>NC_090386.1:14312411-14633407 GCF_036365525.1 Heterodontus francisci
CCTTAGTTTGAGGGGTTGCCTTAGTTTGAGGGGTTGCCTTAGTTTGAGGGGATGCCTCAGTTTGGGGGGTAGCCTTCGATTGAGGGGTTGCCTTAGTTTGGCAGTCTGCCTAAGTTTGAGCGGTTGCCTTAGTTTGAGGGGTTGCCTTAGTTTGAGGCGTTGCCATAGTTTGAGCTGTTGCCTTAGTTTGAGGGGCTGCCTGAGTTTGAGGGGTTGCCTTAGTATGAGCGGTTGCCTTAGTTTGAGCGTTTGCCTCAGTATGAGGGGCTGCCTTAGTTTGAGCGGTTGCCATAGTTTGAGGGGTTGACTTAGTTTGAGGGGCTGCCTTAGTTTGAGCGGTTGCCTTAATTTGAGCGGCTGCCTTAGATTTGAGGGGTTGCCTTCGATTGAGCGGTTGCCTGAGTTTGAGAGTCTGCCTTAGTTTGAGCGGCTGCCTTAGTTTGAGCGGTTGCCTTAGTTTGAGGGATTGCCTTAGTTTGAGGTGTTGCCTTAGTTTGAGGGGATGCCTCAGTTTGAGGGGTAGGTTTAGATTGAGGGGTTGCCTTAGTTTGGCAGTCTGCCTCAGTTTGAGCGGTTGCCTTAGTTTGAGGCGTTGCCATAGTTTGAGCTGTTGCCTTAGTTTGAGGGGTTGCCTTAATTTGAGCGGTTGCCTTAGTTTGAGGGGATGCCTTAGTTTGAGGGGTAGCCTTAGTTTGAGGGGTTGCCTTAGCTTGAGCGGTTGCCTTCGTTTGAGCAGTTGCCTGAGTTTGAGGGGTTGCCATAGTTTGAGCGGTTGCCTCAGTATGAGGGGCTGCCTTAGTTTGAGCGGTTGCCATAGTTTGAGGGGTTGCCTTAGTTTGAGGGGCTGCCTTAGTTTGACGGGTTGCCTTAGATTGAGCGGTTTCCTGAGTTTGAGAGTTTGTCATAGTTTGAGGGGCTGCCTCAATTTGAGACGTTGCCATAGTTTGAGCGGTTGCCTCAGTATGAGGGGCTGCCTTAGTTTGAGCGGTTGCGATAGTTTGAGGTGTTGCCATAGTTTGAGCTGTTGCCTTAGTTTGAGGGGTTGCCTTATTTTGAGCGGTTGCCTTAGTTTGAGGGGATGCCTTAGTTTGAGGGGTAGCCTTAATTTGAGGTGTTGCCTTAGTTTGAGGGGTTGCCTTAGTTTGAGGGTTTGCCATAGTTTGAGCGGTTGCCTTAGTTTGAGCGGCTGCCTTAGATTTGAGGGGTGGCCTTAGATTGAGGGGTTGCCTTAGTTTGGCAGTCTGCCTTAGTTTGAGGGGTTGCCTTCGTTAGAGAGTCTGCCTTAGTTTGAGCCGTTGCCTTAGTTTGAGCGGTTGCCATAGTTTGAGGGGTTTCCTTAGTTTGAGGGGCTGCCTTAGTTTGAGCGGTTGCCTGAGATTGAGCGGCGGCCTTAGATTGAGCGTTTGCCTGAGTTTGAGGGTTTCCCTTAGTTTGAGAGGTTGCCTTGGTTTGAGGGGCTGCCTTAATTTGAGAGGTTGCCTTAGTTTGAGCGGTCGCCTTTGTCTGAGGGGTTGCCTTAGTTTGAGCGGTTGCCTGAGTTTGAGGGGTTGCCTTAGTTTGAGCGGTTGCCTCAGTATGATGGGCTGCCTTAGTTTGAGCGGTTGCCATAGTTTGAGGGGTTGACTTAGTTTGAGGGGCTGCCTTAGTTTGAGCGGTTGCCTTAATTTGAGCGGTTCCCTTAGTTTGAGATTCTTCTCATTTTGAGCGGCTGACTTAGTTTGAGCGGCTGCCTTAGTTTGAGCGGTTGCCTTAGTTAGAGGGGTTGCCTTAGTTTCAGTGGTTGCCTTAGTTTGAGGGGCTGCCTTAGTTTCAGGGGATGCCTCAGTTTGAGGGGTAGCCTTAGATTGAGGGGTTGCCTTAGTTTGGCAGTCTGCCTTAGTTTGAGGTGATGCCTTAGTTTGAGCGGTTGCCTTAGTTTGAGGGGTTGCCTTAGTTTGAGGGGTTGCCTTAGTTTGAGGGGATGCCTCAGTTTGAGGGGTAGCCTTCGATTGAGGGGTTGCCTTAGTTTGGCAGTCTGCCTAAGTTTGAGCGTTTGCCTTAGTTTGAGGGGTTGCCTTAGTTTGAGGCGTTGCCATAGTTTGAGCTGTTGCTTTAGTTTGAGCGGTTGCCTTAATTTGAGCGGCTGCCTTAGCTTGAGGGGTTGCCTTAGATTGAGCGGTTGCCTTAGTTTGAGAGTCTGCCTTAGTTTGAGGGGCTGCCTCATTTTGAGACGTTGCCTTAGGTTGAGCGGTTCCCTTAGTTTGAGATTCTTCTCATTTTGAGCGGCTGCCTTAGTTTGAGCGGCTGCCTTAGTTTGAGCGGTTGCCTTAGTTAGAGGGGATGCCTCAGATTGAGGGGTAGCATTAGATTGAGGGGTTGCCTTAGTTTGGCAGTCTGCCTTAGTTTGAGGTGATGCCTTAGTTTGAGCGGTTGCCTTAGTTTAAGGGGTTGCCTTAGTTTGAGGGGTTGCCTTAGTTTGAGGGGATGCCTCAGTTTGAGGGGTAGCCTTAGATTGAGGGGTTGCCTTAGTTTGGCAGTCTGCCTTAGTTTGAGCGGTTGCCTTAGTTTGAGGCGTTGCCATAGTTTGAGCTGTTGCCTTAGTTTTAGGGGTTGCCTTAATTTGAGCGGTTGCCTTAGTTTGAGGGGATGCCTTAGTTTGAGGGGTAGCCTTAGTTTGAGGGGTTGCCTTAGCTTGAGCGGTTGCCTTCGTTTGAGCGGTTGCCTTCGTTTGAGGGGTTGCCATAGTTTGAGCGGTTGACTCAGTATGAGGGGCTGCCTTAGTTTGAGCGGTTGCCATAGTTTGAGGGGTAGCCTTAGTTTGAGGGGTTGCCTTAGCTTGAGCGGTTGCCTTCGTTTGAGCGGTTGCCTGAGTTTGAGGGGTTGCCATAGTTTGAGCGGTTGCCTCAGTATGAGGGGCTGCCTTAGTTTGAGCGGTTGCCTCAGTATGAGGGGCTGCCTTAGTTTGAGCGGTTGCCATAGTTTGAGGGGTTGCCTTAGTTTGAGGGGCTGCCTTAGTTTGACGGGTTGCCTTAGATTGAGCGGTTTCCTGAGTTTGAGAGACTGTCATAGTTTGAGGGGCTGCCTCAATTTGAGACGTTGCCATAGTTTGAGCGATTGCCTCAGTATGAGGGGCTGCCTTAGTTTGAGCGGTTGCCATAGTTTGAGGTGTTGCCATAGTTTGAGCTGTTGCCTTAGTTTGAGGGGTTGCCTTATTTTGAGCGGTTGCCTTAGTTTGAGGGGATGCCTTAGTTTGAGGGGTAGCCTTAGTTTGAGGTGTTGCCTTAGTTTGAGGGGCTGCCTTAGTTTGAGCGGTTGCCTTAGTTTGAGGGGTTGCCATAGTTTGAGCTGTTGCCTTAGTTTGAGGGGTTGCCTTAGTTTGAGGGTTTGCCATAGTTTGAGGGGTTGCCTTAGTTTGAGCGGCTGCCTTAGAGTTGAGGGGTGGCCTTAGATTGAGGGGTTGCCTTAGTTTGGCAGTCTGCCTTAGTTTGAGGGGTTGCCTTCGTTAGAGAGTCTGCCTTAGTTTGAGCCGTTGCCTTAGTTTGAGCGGTTGCCATGGTTTGAGGGGTTTCCTTAGTTTGAGGGGCTGCCTTAGTTTGAGCGGTTGCCTTAGATTGAGCGGCTGCCTTAGATTGAGCGGTTGCCTGAGTTTGAGGGTTTCCCTTAGTTTGAGAGGTTGCCTTGGTTTGAGGGGCTGCCTTAGTTTGAGCGGTTGCCTTAGTTTGAGGGGCTGCCTTAATTTGAGTGGTTGCCTTAGTTTGAGCGGTTGCCTTTGTCTGAGGGGTTGCCTTAGTTTGAGCGGTTGCCTGAGTTTGAGGGGTTGCCTTAGTTTGAGGGGTTGCCTTAGTTTGAGGGGATGCCTCAGTTTGAGGGGTAGCCTTAGATTGAGGGGTTGCCTTAGTTTGGCAGTCTGCCTTAGTTTGAGGTGATGCCTTAGTTTGAGCGGTTGCCTTAGTTTGAGGGGTTGCCTTAGTTTGAGGGGTTGCCTTAGTTTGAGGGGATGCCTCAGTTTGAGGGGTAGCCTTAGATTGAGGGGTTGCCTTAGTTTGGCAGTCTGCCTTAGTTTGAGCGGTTGCCTTAGTTTGAGGCGTTGCCATAGTTTGAGCTGTTGCCTTAGTTTTAGGGGTTGCCTTAATTTGAGCGGTTGCCTTAGTTTGAGGGGATGCCTTAGTTTGAGGGGTAGCCTTAGTTTGAGGGGTTGCCTTAGCTTGAGCGGTTGCCTTCGTTTGAGCGGTTGCCTGAGTTTGAGGGGTTGCCATAGTTTGAGCGGTTGACTCAGTATGAGGGGCTGCCTTAGTTTGAGCGGTTGCCATAGTTTGAGGGGTAGCCTTAGTTTGAGGGGTTGCCTTAGCTTGAGCGGTTGCCTTCGTTTGAGCGGTTGCCTGAGTTTGAGGGGTTGCCATAGTTTGAGCGGTTGCCTCAGTATGAGGGGCTGCCTTAGTTTGAGCGGTTGCCTCAGTATGAGGGGCTGCCTTAGTTTGAGCGGTTGCCATAGTTTGAGGGGTTGCCTTAGTTTGAGGGGCTGCCTTAGTTTGACGGGTTGCCTTAGATTGAGCGGTTTCCTGAGTTTGAGAGTCTGTCATAGTTTGAGGGGCTGCCTCAATTTGAGACGTTGCCATAGTTTGAGCGGTTGCCTCAGTATGAGGGGCTGCCTTAGTTTGAGCGGTTGCCATAGTTTGAGGTGTTGCCATAGTTTGAGCTGTTGCCTTAGTTTGAGGGGTTGCCTTATTTTGAGCGGTTGCCTTAGTTTGAGGGGATGCCTTAGTTTGAGGGGTAGCCTTAGTTTGAGGTGTTGCCTTAGTTTGAGGGGCTGCCTTAGTTTGAGCGGTTGCCTTAGTTTGAGGGGTTGCCATAGTTTGAGCTGTTGCCTTAGTTTGAGGGGTTGCCTTAGTTTGAGGGTTTGCCATAGTTTGAGGGGTTGCCTTAGTTTGAGCGGCTGCCTTCGATTTGAGGGGTGGCCTTAGATTGAGGGGTTGCCTTAGTTTGGCAGTCTGCCTTAGTTTGAGGGGTTGCCTTCGTTAGAGAGTCTGCCTTAGTTTGAGCCGTTGCCTTAGTTTGAGCGGTTGCCATGGTTTGAGGGGTTTCCTTAGTTTGAGGGGCTGCCTTAGTTTGAGCGGTTGCCTTAGATTGAGCGGCTGCCTTAGATTGAGCGGTTGCCTGAGTTTGAGGGTTTCCCTTAGTTTGAGAGGTTGCCTTGGTTTGAGGGGCTGCCTTAGTTTGAGCGGTTGCCTTAGTTTGAGGGGCTGCCTTAATTTGTGTGGTTGCCTTAGTTTGAGCGGTTGCCTTTGTCTGAGGGGTTGCCTTAGTTTGAGCGGTTGCCTGAGTTTGAGGGGTTGCCTTAGTTTGAGCGGTTGCCTCAGTTTGACGGGTTGCCTTAGATTGAGCGGTTTCCTGAGTTTGAGAGTCTGTCATAGTTTGAGGGTCTGCCTCAATTTGAGACGTTGCCATAGTTTGAGCGGTTGCCTGAGTATGAGGGGCTGCCTTAGTTTGAGCGGTTGCCATAGTTTGAGGTGTTGCCTTAGTTTGAGGGGTTGCCTTATTTTGAGCGGTTGCCTTAGTTTGAGGGGTTGCCTTATTTTGAGCGGTTGCCTTAGTTTGAGGGGATGCCTTAGTTTGAGGGGTAGCCTTAGTTTGAGGTGTTGCCTTAGTTTGAGGGGTTGCCTTAGTTTGAGGGTTTGCCATAGTTTGAGGGGTTGCCTTAGTTTGAGCGGCTGCCTTAGATTTGAGGGGTGGCCTTAGATTGAGGGGTTGCCTTAGTTTGGCAGTCTGCCTTAGTTTGAGGGGTTGCCTTCGTTAGAGAGTCTGCCTTGGTTTGAGCCGTTGCCTTAGTTTGAGCGGTTGCCATAGTTTGAGGGGTTTCCTTAGTTTGAGGGGCTGCCTTAGTTTGAGCGGTTGCCTTAGATTGAGCGGCTGCCTTAGATTGAGCGGTTGCCTGAGTTTGAGGGTTTCCCTTAGTTTGAGAGGTTGCCTTGGTTTGAGGGGCTGCCTTAGTTTGAGCGGTTGCCTTAGTTTGAGGGGCTGCCTTAATTTGAGTGGTTGCCTTAGTTTGAGCGGTTGCCTTTGTCTGAGGGGTTGCCTTAGTTTGAGCGGTTGCCTGAGTTTGAGGGGTTGCCTTAGTTTGAGCGGTTTCCTCAGTTTGACGGGTTGCCTTAGATTGAGCGGTTTCCTGAGTTTGAGAGTCTGTCATAGTTTGAGGGTCTGCCTCAATTTGAGACGTTGCCATAGTTTGAGCGGTTGCCTGAGTATGAGGGGCTGCCTTAGTTTGAGCGGTTGCCATCGTTTGAGGTGTTGCCATAGTTTGAGCTGTTGCCTTAGTTTGAGGGGTTGCCTTATTTTGAGCGGTTGCCTTAGTTTGTGGGGATGCCTTAGTTTGAGGGGTAGCCTTAGTTTGAGGTGTTGCCTTAGTTTGAGGGGTTGCCTTCGTTAGAGAGTCTGCCTTGGTTTGAGCCGTTGCCTTAGTTTGAGCGGTTGCCATAGTTTGAGGGGTTTCCTTAGTTTGAGGGGCTGCCTTAGTTTGAGCGGTTGCCTTAGATTGAGCGGCTGCCTTAGATTGAGCGGTTGCCTGAGTTTGAGGGTTTCCCTTAGTTTGAGAGGTTGCCTTGGTTTGAGGGGCTGCCTTAGTTTGAGCGGTTGCCTTAGTTTGAGGGGTTGACTTAGTTTGAGGGGCTGCCTTAGTTTGAGCAGTTGCCTTAATTTGAGCGGCTGCCTTAGATTTGAGGGGTTGCCTTCGATTGAGCGGTTGCCTGAGTTTGAGAGTCTGCCTCAGTTTGAGGAGCTGCCTCATTTTGAGACGTTGCCTTAGTTTGAGCGGTTCCCTTAGTTTGAGATTCTTCTCATTTTGAGCGGCTGCCTTAGTTTGAGCGGCTGCCTTAGTTTGAGCGGTTGCCTTAGTTAGAGGGGTTGCCTTAGTTTCAGTGGTTGCCTTAGTTTGAGGGGCTGCCTTAGTTTCAGGGGATGCCTCAGTTTGAGGGGTAGCCTTAGATTGAGGGGTTGCCTTAGTTTGAGGGGTTGCTTTAGTTTGAGGGGTTGCCTTAGTTTGAGGGGTTGCTTTAGTTTGAGGGGCTGCCTTAGTTTCAGGGGATGCCTCAGTTTGAGGGGTAGCCTTAGATTGAGGGGATGCCTCAGTTTGAGGGGTAGCCTTCGATTGAGGGGTTGCCTTAGTTTGGCAGTCTGCCTTAGTTTGAGGGGTTGCCTTAGTTTGAGCGGTTGCCTTTGTCTGAGGGGTTGCTTTAGTTTGAGCGGTTGCATAGTTTGAGGGGTTGACTTAGTTTGAGGGGCTGCCTTAGTTTGAGCGGTTGCCTTAATTTGAGCGGCTGCCTTAGATTTGAGGGGTTGCCTTCGATTAAGCGGTTGCCTGAGTTTGAGAGTCTGCCTTAGTTTGAGGGGCTGCCTCATTTTGAGACGTTGCCTTAGTTTGAGCGGTTCCCTTAGTTTGAGATTCTTCTCATTTTGAGCGGCTGCCTTAGTTTGAGCGGCTGCCTTAGTTTGAGCGGTTGCCTTAGTTAGAGGGGATGCCTCAGTTTGAGGGGTAGCCTTAGATTGAGGGGTTGCCTTAGTTTGGCAGTCTGCCTTAGTTTGAGGTGATGCCTTAGTTTGAGCGGTTGCCTTAGTTTGAGGGGTTGCCTTAGTTTGAGGGGATGCCTCAGTTTGAGGGGTAGCCTTAGATTGAGGGGTTGCCTTAGTTTGGCAGTCTGCCTTAGTTTGAGCGGTTGCCTTAGTTTGAGGGGTTGCCTTAATTTGAGCGGTTGCCTTAGTTTGAGGGGATGCCTTAGTTTGAGGGGTAGCCTTAGTTTGAGGGGTTGCCTTAGCTTGAGCGGTTGACTCAGTATGAGGGGCTGCCTTAGTTTGAGCGGTTGCCATAGTTTGAGGGGTTGCCTTAGTTTGAGGGGCTGCCTTAGTTTGACGGGTTGCCTTAGATTGAGCGGTTTCCTGAGTTTGAGAGTCTGTCATAGTTTGAGGGGCTGCCTCAATTTGAGACGTTGCCATAGTTTGAGCGGTTGCCTCAGTATGAGGGGCTGCCTTAGTTTGAGCGGTTGCCATAGTTTGAGGTGTTGCCATAGTTGAGCTGTTGCCTTAGTTTGAGGGGTTGCCTTATTTTGAGCGGTTGCCTTAGTTTGAGGGGATGCCTTAGTTTGAGGGGTAGCCTTAGTTTGAGGTGTTGCCTTAGTTTGAGGGGCTGCCTTAGTTTGAGCGGTTGCCTTAGTTTGAGGGGTTGCCATAGTTTGAGCTGTTGCCTTAGTTTGAGGGGTTGCCTTAGTTTGAGGGTTTGCCATAGTTTGAGGGGTTGCCTTAGTTTGAGCGGCTGCCTTAGATTTGAGGGGTGGCCTTAGATTGAGGGGTTGCCTTAGTTTGGCAGTCTGCCTTAGTTTGAGGGGTTGCCTTCGTCAGAGAGTCTGCCTTAGTTTGAGCCGTTGCCTTAGTTTGAGCGGTTGCCATGGTTTGAGGGGTTTCCTTAGTTTGAGGGGCTGCCTTAGTTTGAGCGGTTGCCTAAGATTGAGCGGCTGCCTTAGATTGAGCGGTTGCCTGAGTTTGAGGGTTTCCCTTAGTTTGGGAGATTGCCTTGGTTTGAGGGGCTGCCTTAGTTTGAGCGGTTGCCTTAGTTTGAGGGGCTGCCTTAATTTGAGTGGTTGCCTTAGTTTGAGCGGTTGCCTTTGTCTGAGGGGTTGCCTTAGTTTGAGCGGTTGCCTCAGTACGAGGGGCTGCCTTAGTTTGAGCGGTTGCCATAGTTTGAGGGGTTGACTTAGTTTGAGGTGCTGCCTTAGTTTGAGAGGTTGCCTTAATTTGAGCGGCTGCCTTAGATTTGAGGGGTTGCCTTCGATTGAGCGGTTGCCTGAGTTTGAGAGTCTGCCTCAGTTTGAGGGGCTGCCTCATTTTGAGACGTTGCCTTAGTTTGAGCGGTTCCCTTAGTTTGAGATTCTTCTCATTTTGAGCGGCTGCCTTAGTTTGAGCGGCTGCCTTAGTTTGAGCGGTTGCCTTAGTTAGAGGGGTTGCCTTAGTTTCAGTGGTTGCCTTAGTTTGAGGGGCTGCCTTAGTTTCAGGGGATGCCTCAGTTTGAGCGGTAGCCTTAGATTGAGGGGTTGCCTTAGTTTGGCAGTCTGACTTAGTTTGAGGTGATGCCTTAGTTTGAGCGGTTGCCTTAGTTTGAGGGGTTGCCTTAGTTTGAGGGGATGCCTCAGTTTGAGGGGTAGCCTTCGATTGAGGGGTTGCCTTAGTTTGGCAGTCTGCCTAAGTTTGAGCGGTTGCCTTAGTTTGAGGGGTTGCCTTAGTTTGAGGGGCTGCCTTAATTTGAGTGGTTGCCTTAGTTTGAGCGGTTGCCTTTGTCTGAGGGGTTGCTTTAGTTTGAGTGGTTGCCTGAGTTTGAGGGGTTGCCTTAGTTTGAGCGGTTGCCTGAGTATGAGGGGCTGCCTTAGTTTGAGCGGTTGCCATAGTTTGAGGGGTTGACTTAGTTTGAGGGGCTGCCTTAGTTTGAGCGGTTGCCTTAATTTGAGCGGCTGCCTTAGATTTGAGGGGTTGCCTTCGATTGAGCGGTTGCCTGAGATTGAGAGTCTGCCTTAGATTGAGGGGCTGCCTCATTTTGAGACGTTGCCTTACGTTGAGAGGTTCCCTTAGTTTGAGATTCTTCTCATTTTGAGCGGCTGCCTTAGTTTGAGCGGCTGCCTTAGTTTGAGCGGTTGCCTTAGTTAGAGGGGATGCCTCAGTTTGAGGGGTAGCCTTAGATTGAGGGGTTGCCTTAGTTTGGCAGTCTGCCTTAGTTTGAGGTGATGCCTTAGTTTGAGCGGTTGCCTTAGTTTGAGGGGTTGCCTTCATTTGAGGGGATGCCTCAGTTTGAGGGGTAGCCTTAGATTGAGGGGTTGCCTTAGTTTGGCAGTCTGCCTTAGTTTGAGCGGTTGCCTTAGTTTGAGGGGTTGCCTTAATTTGAGCGGTTGCCTTAGTTTGAGGGGATGCCTTAGTTTGAGGGGTAGCCTTAGTTTGAGGGGTTGCCTTAGCTTGAGCGGATGCCTTCGTTTGAGCGGTTGCCTGAGTTTGAGGGGTTGCCATAGTTTGAGCGGTTGCCTCAGTATGAGGGGCTGCCTTAGTTTGAGCGGTTGCCATAGTTTGAGTGGTTGCCTTAGTTTGAGGGGCTGCCTTAGTTTGACGGGTTGCCTTAGTTTGAGGGGCTGCCTTAGATTGAGCGCTTTCCTGAGTTTGAGAGTCTGTCACAGTTTGAGGGGCTGACTCAGTTTGAGACGTTGCCATAGTTTGAGCGGTTGCCTCAGTATGAGGGGCTGCCTTAGTTTGAGCGGTTGCCATAGTTTGAGGTGTTGCCATAGTTTGAGCTGTTGCCTTAGTTTGAGGGGATGCCTTAGTTTGAGGGGTAGCCTTAGTTTGAGGTGTTGCCTTAGTTTGAGGGGCTGCCTTAGTTTGAGCGGTTGCCTTAGTTTGAGGGGATGCCTTAGTTTGAGGGGTTGCCATAGTTTGAGCTGTTGCCTTAGTTTGAGGGGTTGCCTTATTTTGAACGGTTGCCTTAGTTTGAGCGGTTGTCTTAGTTAGAGGGGTTGCCTTAGTTTCAGTGGTTGCCTTAGTTTGAGCGGTTGCCTTAGTTTGAGCGGCTGCCTTAGATTTGAGGGGTGGCCTTAGATTGAGGGGTTGCCTTAGTTTGGCAGTCTGCCTTAGTTTGAGGGGTTGCCTTCGTTAGAGAGTCTGCCTTAGTTTGAGCCGTTGCCTTAGTTTGAGCGGTTGCCATAGTTTGAGGGTTTTCCTTAGTTTGAGGGGCTGCCTTAGTTTGAGCTGTTGCCTTAGATTGAGCGGCTGCCTTAGATTGAGCGGTTGCCTGATTTTGAGGGTTTCCCTTAGTTTGAGAGGTTGCCTTCGGTTGAGGGGCTGCCTTAGTTTGAGCGGTTGCCTTAGTTTGAGGGGCTGCCTTAATTTGAGTGGTTGCCTTAGTTTGAGCGGTTGCCTGAGTTTGTGGGGTTGCCTTAGTTTGAGCGGTTGCCTCAGTATGAGGGGCTGCCTTAGTTTGCGCGGTTGCCATAGTTTGAGGGGTTGACTTAGTTTGAGGGGCTGCCTTAGTTTGAGCGGTTGCCTTAATTTGAGCGGTTGCCTTAGATTTGAGGGGTTGCCTTCGATTGAGCGGTTGCCTGAGTTTGAGAGTCTGCCTTAGTTTGAGGGGCTGCCTCATTTTGAGACGTTGCCTTAGTTTGAGCGGTTCCCTTAGTTTGAGATTCTTCTCATTTTGAGCGGCTGCCTTAGTTTGAGCGGCTGCCTTAGTTTGAGCGGTTGCCTTAGTTAGAGGGGTTGCCTTAGTTTCAGTGGTTGCCTTAGTTTGAGGGGCTGCCTTAGTTTCAGGGGCTGCCTTAGTTTGAGGGGATGCCTCAGTTTGAGGGGTAGCCTTAGTTTGAGGTGTTGCCTTAGTTTGAGCGGTTGCCTTAGTTTGAAGGGTTGCCTTAGTTTGAGGTGTTGCCTTAGTTTGAGGGGATGCCTCAGTTTGAGGGGTAGCCTTAGATTGAGGGGTTGCCTTAGTTTGGCAGTCTGCCTTAGTTTGAGCGGTTGCCTTAGTTTGAGGGGTTGCCTTAGTTTGAGGCGTTGCCATAGTTTGAGCTGTTGCCTTAGTTTGAGGGGTTGCCTTAATTTGAGCGGTTGCCTTAGTTTGAGGGGATGCCTTAGTTTGAGGGGTAGCCTTAGTTTGAGGGGTTGCCTTAGCTTGAGCGGTTGCCTTAGTTTGAGCGGTTGCCTGAGTTCGAGGGGTTGCCATAGTTTGAGCGGTTGCCTCAGTATGAGGGGCTGCCTCAGTTTGAGCGGTTGCCATAGTTTGAGGGGTTGCCTTAGTTTGAGGGGCTGCCTTAGTTTGAGGAGTTGCCTTAGATTGAGCGGTTTCCTGAGTTTGAGAGTCTGCCATAGTTTGAGGGGCTGCCTCAGTTTGAGACGTTGCCATAGTTTGAGTGGTTGCCTTAGTTGGAGGGGTTGCCTTAGTTTGAGGGGTTGCTTTAGGTTGAGGGGCTGCCTTAGTTTGAGCGGTTGCCATAGTTTGAGGGGTTGCCATAGTTTGAGCAGTTGCCTTTGTTTGAGGGGATGCCTTAGTTTGAGGGGTAGCCTTAGTTTGAGGTGTTGCCTTAGCTTGAGCGGTTGCCTTCGTTTGAGCGGGTGCCTTAGTTTGAGGGGCTGCCTTAGTTTGAGGGGTTGCCTTAGATTCAGTGGTTGCCTTAGTTTGAGGGGCTGCCTTAGTTTGAGCGGTTGCCTTAGTTTGAGTGGTTGCCTTAGTTCCAGGGGCTGCCTTAGTTTGAGGGGATACCTCTGTTTCAGGGGTAGCCTTAGATTGAGGGGTTGCCTTAGTTTGGAAGTCTGCCTTAGTTTGAGGGGTTGCCATAGTTTGAGCGGTCGCCTTAGTTTGAACGGTTGCCTTAGTTTTAGCGGTTGCCTCACTTAGAGGGGTTGCCTTAGTTTCAGTGGTTGCCTTAGTTTGAGAGTCTGCCTTAGTTTGAGCGGTAGCCTTATTTTGAGGGGTTGCCATAATTTGAGCGGTTGCCTTAGTTTGAGGGGCTGCCTTATTTTCAGCGTTTGCCTTAGTTTGAGGGGATGCCTTAGTTTGAGGGCTTGCCTTAGTATGAGGGCTTGCCTTAGCTTGAGCGGTTGCCTTCGTTTGAGCGGATGCCTTAGTTTGAGGGGATGCCTGAGTTAGAGGGGTTGCCTTCGTTTCAGTGGTTGCCTTAGATTGAGGGGCTGCCTTATTTTGAGCGGTTGCCTTAGTTTGAGTGGTTGCCTCAGTTTCAGGGGCTGCCTTATTTTGAGGGGATCCCTCAGTTTGAGGGGTAGCCTTCGATTGAGGGGTTACCTTAGTTTGGCAGTCTGCCTTAGTTTGAGGGGTTGCATTAGTTTGAGAGTCTGCCTTAGTTTGAGCGGTTGCCATAGTTTGAGGGGTTGCCTTAGTTTGAGGGGCTGCCTTAGTTTGAGCGGTTTCCTTAGTTTGAGCGGCTGCCTTAGATTGAGGGGTTGCCTTAGATTGAAGGGTTGCCTTAGTTTGAGCTGTTGCCTTAGTTTGAGGGGCTGCCTTAGTTTGAGCGGTTGCCTTAGTTTGAGGGGCTGCCTTAGTTTGAGGGGTTGCCTTAGTTTGAGGGTATGCCATAGTTTGAGGGGTTGCCTTAGTTTGAGGGGTTGCCATAGTTTGAGCGGTTGCCTTAGTTTGAGGGGTTGCCTTAGTTTGAGCGGTTGCCTTAGATTGAGCGGTTGCCTGAGTTTGAGGGTTTCCCTTAGTTTGAGAGGTTGCCTTCGTTTGAGGGGCTGCCTTAGTTTGAGCGGTTGCCTTAGTTTGAGGGGTTGCCTTAATTTGAGTGGTTGCCTTAGTTTGAGCGGTTGCCTGAGTTTGAGGGGTTGCCTTGGTTTGAGCGGTTGCCTCAGTATGAGGGGCTGCCTTAGTTTGAGCGGTTGCCATAGTTTGAGGGGTTGACTTAGTTTGAGGGGCTGCCTTAGTTTGAGCGGTTGCCTTAATTTGAGCGGTTGCCTTAGATTTGAGGGGTTGCCTTCGATTGAGCGGTTGCCTGAGTTTGAGAGTCTGCCTTAGTTTGAGGGGCTGCCTCATTTTGAGACGTTGCCTTAGTTTGAGCGGTTCCCTTAGTTTGAGATTCTTCTCATTTTGAGCGGCTGCCTTAGTTTGAGCGGCTGCCTTAGTTTGAGCGGTTGCCTTAGTTAGAGGGGTTGCCTTAGTTTCAGTGGTTGCCTTAGTTTGAGGGGCTGCCTTAGTTTCAGGGGCTGCCTTAGTTTGAGGGGATGCCTCAGTTTGAGGGGTAGCCTTAGTTTGAGGTGTTGCCTTAGTTTGAGCGGTTGCCTTAGTTTGAGGGGTTGCCTTAGTTTGAGGGGTTGCCTTAGTTTGAGGGGATGCCTCAGTTTGAGGGGTAGCCTTAGATTGAGGGGTTGCCTTAGTTTGGCAGTCTGCCTTAGTTTGAGCGGTTGCCTTAGTTTGAGGGGTTGCCTTAGTTTGAGGCGTTGCCTTAATTTGAGCGGTTGCCTTAGTTTGAGGGGATGCCTTAGTTTGAGGGGTAGCCTTAGTTTGAGGGGTTGCCTTAGCTTGAGCGGTTGCCTTAGATTGAGCGGTTGCCTGAGTTCGAGGGGTTGCCTTATTTTGAGCGGTTGCCTTAGTTTGAGGGGATGCCTTAGTTTGAGGGGTAGCCTTAGTTTGAGGTGTTGCCTTAGTTTGAGGGGCTGCCTTAGTTTGAGCGGTTGCCTTAGTTTGAGGGGTTGCCATAGTTTGAGCTGTTGCCTTAGTTTGAGGGGTTGCCTTATTTTGAACGGTTGCCTTAGTTTGAGCGGTTGTCTTAGTTAGAGGGGTTGCCTTAGTTTCAGTGGTTGCCTTAGTTTGAGCGGTTGCCTTAGTTTGAGCGGCTGCCTTAGATTTGAGGAGTGGCCTTAGATTGAGGGGTTGCCTTAGTTTGGCAGTGTGCCTTAGTTTGAGGGGTTGCCTTCGTTAGAGAGTCTGCCTTAGTTTGAGCCATTGCCTTAGTTTGAGCGGTTGCCATAGTTTGAGGGTTTTCCTTAGTTTGAGGGGCTGCCTTAGTTTGAGCTGTTGCCTTAGATTGAGCGGCTGCCTTAGATTGAGCGGTTGCCTGAGTTTGAGGGTTTCCCTTAGTTTGAGAGGTTGCCTTCGTTTGAGGGGCTGCCTTAGTTTGAGCGGTTGCCTTAGTTTGAGGGGCTGCCTTAATTTGAGTGGTTGCCTTATTTTGAGCGGTTGCCTGAGTTTGAGGGGTTGCCTTAGTTTGAGCGGTTGCCTCAGTATGAGGGGCTGCCTTAGTTTGAACGGTTGCCATAGTTTGAGGGGTTGACTTAGTTTGAGGGGCTGCCTTAGTTTGAGCGGTTGCCTTAATTTGAGCGGTTGCCTTAGATTTGAGGGGTTGCCTTCGATTGAGCGGTTGCCTGAGTTTGAGAGTCTGCCTTAGTTTGAGGGGCTGCCTCATTTTGAGACGTTGCCTTAGTTTGAGCGGTTCCCTTAGTTTGAGATTCTTCTCATTTTGAGCGGCTGCCTTAGTTTGAGCGGCTGCCTTAGTTTGAGCGGTTGCCTTAGTTAGAGGGGTTGCCTTAGTTTCAGTGGTTGCCTTAGTTTGAGGGGCTGCCTTAGTTTCAGGGGCTGCCTTAGTTTGAGGGGCTGCCTTAGTTTGAGGTGTTGCCTTAGTTTGAGCGGTTGCCTTAGTTTGAGGGGTTGCCTTAGTTTCAGTGGTTGCCTTAGTTTGAGGGGCTGCCTTAGTTTCAGGGGCTGCCTTAGTTTGAGGGGATGCCTCAGTTTGAGGGGTAGCCTTAGATTGAGGAGTTGCCTTAGTTTGGCAGTCTGCCTTAGTTTGAGGTGTTGCCTTAGTTTGAGCGGTTGCCTTAGTTTGAGGGGTTATCTTAGTTTGAGGGGTTGCCTTAGTTTGAGGGGATGCCTCAGTTTGAGGGGTAGCCTTAGTTTGAGGGGTTGCCTTAGTTTGGCAGTCTGCCTTAGTTTGAGCGGTTGCCTTAGTTTGAGGGGTTTCCTTAGTTTGAGGCTTTGCCACAGTTTGAGCTGTTGCCTTAGTTTGAGGGGTTGCCTTATTTTGAGCGGTTGCCTTAGTTTGAGGGGATGCCTTAGTTTGAGGGGTAGCCTTAGTTTGAGGGGTTGCCTTCGCTTGAGCGGTTGCCTTCGTTTGAGCGGTTGCCTGAGTTTGAGGGGTTGCCATAGTTTGAGCGGTTGCCTCAGTATGAGGGGCTGCCTTAGTTTGAGCGGTTGCCTTAGTTTGAGGGGTTGCCTTAGTTTGAGGGGCTGCCTTAGTTTGAGGGGTTGCCTTAGATTGAGCGGTTGCCTTAGTTTGAGGGGTTGCCTTATTTTGAGCGGTCGCCTTAGTTTGAAAGGTTGCCTTAGTTTGAGGTGCTGCCTCAATTTGAGGGGTTGCCTTAGTTTGAGGGGTTGCCTTAGTTTGAGCGGTTGCCTGAGTTTGAGGGGTTGCCTTATTTTGAGCGGTCGCCTTAGTTTGAACGGTTGCCTTAGTTTGAGGGGCTGCCTCAATTTGAGGGGTTGCCTTAGTTTGAGCGGCTGCCTTAGTTTGAGCGGTTGCCTTAGTTTGAGGGGTTGCCTTATTTTGAGCGGTCGCCTTAGTTTGAACGGTTGCCTTAGTTTGAGGGGCTGCCTCAATTTGAGGGGTTGCCTTAGTTTGAGGGGTTGCCTTAGTTTGAGGGGTTGCCTTAGTTTGAGCGGTTGCCTGAGTTTGAGGGGTTGCCTTAGTTTCAGCGGTTGCCTTAGTTTGAGGGGCTGCCTCAATTTGAGGGGTTGCCTTAGTTTGAGGGGTTGCCTTAGTTTGAGGGGTTGCCTTAGTTTGAGCGGTTGCCTTAGTTTGAGGGGCTGCCTCAATTTGAGGGGTTGCCTTAGTTTGAGGGGTTGCCTTAGTTTGAGGTGATGCCTTAGTTTGAGCGGTTGCCTTAGTTTGAGGGGCTGCCTTAATTTGAGGGGTTGCCTTAGTTTGAGGGATTGCCTTAGTTTGAGCGGTTGCCTTTGTTTGAGGGTTTGCCTTAGCTTGAGCGGTTGCCTTAGTTTGAGCTGTTGCCTTAATTTGAGCGGCTGCCTTAGATTTGAGGGGTTGCCTTCGATTGAGCGGGTGACTGAGTTTGAGAGTCTGCCTTAGTTTGAGGGGCTGCCTCATTTTGAGACGTTGCCTTAGTTTGAGCGGTTCCCTTAGTTTGAGATTCTTCTCATTTTGAGCGGCTGCGTTAGTTTGAGCGGCTGCCTTAGTTTGAGCGGTTGCCTTAGTTAGAGGGGTTGCCTTAGTTTCAGTGGTTGCCTTACTTTGAGGGGCTGCCTTAGTTTCAGGGGCTGCCTTAGTTTGAGGGGATGCCTCAGTTTGAGGGGTAGCCTTAGATTGTGGGGTTGCCTTACTTTGGCAGTCTGCCTTAGTTTGAGGTGTTGCCTTAGTTTGAGCGGTTGCCTTAGTTTGAGGGGTTGCCTTAGTTTGAGGGGTTGCCTTAGTTTGAGGGGATGCCTCAGTTTGAGGGGTAGCCTTAGATTGAGGGGTTGCCTTAGTTTGGCAGTCTGCCTTAGTTTGAGCGGTTGCCTTAGTTTGAGGGGTTGCCATAGTTTGAGCTGTTGCCTCAGTATGAGGGGCTGCCTTAGTTTGAGCGGTTGCCATAGTTTGAGGGGTTGCCATAGTTTGAGCTGTTGCCTTAGTTTGAGGGGTTGCCTTATTTTGAGCGGTTGCCTTAGTTTGAGGGAATGCCTTAGTTTGAGGGGTTGCCTTAGTTTGAGGTGTTGCCTTTGCTTGAGCGGTTGCCTTCGTTTGAGCGGATGCCTTAGTTTGAGGGGCTGCCTTATTTTGAGGGGTTGCCTTAGTTTCAGTGGTTGCCTTAGTTTGAGGGGTTGCCTTAGTTTGAGGTGTTGCCTTAGCTTGAGCGGTTGCCTTCGTTTGAGCGGATGCCTTAGTTTGAGGAGCTGCCTTAGTTTGAGGGGTTGCCTTAGTTTCAGTGGTTGCCTTAGTTTGAGGGGCTGCCTTAGTTTGAGCGGTTGCCTTAGTTTGAGGGGATACCTCTGTTACAGGGGTAGCCTTAGATTGAGGGGTTGCCTTAGTTTGGAAGTCTGCCTTAGTTTGAGGGGTTGCCATAGTTTGAGCGGTTGCCTTAGTTTGAGGGTTTGCCTTATTTTGAGCGGTCGCCGTAGTTTGAACGGTTGCCTTAGCTTGAGCGGTTCCCTCAGTTAGAGGGCTTGCCTTAGTTTCAGTGGTTGCCTTAGTTTGAGAGTCTGCCTTAGTTTGAGCGGTAGCCTTATTTTGAGGGGTTGCCATAATTTGAGCGGTTGCCTTACTTTGAGGGGCTGCCTTATTTTGAGCGGTTGCCTTAGTTTGAGGGGATGCCTTAGTTTGAGGGGTAGCCTTAGTATGAGGGCTTGCCTTAGCTTGAGCGGTTGCCTTCGTTTGAGCGGTTGCCTTAGTTTGAGGGGCTGCTTGAGTTAGAGGGGTTGCCTTAGTTTCAGTTGTTGCCTTAGTTTGAGGGGCTGCCTTAGTTTGAGCGGTTGCCTTAGTTTGAGTGGTTGCCTCAGTTTCAGGGGATGCCTTATTCTGAGGGGATCCCTCAGTTTGAGGGGTAGCCTTAGATTGAGGGGTTACCTTAGTTTGGCAGTCTGCCTTAGTTTGAGGGGTTGCCTTCGTTTGAGAGTCTGCCTTAGTTTGAGCGGTTGCCATAGTTTGAGGGGTTGCCTTAGTTTGAGGGGCTGCCTTAGTTTGAGCGGTTTCCTTAGTTTGAGCTTCTGCCTTAGATTGAGGGGTTGCCTTAGATTGAAGGGTTGCCTTAGTTTGAGCGGTTGCCTTAGTTTATGAGGTTGCCTTAGTTTGAGGGGCTGCCTTAGTTTGAGCGGTTGCCTTAGTTTGAGGGGCTGCCTTAGTTTGAGGGGTTGCCTTAGTTTGAGGGGCTGCCTTAGTTTGAGCGGTTGCCTTAGTTTGAGCGGTTGCCATAGTTTGAGGGGTTGCTTTAGTTTGAGCGGTTGCCTTAATTTGAGCGGCTGCCTTAGATTGAGGGGTTGCCTTCGATTGAGCCGTTGCCTGAGTTTGAGAGTCTGCCTTAGTTTGAGGGGCTGCCTCAGTTTGAGACGTTGCCTTAGTTTGAGCGGTTCCCTTAGTTTGAGATTCTTCTCATTTTGAGCGGCTGCCTTAGTTTGAGCGGTTGCCTTAGTTTGAGCGGCTGCCTTAGCTTGAGGGGTTGCCTTAGATTGATGGGTTGCCTTAGTTTGAGAGTCTGCCTTAGTTTGAGGGGTTGCCTTAGTTTGAGCGTTTGCCTTTGTTTGAGGGGTTGCCTTAGTTTGAGGGGTTGCCTGATTTTGAGCGGTTGCCTTAGTTTGAGGGGATGCCTTAGTTTGAGGGGTAGCCTTAGTTTGAGGGGTTGCCTTAGCTTGAGCGGTTGCCTTCGTTTGAGCGGTTGCCTTAGTTTGAGGGGTTGCCATAGTTTGAGTGGTTTGCTCAGTATGAGGGGCTGCCTTAGTTTGATCAGTTGCCACAGTTTGAGGGGTTGCCTTAGTTTGAGGGGCTGCCTTAGTTTGAGGGGTTGCATTCGATTGAGCGGTTTCCTGAGTTTGAGAGTCTGCCTTAGTTTGAGGGGCTCCCTCAGTTTGAGACGTTGCCTTAGTTTGAGCGGTTGCCTTAGTTTGAGATTCTTCTCATTTTGAGCGGCTGCCTTAGTTTGAGCGGCTGCCTTAGTTTGAGCGGTTGCCTTAGTTAGAGGGGTTGCCTTAGTTTCAGTGGATGCCATAGTTTGAGGGGCTGCCTTAGTTTGAGCGGGTGCCTTAGTTTGAGCGGTTGCCTTAGTTTGGCAGTCTGTCTTCGTTTGAGGGGTTGCCTTAGTTTGAGAGTCTGCCTTGGTTTGAGCGGTTGCCTTAGTTTGAGGAGTTGCCTTAGTTTGAGGGGATGCCTCAGTTTGAGGGGTAGCCTTAGATTGAGGACGTTGCCTTAGTTTGGCAGTCTGCCTTAGTTTGAGCGGTTGCCTGAGTTTGAGGGGTTGCCTTAGCTTGAGCGGTTGCCTTAGTTTGAGGGGTTGCCTTAGTTTGAGGGGTTGCCTTAGTTTGAGGCGTTGCCATAGTTTGAGCTGTTGCCTTAGTTTGAGGGGTTGCCTTATTTTGAGCGGTTGCCTTAGTTTGAGGGGATGCCTTAGTTTGAGGGGTAGCCTTAGTTTGAGGTGTTGCCTTAGCTTGAGCGGTTGCCTTCGTTTGAGCGGATGCCTTAGTTTGAGGGGCTGCCTTAGTTTGAAGGGTTGCCTTAGTTTCAGTGGTTGCCTTCGTTTGAGGGGCTGCCTTAGTTTAAGCGGTTGCCTTAGTTTGAGAGGTTGCCTTAGTTTCAGGGGCTGCCTTAGTTTGAGGGGATACCACTGTTTCAGGGTAGCCTTAGTTTGAGGGGTTGCCATAGTTTGAGCGGTTGCCTTAGTTTGAGGGGTTGCCTTATTTTGAGCGGTCGCCTTAGTTTGAGCAGTTGCCTTAGTTTGAGCGGTTGCCTTAGTTAGAAGGTTTGCCTTAGTTTCATTGGTTGCCTTAGTTTGAGGGGATGCCTTAGTTTGAGCGGTTGCCTTAGTTTGAGGGGATGCCTTAGTTTGAGCGGTTTCCTTACTTTGAGGGGCTGCCTTAGTTTGAGCGGTTGCCTTCGTTTGAGGGGTTGCCTTAGTTTGAGGGGCTGCCTTTGTTTGAGTGGTTGCCTTATTTTGAGGGGCTGCCTTTGATTGAGTGGTTGCCTTATTTTGAGCGGTTGCCTTAGTTTTAGCGGTTGCCTTTGTTTGAGTTGCTGCCTTAGTTTGAGTGGTTGCCTTAGTTTGAGGGGCTGCCTTAATTTGAGGGGTTACCTTAGTTTGAGGGGTTGCCTTAGTTTGAGAGTCTGCCTTAGTTTGAGCGGTTGCCTTAGTTTGAGGGGTTGCCTTAGCTTGAGGGGTTGCCTTAGTTTGAGGGGTTGCCTTATTTTGAGCGGTTGCCTTAGTTTGAGGGGATGCCTTAGTTTGAGGGGTAGCCTTAGTTTGAGGGGTTGCCTTAGTTTGAGGGGTTGCCTTAGTTTGAGAGTCTGCCTTAGTTTGAGCGGTTGCCTTCGTTTGAGGGGTTGCCTTAGCTTGAGGGGTTGCCTTAGTTTGAGGGGTTGCCTTATTTTGAGCGGTTGCCTTAGTTTGAGGGGATGCCTTAGTTTGAGGGGTTGCCTTATTTTGAGCGATTGCCTTAGCTTGAGGGGTTGTCTTAGTTTGAGGGGTTGCCTTATTTTGAGCGGTTGCCTTAGTTTGAGGGGTTGCCTTAGCTTGAGGGGTTGCCTTAGTTTGAGGGGTTGCCTTATTTTGAGCGGTTGCCTTAGTTTGAGGGGTTGCCTTAGCTTGAGCGGTTGCCTTCGTTTGAGCGGATGCCTTAGTTTGAGGGGCTGCCTTAGTTCGAGGGGTTGCCTTAGTTTCAGTGGTTGCCTTAGTTTGAGGGGCTGCCTTAGTTTGAGCGGTTGCCTTTGTTTGAGTGGTTGCCTTAGTTTCAGGGGCTGCCTTATTTTGAGGGGATCCCTCAGTTTGAGGGGTAACCTTCGATTGAGGGGTTACCTTAGTTTGGCAGTCTGCCTTAGTTTGAGGGGTTGCTGTGTTTGAGAGTCTGCCTTAGTTTGAGCGGTTGCCATAGTTTGAGGGGTTGCCTTAGTTTGAGGGGCTGCCTTAGTTTGAGCGGTTGCCTTAGTTTGAGCGGCTGCCTTAGATTGAGGGGTTGCCTTAGATTGAAGGGTTGCCTTAGTTTGAGAGTCCGCCTTAATTTGAGGGGTTGCCTTAGTTTGAGCGGTTGCCAGAGTTTGAGAGTCTGCCTTAGTTTGAGCGGCTGCCTTAGTTTGAGGGGTTGCCTTAGTTTGAGGGGCTGCCTTAGTTTGAGCGGTTGCCTTAGTTTGAGCGGCTGCCTTAGATTGAGGGGTTGCCTTAGATTGAAGGGTTGCCCTAGTTTGAGAGTCTGCCTTAGTTTGAGGGGTTGCCTTAGTTTAAGCGGTTGCCTGAGTTTGAGGGGTTGCCTTAGTTTGTGAGGTTGCCTTAGTTTGAGGGGCTGCCTTAGTTTGAGCGGTTGCCTTAGTTTGAGGGGCTGCCTTAGTTTGAGGGGTTGCCATAGATTGAGCGGTTGCCTTAGTTTGAGGGGTTGCCTTCGTTTGAGCGGTTGCCTCAGTTTGAGGGGTTGCCTTAGTTTGTGCGGTTCCCTTAGTTTGAGGGGCTGCCTTAGTTTGAGCGGTTGCCTTAGTTTGAGGGGCTGCCTTAATTTGAGGGGTTGCCTTAGTTTGAGGGGTTGCCTTAGTTTGAGGGGTTGCCTTCATATGAGAGTCTGCCTTAGTTTGAGGGGTTGCCTTAGTTTGAGCGGTTGCCTGAGTTTGAAGGGTTGCCTTAGTTTGAGCAGTTGCCTTAGTTTGAGGGGCTGCATCAGTTTGAGCAGTTGCCTTAGTTTGAGGGGCTGCCTTAATTTGAGGGGTTGCCTTAGTTTGAGCGGTTGCCTGAGATTGAGGGGTTGCCTTAGTTTGAGCGGTTGACTTAGTTTGAGGGGCAGCCTTAGTTTGAGCTGTTGCCTTAGTTTGAGGGGCTGCCTTAATTTGAGGGGTTGCCTTAGTTTGAGCGGTTGCCTTAGTTTGAGGGGTTGCCTCAGTTTGAGCAGTTGCCTTAGTTTGAGGGGCTGCCTTAATTTGAGGGGTTGCCTTAGTTTGAGGGGTTGCCTTAGTTTGAGGGGTTGCCTTCATATGAGAGTCTGCCTTAGTTTGAGGGGTTGCCTTAGTTTGAGCGGTTGCCTGAGTTTGAGGGGTTGCCTTAGTTTGAGCCGTTGCCTTAGTTTGAGGGGCTGCCTCAGTTTGAGCGGTTGCCTTAGTTTGAGGGGCTGCCTTAACTTGAGGGGTTGCCATAGTTTGAGCGGTTGCCTTAGTTTGAGAGGTTGCCTTAGTTTGAGCGGTTGCCTGAGATTGAGGGGTTGCCTTAGTTTGAGCGGTTGCCTTAGTTTGAGGGGCAGACTTAGTTTGAGCTGTTGCCTTAGTTTGAGGGGCTGCCTTAATTTGAGGGGTTGCCTCAGTTTGAGCGGTTGCCTTAGTTTGAGGGGTTGCCTCAGTTTGAGCGGTTGCCTGAGTTTGAGCGGATGCCTCAGTTTGAGGGCTTGCCTTAGTTTGAGCTGTTGCCTTAGTTTGAGGGGCTGCCTTAATTTGAGGGGTTGCCTTAATTTGAGGGGTTGCCTTAGTTTGAGGTGATGCCTTAGTTTGAGAGGTTGCCTTAGTTTGAGGGGCTGCCTTAATTTGAGGGGTTGCCTTAGTTTGAGGGTTTGCCTTAGTTTGAGCGGTTGCCTTAGTTTGAGGGTTTGCCTTAGCTTGAGCGGTTGCCTTAGTTTGAGTGGTTGCCTTATTTTGAGGGGTTGCCTTAGTTTGAGGGGTTGCCATAGTTTGAGCGGTTGCCTTAGTTTGAGGGGTTGCCTTATTTTGAGGGGGTGCCTTAGCTTGAGCAGTTGCCTTCGTTTGAACGGTTGCCTTAGTTTGAGCGGTTGTCTTAGAGGGGTTGCCTTAGTTTGAGGGGTTGCCTTATTTTGAGCGGTCGCCTTAGTTTGAACGGTTGCCTTAGTTTGAGGGGCAGCCTTAGTTTGAGGGGTTGCATTCGATTGAGCGGTTTCCTGAGTTTGAGAGTCTGCCTTAGTTTGAGGGGCTCCCTCAGTTTGAGACGTTGCCTTAGTTTGAGCGGTTGCCTTAGTTTGAGATTCTTCTCATTTTGAGCGGCTGCCTTAGTTTGAGCGGCTGCCTTAGTTTGAGCGGTTGCCTTAGTTAGAGGGGTTGCCTTAGTTTCAGTGGATGCCATAGTTTGAGGGGCTGCCTTAGTTTGAGCGGGTGCCTTAGTTTGAGCGGTTGCCTTAGTTTCAGGGGCTGCCATAGTTTGAGGGGATGCCTCAGTTTGAGGGGTAGCCTTAGATTGAGGGGTTGCCTTAGTTTGGCAGTCTGTCTTCGTTTGAGGGGTTGCCTTAGTTTGAGAGTCTGCCTTGGTTTGAGCGGTTGCCTTAGTTTGAGGGGTTGCCTTAGTTTGAGGGGATGCCTCTGTTTGAGGGGTAGCCTTAGATTGAGGACGTTGCCTTAGTTTGGCAGTCTGCCTTAGTTTGAGCGGTTGCCTGAGTTTGAGGGGTTGCCTTAGCTTGAGCGGTTGCCTTAGTTTGAGGGGTTGCCTTAGTTTGAGGGGTTGCCTTAGTTTGATGCGTTGCCATAGTTTGAGCTGTTGCCTTAGTTTGAGGGGTTGCCTTATTTTGAGCGGTTGCCTTAGTTTGAGGGGATGCCTTAGTTTGAGGGGTAGCCTTAGTTTGAGGTGTTGCCTTAGCTTGAGCGGTTGCCTTCGTTTGAGCGGATGCCTTAGTTTGAGGGGCTGCCTTAGTTTGAGGGGTTGCCTTAGTTTCAGTGGTTGCCTTCGTTTGAGGGGCTGCCTTAGTTTAAGCGGTTGCCTTAGTTTGAGAGGTTGCCTTAGTTTCAGGGGCTGCCTTAGTTTGAGGGGATACCACTGTTTCAGGGTAGCCTTAGTTTGAGGGGTTGCCATAGTTTGAGCGGTTGCCTTAGTTTGAGGGGTTGCCTTATTTTGAGCGGTCGCCTTAGTTTGAGCGGTTGCCTTAGTTTGAGCGGTTGCCTTAGTTAGAAGGGTTGCCTTAGTTTCATTGGTTGCCTTAGTTTGAGGGGATGCCTTAGTTTGAGCGGTTGCCTTAGTTTGAGGGGCTGCCTTTGTTTGAGTGGTTGCCTTATTTTGAGGGGCTGCCTTTGTTTGAGTGGTTGCCTTATTTTGAGCGGTTGCCTTAGTTTTAGCGGTTGCCTTTGTTTGAGTTGCTGCCTTAGTTTGAGTGGTTGCCTTAGTTTGAGAGGCTGCCTTAATTTGAGGGGTTACCTTAGTTTGAGGGGTTGCCTTAGTTTGAGAGTCTGCCTTAGTTTGAGCGGTTGCCTTAGTTTGAGGGGTTGCCTTAGCTTGAGGGGTTGCCTTAGTTTGAGGGGTTGCCTTATTTTGAGCGGTTGCCTTAGTTTGAGGGGATGCCTTAGTTTGAGGGGTAGCCTTAGTTTGAGGGGTTGCCTTAGTTTGAGGAGTTGCCTTAGTTTGAGAGTCTGCCTTAGTTTGAGCGGTTGCCTTCGTTTGAGGGGTTGCCTTAGCTTGAGGGGTTGCCTTAGTTTGAGGGGTTGCCTTATTTTGAGCGGTTGCCTTAGTTTGAGGGGATGCCTTAGTTTGAGGGGTTGCCGTATTTTGAGCGATTGCCTTAGCTTGAGGGGTTGCCTTAGTTTGAGGGGTTGCCTTATTTTGAGCGGTTGCCTTAGTTTGAGGGGTTGCCTTAGCTTGAGGGGTTGCCTTAGTTTGAGGGGTTGCCTTATTTTGAGCGGTTGCCTTAGTTTGAGGGGTTGCCTTAGCTTGAGCGGTTGCCTTCGTTTGAGCGGATGCCTTAGTTTGAGGGGCTGCCTTAGTTCGAGGGGATGCCTTAGTTTCAGTGGTTGCCTTAGTTTGAGGGGCTGCCTTAGTTTGAGCGGTTGCCTTTGTTTGAGTGGTTGCCTTAGTTTCAGGGGCTGCCTTATTTTGAGGGGATCCCTCAGTTTGAGGGGTAACCTTCGATTGAGGGGTTACCTTAGTTTGGCAGTCTGCCTTAGTTTGAGGGGTTGCTGTGTTTGAGAGTCTGCCTTAGTTTGAGCGGTTGCCATAGTTTGAGGGGTTGCCTTAGTTTGAGGGGCTGCCTTAGTTTGAGCGGTTGCCTTAGTTTGAGCGGCTGCCTTAGATTGAGGGGTTGCCTTAGATTGAAGGGTTGCCTTAGTTTGAGAGTCCGCCTTAATTTGAGGGGTTGCCTTAGTTTGAGCGGTTGCCAGAGTTTGAGAGTCTGCCTTAGTTTGAGCGGTTGCCATAGTTTGAGGGGTTGCCTTAGTTTGAGGGGCTGCCTTAGTTTGAGCGGTTGCCTTAGTTTGAGCGGCTGCCTTAGATTGAGGGGTTGCCTTAGATTGAAGGGTTGCCCTAGTTTGAGAGTCTGCCTTAGTTTGAGGGGTTGCCTTAGTTTAAGCGGTTGCCTGAGTTTGAGGGGTTGCCTTAGTTTGTGAGGTTGCCTTAGTTTGAGGGGCTGCCTTAGTTTGAGCGGTTGCCTTAGTTTGAGGGGCTGCCTTAGTTTGAGGGGTTGCCATAGATTGAGCGGTTGCCTTAGTTTGAGGGGTTGCCTTCGTTTGAGCGGTTGCCTCAGTTTGAGGTGTTGCCTTAGTTTGTGCGGTTCCCTTAGTTTGAGGGGCTGCCTTAGTTTGAGCGGTTGCCTTAGTTTGAGGGGCTGCCTTAATTTGAGGGGTTGCCTTAGTTTGAGGGGTTGCCTTAGTTTGAGGGGTTGCCTTCATATGAGAGTCTGCCTTAGTTTGAGGGGTTGCCTTAGTTTGAGCGGTTGCCTGAGTTTGAGGGGTTGCCTTAGTTTGAGCAGTTGCCTTAGTTTGAGGGGCTGCATCAGTTTGAGCAGTTGCCTTAGTTTGAGGGGCTGCCTTAATTTGAGGGGTTGCCTTAGTTTGAGCGGTTGCCTTAGTTTGAGAGGTTGCCTTAGTTTGAGCGGTTGCCTGAGATTGAGGGGTTGCCTTAGTTTGAGCGGTTGCCTTAGTTTGAGGGGCAGCCTTAGTTTGAGCTGTTGCCTTAGTTTGAGGGGCTGCCTTAATTTGAGGGGTTGCCTTAGTTTGAGCGGTTGCCTTAGTTTGAGGGGTTGCCTCAGTTTGAGCGGTTGCCTTAGTTTGAGGGGCTGCCTTAATTTGAGGGGTTGCCTTAGTTTGAGGGGTTGCCTTAGTTTGAGGGGTTGCCTTCATATGAGAGTCTGCCTTAGTTTGAGGGGTTGCCTTAGTTTGAGCGGTTGCCTGAGTTTGAGGGGTTGCCTTAGTTTGAGCAGTTGCCTTAGTTTGAGGGGCTGCCTCAGTTTGAGCGGTTGCCTTAGTTTGAGGGGCTGCCTTAACTTGAGGGGTTGCCATAGTTTGAGCGGTTGCCTTAGTTTGAGAGGTTGCCTTAGTTTGAGCGGTTGCCTGAGATTGAGGGGTTGCCTTAGTTTGAGCGGTTGCCTTAGTTTGAGGAGCAGACTTAGTTTGAGCTGTTGCCTTAGTTTGAGGGGCTGCCTTAATTTGAGGGGTTGCCTCAGTTTGAGCGGTTGCCTTAGTTTGAGGGGTTGCCTCAGTTTGAGCGGTTGCCTGAGTTTGAGCGGATGCCTCAGTTTGAGGGGTTGCCTTAGTTTGAGCTGTTGCCTTAGTTTGAGGGGCTGCCTTAATTTGAGGGGTTGCCTTAATTTGAGGGGTTGCCTTAGTTTGAGGTGATGCCTTAGTTTGAGAGGTTGCCTTAGTTTGAGGGGCTGCCTTAATTTGAGGGTTTGCCTTAGTTTGAGGGTTTGCCTTAGTTTGAGCGGTTGCCTTAGTTTGAGGGTTTGCCTTAGCTTGAGCGGTTGCCTTAGTTTGAGTGGTTGCCTTATTTTGAGGGGTTGCCTTAGTTTGAGGGGTTGCCATAGTTTGAGCGGTTGCCTTAGTTTGAGGGGTTGCCTTATTTTGAGGGGGTGCCTTAGCTTGAGCAGTTGCCTTCGTTTGAACGGTTGCCTTAGTTTGAGCGGTTGTCTTAGAGCGGTTGCCTTAGTTTGAGGGGTTGCCTTATTTTGAGCGGTCGCCTTAGTTTGAACGGTTGCCTTAGTTTGAGGGGCTGCCTTAATTTGAGGGGTTGCCTTAATTTGAGGGGTTGCCTTAGTTTGAGGGGTTGCCTTAGTTTGAGGGGTTGCCTTAGTTTGAGCGGTTGCCTGAGTTTGAGGCGTTGCCTTAGTTTCAGCGGTTGCACTTGTTTGAGGTGATGCCTTAGTTTGAGAGGTTGCCTTAGTTTGAGGGGCTGCCTTAATTTGAGGGGTTGCCTTAGTTTGAGGGATTGCCTTAGTTTGAGCGGTTGCCTTTGTTTGAGGGTTTGCCTTAGCTTGAGCGGTTGCCTTAGTTTGAGCGGTTGCCTTAATTTGAGCGGCTGCCTTAGATTTGAGGGGTTGCCTTCGATTGAGCGGTTGCCTGAGTTTGAGAGTCTGCCTTAGTTTGAGGGGCTGCCTCATTTTGAGACGTTGCCTTAGTTTGAGCAGTTCCCTTAGTTTGAGATTCTTCTCATTTTGAGCGGCTGCGTTAGTTTGAGCGGCTGCCTTAGTTTGAGCGGTTGCCTCAGTTAGAGGGGTTGCCTTAGTTTCAGTGGTTGCCTTACTTTGAGGGGCAGCCTTAGTTTCAGGGGCTGCCTTAGTTTGAGGGGATGCCTCAGTTTGAGGGGTAGCCTTAGATTGAGGGGTTGCCTTAGTTTGGCAGTCTGCCTTAGTTTGAGGTGTTGCCTTAGTTTGAGCGGTTGCCTTAGTTTGAGGGGTTGCCTTAGTTTGAGGGGTAGCCTTAGTTTGAGGGGTAGCCTCAGTTTGAGGGGTAGCCTTAGATTGAGGGGTTGCCTTAGTTTGGCAGTCTGCCTTAGTTTGAGCGGTTGCCTTAGTTTGAGGGGTTGCCATAGTTTGAGCTGTTGCCTCAGTATGAGGGGCTGCCTTAGTTTGAGCGGTTGCCATAGTTTGAGGGGTTGCCTTATTTTGAGCGGTTGCCTTAGTTTGAGGGGATGCCTTAGTTTGAGGGGTTGCCTTAGTTTGAGGTGTTGCCTTAGCTTGAGCGGTTGCCTTCGTTTGAGCGGATGCCTTAGTTTGAGGGGCTGCCTTAGTTTGAGGGGTTGCCTTAGTTTCAGTGGTTGCCTTAGTTTGAGGGGTTGCCTTAGTTTGAGGTGTTGCCTTAGCTAGAGCGGTTGCCTTCGTTTGAGCGGATGCCTTAGTTTGAGGAGCTGCCTTAGTTTGAGGGGTTGCCTTAGTTTCAGTGGTTGCCTTAGTTTGAGGGGCTGCCTTAGTTTGAGCGGTTGCCTTAGTTTGAGTGGTTGCCTTAGTTTCAGGGGCTGCCTTAGTTTGAGGGGATACCTCTGTTTCAGGGGTAGCCTTAGATTGAGGGGTTGCCTTAGTTTGGAAGTCTGCCTTAGTTTGAGGGGTTGCCATAGTTTGAGCGGTTGCCTTAGTTTGAGGGTTTGCCTTATTTTGAGCGGTCGCCGTAGTTTGAACGGTTGCCTTAGCTTGAGCGGTTGCCTCAGTTAGAGGGCTTGCCTTAGTTTCAGTGGTTGCCTTAGTTTGAGAGTCTGCCTTAGTTTGAGCGGTAGCCTTATTTTGAGGGGTTGCCATAATTTGAGCGGTTGCCTTACTTTGAGGGGCTGCCTTATTTTGAGCGGTTGCCTTAGTTTGAGGGGATGCCTTAGTTTGAGGGGTAGCCTTAGTATGAGGGCTTGCCTTAGCTTGAGCGGTTGCCTTCGTTTGAGCGGATGCCTTAGTTTGAGGGGCTGCTTGAGTTAGAGGGGTTGCCTTAGTTTCAGTTGTTGCCTTAGTTTGAGGGGCTGCCTTAGTTTGAGCGGTTGCCTTAGTTTGAGTGGTTGCCTCAGTTTCAGGGGATGCCTTATTTTGAGGGGATCCCTCAGTTTGAGGGGTAGCCTTAGATTGAGGGGTTACCTTAGTTTGGCAGTCTGCCTTAGTTTGAGGGGTTGCCTTAGTTTGAGAGTCTGCCTTAGTTTGAGCGGTTGCCATAGTTTGAGGGGTTGCCTTAGTTTGAGGGGCTGCCTTAGTTTGAGCGGTTTCCTTAGTTTGAGCGTCTGCCTTAGATTGAGGGGTTGCCTTAGATTGAAGGGTTGCCTTAGTTTGAGAGTCTGCCTTAGTTTGAGGGGTTGCCTTAGTTTGAGCGGTTGCCTGAGTTTGAGGGGTTGCCTTAGTTTATGAGGTTGCCTTAGTTTGAGGGGCTGCCTTAGTTTGAGCGGTTGCCTTAGTTTGAGGGGCTGCCTTAGTTTGAGGGGTTGCCTTAGTTTGAGGGGCTGCCTTAGTTTGAGCGGTTGCCTTAGTTTGAGCGGTTGCCATAGTTTGAGGGGTTGCCTTAGTTTGAGGAGTTGCCTTAGTTTGAGAGTCTGCCTTAGTTTGAGCGGTTGCCTTCGTTTGAGGGGTTGCCTTAGCTTGAGGGGTTGCCTTAGTTTGAGGGGTTGCCTTATTTTGAGCGGTTGCCTTAGTTTGAGGGGATGCCTTAGTTTGAGGGGTTGCCTTATTTTGAGCGATTGCCTTAGCTTGAGGGGTTGCCTTAGTTTGAGGGGTTGCCTTATTTTGAGCGGTTGCCTTAGTTTGAGGGGTTGCCTTAGCTTGAGGGGTTGCCTTAGTTTGAGGGGTTGCCTTATTTTGAGCGGTTGCCTTAGTTTGAGGGGTTGCCTTAGCTTGAGCGGTTGCCTTCGTTTGAGCGGATGCCTTAGTTTGAGGGGCTGCCTTAGTTCGAGGGGATGCCTTAGTTTCAGTGGTTGCCTTAGTTTGAGGGGCTGCCTTAGTTTGAGCGGTTGCCTTTGTTTGAGTGGTTGCCTTAGTTTCAGGGGCTGCCTTATTTTGAGGGGATCCCTCAGTTTGAGGGGTAACCTTCGATTGAGGGGTTACCTTAGTTTGGCAGTCTGCCTTAGTTTGAGGGGTTGCTGTGTTTGAGAGTCTGCCTTAGTTTGAGCGGTTGCCATAGTTTGAGGGGTTGCCTTAGTTTGAGGGGCTGCCTTAGTTTGAGCGGTTGCCTTAGTTTGAGCGGCTGCCTTAGATTGAGGGGTTGCCTTAGATTGAAGGGTTGCCTTAGTTTGAGAGTCCGCCTTAATTTGAGGGGTTGCCTTAGTTTGAGCGGTTGCCAGAGTTTGAGAGTCTGCCTTAGTTTGAGCGGTTGCCATAGTTTGAGGGGTTGCCTTAGTTTGAGGGGCTGCCTTAGTTTGAGCGGTTGCCTTAGTTTGAGCGGCTGCCTTAGATTGAGGGGTTGCCTTAGATTGAAGGGTTGCCCTAGTTTGAGAGTCTGCCTTAGTTTGAGGGGTTGCCTTAGTTTAAGCGGTTGCCTGAGTTTGAGGGGTTGCCTTAGTTTGTGAGGTTGCCTTAGTTTGAGGGGCTGCCTTAGTTTGAGCGGTTGCCTTAGTTTGAGGGGCTGCCTTAATTTGAGGGGTTGCCTTAGTTTGAGGGGTTGCCTTAGTTTGAGGGGTTGCCTTCATATGAGAGTCTGCCTTAGTTTGAGGGGTTGCCTTAGTTTGAGCGGTTGCCTGAGTTTGAGGGGTTGCCTTAGTTTGAGCAGTTGCCTTAGTTTGAGGGGCTGCATCAGTTTGAGCAGTTGCCTTAGTTTGAGGGGCTGCCTTAATTTGAGGGGTTGCCTTAGTTTGAGCGGTTGCCTTAGTTTGAGAGGTTGCCTTAGTTTGAGCGGTTGCCTGAGATTGAGGGGTTGCCTTAGTTTGAGCGGTTGCCTTAGTTTGAGGGGCAGCCTTAGTTTGAGCTGTTGCCTTAGTTTGAGGGGCTGCCTTAATTTGAGGGGTTGCCTTAGTTTGAGCGGTTGCCTTAGTTTGAGGGGTTGCCTCAGTTTGAGCGGTTGCCTTAGTTTGAGGGGTTGCCTTCATATGAGAGTCTGCCTTAGTTTGAGGGGTTGCCTTAGTTTGAGGGGTTGCCTTCATATGAGAGTCTGCCTTAGTTTGAGGGGTTGCCTTAGTTTGAGCGGTTGCCTGAGTTTGAGGGGTTGCCTTAGTTTGAGCAGTTGCCTTAGTTTGAGGGGCTGCCTCAGTTTGAGCGGTTGCCTTAGTTTGAGGGGCTGCCTTAACTTGAGGGGTTGCCATAGTTTGAGCGGTTGCCTTAGTTTGGGAGGTTGCCTTAGTTTGAGCGGTTGCCTGAGATTGAGGGGTTGCCTTAGTTTGAGCGGTTGCCTTAGTTTGAGGAGCAGACTTAGTTTGAGCTGTTGCCTTAGTTTGAGGGGCTGCCTTAATTTGAGGGGTTGCCTCAGTTTGAGCGGTTGCCTTAGTTTGAGGGGTTGCCTCAGTTTGAGCGGTTGCCTGAGTTTGAGCGGATGCCTCAGTTTGAGGGGTTGCCTTAGTTTGAGCTGTTGCCTTAGTTTGAGGGGCTGCCTTAATTTGAGGGGTTGCCTTAATTTGAGGGGTTGCCTTAGTTTGAGGTGATGCCTTAGTTTGAGAGGTTGCCTTAGTTTGAGGGGCTGCCTTAATTTGAGGGTTTGCCTTAGTTTGAGGGTTTGCCTTAGTTTGAGCGGTTGCCTTAGTTTGAGGGTTTGCCTTAGCTTGAGCGGTTGCCTTAGTTTGAGTGGTTGCCTTATTTTGAGGGGTTGCCTTAGTTTGAGGGGTTGCCATAGTTTGAGCGGTTGCCTTAGTTTGAGGGGTTGCCTTATTTTGAGGGGGTGCCTTAGCTTGAGCAGTTGCCTTCGTTTGAACGGTTGCCTTAGTTTGAGCGGTTGTCTTAGAGCGGTTGCCTTAGTTTGAGGGGTTGCCTTATTTTGAGCGGTCGCCTTAGTTTGAACGGTTGCCTTAGTTTGAGGGGCTGCCTTAATTTGAGGGGTTGCCTTAATTTGAGGGGTTGCCTTAGTTTGAGGGGTTGCCTTAGTTTGAGGGGTTGCCTTAGTTTGAGCGGTTGCCTGAGTTTGAGGCGTTGCCTTAGTTTCAGCGGTTGCACTTGTTTGAGGTGATGCCTTAGTTTGAGAGGTTGCCTTAGTTTGAGGGGCTGCCTTAATTTGAGGGGTTGCCTTAGTTTGAGGGATTGCCTTAGTTTGAGCGGTTGCCTTTGTTTGAGGGTTTGCCTTAGCTTGAGCGGTTGCCTTAGTTTGAGCGGTTGCCTTAATTTGAGCGGCTGCCTTAGATTTGAGGGGTTGCCTTCGATTGAGCGGTTGCCTGAGTTTGAGAGTCTGCCTTAGTTTGAGGGGCTGCCTCATTTTGAGACGTTGCCTTAGTTTGAGCAGTTCCCTTAGTTTGAGATTCTTCTCATTTTGAGCGGCTGCGTTAGTTTGAGCGGCTGCCTTAGTTTGAGCGGTTGCCTCAGTTAGAGGGGTTGCCTTAGTTTCAGTGGTTGCCTTACTTTGAGGGGCAGCCTTAGTTTCAGGGGCTGCCTTAGTTTGAGGGGATGCCTCAGTTTGAGGGGTAGCCTTAGATTGAGGGGTTGCCTTAGTTTGGCAGTCTGCCTTAGTTTGAGGTGTTGCCTTAGTTTGAGCGGTTGCCTTAGTTTGAGGGGTTGCCTTAGTTTGAGGGGTAGCCTTAGTTTGAGGGGTAGCCTCAGTTTGAGGGGTAGCCTTAGATTGAGGGGTTGCCTTAGTTTGGCAGTCTGCCTTAGTTTGAGCGGTTGCCTTAGTTTGAGGGGTTGCCATAGTTTGAGCTGTTGCCTCAGTATGAGGGGCTGCCTTAGTTTGAGCGGTTGCCATAGTTTGAGGGGTTGCCTTATTTTGAGCGGTTGCCTTAGTTTGAGGGGATGCCTTAGTTTGAGGGGTTGCCTTAGTTTGAGGTGTTGCCTTAGCTTGAGCGGTTGCCTTCGTTTGAGCGGATGCCTTAGTTTGAGGGGCTGCCTTAGTTTGAGGGGTTGCCTTAGTTTCAGTGGTTGCCTTAGTTTGAGGGGTTGCCTTAGTTTGAGGTGTTGCCTTAGCTAGAGCGGTTGCCTTCGTTTGAGCGGATGCCTTAGTTTGAGGAGCTGCCTTAGTTTGAGGGGTTGCCTTAGTTTCAGTGGTTGCCTTAGTTTGAGGGGCTGCCTTAGTTTGAGCGGTTGCCTTAGTTTGAGTGGTTGCCTTAGTTTCAGGGGCTGCCTTAGTTTGAGGGGATACCTCTGTTTCAGGGGTAGCCTTAGATTGAGGGGTTGCCTTAGTTTGGAAGTCTGCCTTAGTTTGAGGGGTTGCCATAGTTTGAGCGGTTGCCTTAGTTTGAGGGTTTGCCTTATTTTGAGCGGTCGCCGTAGTTTGAACGGTTGCCTTAGCTTGAGCGGTTGCCTCAGTTAGAGGGCTTGCCTTAGTTTCAGTGGTTGCCTTAGTTTGAGAGTCTGCCTTAGTTTGAGCGGTAGCCTTATTTTGAGGGGTTGCCATAATTTGAGCGGTTGCCTTACTTTGAGGGGCTGCCTTATTTTGAGCGGTTGCCTTAGTTTGAGGGGATGCCTTAGTTTGAGGGGTAGCCTTAGTATGAGGGCTTGCCTTAGCTTGAGCGGTTGCCTTCGTTTGAGCGGATGCCTTAGTTTGAGGGGCTGCTTGAGTTAGAGGGGTTGCCTTAGTTTCAGTTGTTGCCTTAGTTTGAGGGGCTGCCTTAGTTTGAGCGGTTGCCTTAGTTTGAGTGGTTGCCTCAGTTTCAGGGGATGCCTTATTTTGAGGGGATCCCTCAGTTTGAGGGGTAGCCTTAGATTGAGGGGTTACCTTAGTTTGGCAGTCTGCCTTAGTTTGAGGGGTTGCCTTAGTTTGAGAGTCTGCCTTAGTTTGAGCGGTTGCCATAGTTTGAGGGGTTGCCTTAGTTTGAGGGGCTGCCTTAGTTTGAGCGGTTTCCTTAGTTTGAGCGTCTGCCTTAGATTGAGGGGTTGCCTTAGATTGAAGGGTTGCCTTAGTTTGAGAGTCTGCCTTAGTTTGAGGGGTTGCCTTAGTTTGAGCGGTTGCCTGAGTTTGAGGGGTTGCCTTAGTTTATGAGGTTGCCTTAGTTTGAGGGGCTGCCTTAGTTTGAGCGGTTGCCTTAGTTTGAGGGGCTGCCTTAGTTTGAGGGGTTGCCTTAGTTTGAGGGGCTGCCTTAGTTTGAGCGGTTGCCTTAGTTTGAGCGGTTGCCATAGTTTGAGGGGTTGCCTTAGTTTGAGGAGTTGCCTTAGTTTGAGAGTCTGCCTTAGTTTGAGCGGTTGCCTTCGTTTGAGGGGTTGCCTTAGCTTGAGGGGTTGCCTTAGTTTGAGGGGTTGCCTTATTTTGAGCGGTTGCCTTAGTTTGAGGGGATGCCTTAGTTTGAGGGGTTGCCTTATTTTGAGCGATTGCCTTAGCTTGAGGGGTTGCCTTAGTTTGAGGGGTTGCCTTATTTTGAGCGGTTGCCTTAGTTTGAGGGGTTGCCTTAGCTTGAGGGGTTGCCTTAGTTTGAGGGGTTGCCTTATTTTGAGCGGTTGCCTTAGTTTGAGGGGTTGCCTTAGCTTGAGCGGTTGCCTTCGTTTGAGCGGATGCCTCAGTTTGAGGGGTAGCCTTAGATTGAGGACGTTGCCTTAGTTTGGCAGTCTGCCTTAGTTTGAGCGGTTGCTTGAGTTTGAGGGGTTGCCTTAGCTTGAGCGGTTGCCTTAGTTTGAGGGGTTGCCTTAGTTTGAGGGGTTGCCTTAGTTTGAGGCGTTGCCATAGTTTGAGCTGTTGCCTTAGTTTGAGGGGTTGCCTTATTTTGAGCGGTTGCCTTAGTTTGAGGGGATGCCTTAGTTTGAGGGGTAGCCTTAGTTTGAGGTGTTGCCTTAGCTTGAGCGGTTGCCTTCGTTTGAGCGGATGCCTTAGTTTGAGGGGCTGCCTTAGTTTGAGGGGTTGCCTTAGTTTCAGTGGTTGCCTTCGTTTGAGGGGCTGCCTTAGTTTAAGCGGTTGCCTTAGTTTGAGTTGTTGCCTTAGTTTCAGGGGCTGCCTTAGTTTGAGGGGATACTACTGTTTCAGGGTAGCCTTAGTTTGAGGGGTTGCCGTAGTTTGAGCGGTTGCCTTAGTTTGAGGGGTTGCCTTATTTTGAGCGGTCGCCTTAGTTAGAGCTGTTGCCTTAGTTTGAGCGGTTGCCTTAGTTAGAAGGGTTGCCTTAGTTTCATTTGTTGCCTTAGTTTGAGGGGATGCCTTAGTTTGAGCGGTTGCCTTAGTTTGAGGGGATGCCTTAGTTTGAGCGGTTGCCTTACTTTGAGGGGCTGCCTTAGTTTGAGCGGTTGCCTTCGTTTGAGGGGTTGCCTTAGTTTGAGGGGCTGCCTTTTTTTGAGTGGTTGCCTTATTTTGAGGGGCTGCCTTTGTTTGAGTGGTTGCCTTATTTTGATTGGTTGCCTTAGTTTTAGCGGTTGCCTTTGTTTGAGTTGCTGCCTTAGTTTGAGTGGTTGCCTTAGTTTGAGGGTCTGCCTTAATTTGAGGGGTTACCTTAGTTTGAGGGGTTGCCTTAGTTTGAGAGTCTGCCTTAGTTTGAGCGGTTGCCTTAGTTTGAGGGGTTGCCTTAGCTTGAGGGGTTGCCTTAGTTTGAGGGGTTGCCTTATTTTGAGCGGTTGCCTTAGTTTGAGGGGATGCCTTAGTTTGAGGGGTAGCCTTAGTTTGAGGGGTTGCCTTAGTTTGAGGGGTTGCCTTAGTTTGAGAGTCTACCTTAGTTTGAGCGGTTGCCTTCGTTTGAGGGGTTGCCTTAGCTTGAGGGGTTGCCTTAGTTTGAGGGGTTGCCTTATTTTGAGCGGTTGCCTTAGTTTGAGGGGATGCCTTAGTTTGAGGGGTTGCCTTATTTTGAGCGATTGCCTTAGCTTGAGGGGTTGCCTTAGTTTGAGGGGTTGCCTTATTTTGAGCGGTTGCCTTAGTTTGAGGGGTTGCCTTAGCTTGAGGGGTTGCCTTAGTTTGAGGGGTTGCCTTAGCTTGAGGGGTTGCCTTAGTTTGAGGGGTTGCCTTATTTTGAGCGGTTGCCTTAGTTTGACGGGATGCCTTAGTTTGAGGGGTAGCCTTAGTTTGAGGGGTTGCCTTAGTTTGAGGGGTTGCCTTAGTTTGAGAGTCTACCTTAGTTTGAGCGGTTGCCTTCGTTTGAGGGGTTGCCTTAGCTTGAGGGGTTGCCTTAGTTTGAGGGGTTGCCTTATTTTGAGCGGTTGCCTTAGTTTGAGGGGATGCCTTAGTTTGAGGTGTTGCCTTATTTTGAGCGATTGCCTTAGCTTGAGGGGTTGCCTTAGTTTGAGGGGTTGCCTTATTTTGAGCGGTTGCCTTAGTTTGAGGGGTTGCCTTAGCTTGAGGGGTTGCCTTAGTTTGAGGGGTTGCCTTATTTTGAGCGGTTGCCTTAGTTTGAGGGGTTGCCTTAGCTTGAGCGGTTGCCTTCGTTTGAGCGGATGCCTTAGTTTGAGGGGCTGCCTTAGTTCGAGGGGTTGCCTTAGTTTCAGTGGTTGCCTTAGTTTGAGGGGCTGCCATAGTTTGAGCGGTTGCCTTTGTTTGAGTGATTGCCTTAGTTTCAGGGGCTGCCTTATTTTGAGGGGATCCCTCAGTTTGAGGGGTAACCTTCGATTGAGGGGTTACCTTAGTTTGGCAGTCTGCCTTAGTTTGAGGGGTTGCCTTAGTTTGAGAGTCTGCCTTAGTTTGAGCGGTTGCCATAGTTTGAGGGGTTGCCTTAGTTTGAGGGGCTGCCTTAGTTTGAGCGGTTGCCTTAGTTTGTGCGGCTGCCTTAGATTGAGGGGTTGCCTTAGATTGAAGGGTTGCCTTAGTTTGAGAGTCCGTCTTAATTTGAGGGGTTGCCTTAGTTTGAGCGGTTGCCAGAGTTTGAGAGTCTGCCTTAGTTTGAGCGGTTGCCATAGTTTGAGGGGTTGCCTTAGTTTGAGGGGCTGCCTTAGTTTGAGCGGTTGCCTTAGTTTGAGCGGCTGCCTTAGATTGAGGGGTTGCCTTAGATTGAAGGGTTGCCCTAGTTTGAGAGTCTGCCTTAGTTTGAGGGGTTGCCTTAGTTTGAGCGGTTGCCTGAGTTTGAGGGGTTGCCTTAGTTTGTGAGGTTGCCTTAGTTTGAGGGGCTGCCTTAGTTTGAGCGGTTGCCTTAGTTTGAGGGGCTGCCTTAGTTTGAGGGGTTGCCATAGTTTGAGCGGTTGCCTTAGTTTGAGGGGTTGCCTTCGTTTGAGCGGTTGCCTCAGTTTGAGGGGTTGCCTTAGTTTGTGCGGTTCCCTTAGTTTGAGGGGCTGCCTTAGTTTGAGCGGTTGCCTTAGTTTGAGGGGCTGCCTTAATTTGAGGGGTTGCCTTAGTTTGAGGGGTTGCCTTAGTTTGAGGGGTTGCCTTCATATGAGAGTCTGCCTTAGTTTGAGGGGTTGCCTTAGTTTGAGCGGTTGCCTGAGTTTGAGGGGTTGCCTTAGTTTGAGCAGTTGCCTTAGTTTGAGGGGCTGCATCAGTTTGAGCAGTTGCCTTATTTTGAGGGGCTGCCTTAATTTGAGGGGTTGCCTTAGTTTGAGCGGTTTCCTTAGTTTGAGAGGTTGCCTTAGTTTGAGCGGTTGCCTGAGATTGAGGGGTTGCCTTAGTTTGAGCGGTTGCCTTAGTTTGAGGGGCAGCCTTAGTTTGAGCTGTTGCCTTAGTTTGAGGGGCTGCCTTAATTTGAGGGGTTGCCTTAGTTTGAGCGGTTGCCTTAGTTTGAGGGGTTGCCTCAGTTTGAGCGGTTGCCTTAGTTTGAGGGGCTGCCTTAATTTGAGGGGTTGCCTTAGTTTGAGGGGTTGCCTTAGTTTGAGGGGTTGCCTTCATATGAGAGTCTGCCTTAGTTTGAGGGGTTGCCTTAGTTTGAGCGGTTGCCTGAGTTTGAGGGGTTGCCTTAGTTTGAGCAGTTGCCTTAGTTTGAGGGGCTGCCTCAGTTTGAGCGGTTGCCTTAGTTTGAGGGGCTGCCTTAACTTGAGGGGTTGCCATAGTTTGAGCGGTTGCCTTAGTTTGAGAGGTTGCCTGAGATTGAGGGGTTGCCTTAGTTTGAGCGGTTGCCTGAGTTTGAGGGGCAGACTTAGTTTGAGCTGTTGCCTTAATTTGAGGGGCTGCCTTAATTTGAGGGGTTGCCTCAGTTTGAGCGGTTGCCTTAGTTTGAGGGGTTGCCTCAGTTTGAGCGGTTGCCTGATTTTGAGCGGATGCCTCAGTTTGAGGGGTTGCCTTAGTTTGAGCTGTTGCCTTAGTTTGAGGGGCTGCCTTAATTTGAGGGGTTGCCTTAATTTGAGGGGTTGCCTTAGTTTGAGGTGATGCCTTAGTTTGAGAGGTTGCCTTAGTTTGAGGGGTTGCCTTAGTTTGAGGGTTTGCCTTAGTTTGAGCGGTTGCCTTCGTTTGAGGGTTTGCCTTAGCTTGAGCGGTTGCCTTAGTTTGAGTGGTTGCCTTATTTTGAGGGGTTGCCTTAGTTTGAGGGGTTGCCATAGTTTGAGCGGTTGCCTTCGTTTGAGGGGTTGCCTTATTTTGAGGGGGTGCCTTAGCTTGAGCAGTTGCCTTCGTTTGAACAGTTGCCTTAGTTTGAGCGGTTGTCTTAGAGGGGTTGCCTTAGTTTCAGTGGTTGCCTTAGTTTGAGGGGCTGCCTTAGTTTGAGCGGTTGCCTTAGTTTGAGCGGTTGCCTTATTTTGAGCGGTCGCCTTAGTTTGAGCGGTTGCCTTAGTTTGAGAGGTTGCCTTATTTAGAAGGGTTGCCTTAGTTTCATTGGTTGCCTTAGTTTGAGGGGATGCCTTAGTTTGAGCGGTTGCCTTAGTTTGAGGGGATGCCTTAGTTTGAGCGGTTGCCTTACTTTGAGGGGCTGCGTAGTTTGAGCGGTTGCCTTCGTTTGAGGGGTTGCCTTAGTTTGAGGGGCTGCCTTTGTTTGAGTGGTTGCCTTATTTTGAGGGGCTGTCTTTGTTTGAGTGGTTGCCTTATTTTGAGCGGTTGCCTTAGTTTGAGCGGTTGCCTTTGTTTGTGTTGCTGCCTAAGTTTGAGTGGTTGCCTTAGTTTGAGGGGCTGCCTTAATTTGAGGGGTTACCTTAGTTTGAGGGGTTGCATTAGTTTGAGAGTCTTCTTTAGTTTGAGCCGTTGCCTTAGTTTGAGGGGTTGCCTTAGCTTGAGGGGTTGCCTTAGTTTGAGGGGTTGCCTTATTTTGAGCGGTTGCCTTAGTTTGAGGGGATGCCTTAGTTTGAGGGGTAGCCTTAGTTTGAGGGGTTGCCTTAGTTTGAGGGGTTGCCTTAGTTTGAGAGTCTGCCTTAGTTTGAGCCGTTGCCTTCGTTTGAGGGGTTGCCTTAGCTTGAGGGGTTGCCTTAGTTTGAGGGGTTGCCTTATTTTGAGCGGTTGCCTTAGTTTGAGGGGATGCCTTAGTTTGAGGGGTTGCCTTATTTTGAGCGATTGCCTTAGCTTGAGGGGTTGCTTTAGTTTGAGGGGTTGCCTTATTTTGAGCGGTTGCCTTAGTTTGAGGGGTTGCCTTAGCTTGAGGGGTTGCCTTAGTTTGAGGGGTTGCCTTATTTTGAGCGGTTGCCTTAGTTTGAGGGGTTGCCTTAGCTTGAGCGGTTGCCTTCGTTTGAGCGGATGCCTTAGTTTGAGGGGCTGCCTTAGTTCGAGGGGTTGCCTTAGTTTCAGTTGTTGCCTTAGTTTGAGGGGCTGCCTTAGTTTGAGCGGTTGCCTTTGTTTGAGTGGTTGCCTTAGTTTCAGAGGCTGCCTTATTTTGAGGGGATCCCTCAGTTTGAGGGGTAACCTTCGATTGAGGGGTTACCTTAGTTTGGCAGTCTGCCTTAGTTTGAGGAGTTGCCTTAGTTTGAGAGTCTGCCTTAGTTTGAGCGGTTGCCATAGTTTGAGGGGTTGCCTTAGTTTGAGGGGCTGCCTTAGTTTGAGCGGTTGCCTTAGTTTGAGCGGCTGCCTTAGATTGAGGGGTTGCCTTAGATTGATGGGTTGCCTTAGTTTGAGAGTCCGCCTTAATTTGAGGGGTTGCCTTAGTTTGAGCGGTTGCCAGAGTTTGAGAGTCTGCCTTAGTTTGAGCGGTTGCCATAGTTTGAGGGGTTGCCTTAGTTTGAGGGCCTGCCTTAGTTTGAGCGGTTGCCTTAGTTTGAGCGGCTGCCTTAGATTGAGGGGTTGCCTTAGATTGAAGGGTTGCCCTAGTTTGAGAGTCTGCCTTAGTTTGAGGGGTTGCCTTAGTTTGAGCGGTTGCCTGAGTTTGAGGGGTTGCCTTAGTTTGTGAGGTTGCCTTAGTTTGAGGGGCTGCCTTAGTTTGAGCGGTTGCCTTAGTTTGAGGGGCTGCCTTAGTTTGAGGGGTTGCCATAGTTTGAGCGGTTGCCTTAGTTTGAGGGGTTGCCTTCGTTTGAGCGGTTGCCTCAATTTGAGGGGTTGCCTTAGTTTGTGCGGTTCCCTTAGTTTGAGGGGCTGCCTTAGTTTGAGCGGTTGCCTTAGTTTGAGGGGCTGCCTTAATTTGAGGGGTTGCCTTAGTTTGAGGGGTTGCCTTAGTTTGAGGGGTTGCCTTCATATGAGAGTCTGCCTTAGTTTGAGGGGTTGCCTTAGTTTGAGCGGTTGCCTGAGTTTGAGGGGTTGCCTTAGTTTGAGCAGTTGACTTAGTTTGAGGGGCTGCATCAGTTTGAGCAGTTGCCTTAGTTTGAGGGGCTGCCTTAATTTGAGGGGTTGCCTTAGTTTGAGCGGTTGCCTTAGTTTGAGAGGTTGCCTTAGTTTGAGCGGTTGCCTGAGATTGAGGGGTTGCCTTATTTTGAGCGGTTGCCTTAGTTTGAGGGGCAGCCTTAGTTTGAGCTGTTGCCTTAGTTTGAGGGGCTGCCTTAATTTGAGGGGTTGCCTTAGTTTGAGCGGTTGCCTTAGTTTGAGGGGTTGCCTCAGTTTGAGCGGTTGCCTTAGTTTGAGGGGCTGCCTTAATTTGAGGGGTTGCCTTAGTTTGAGGGGTTGCCTTAGTTTGAGGGATTGCCTTCATATGAGAGTCTGCCTTAGTTTGAGGGGTTGCCTTAGTTTGAGCGGTTGCCTGAGTTTGAGGGGTTGCCTTAGTTTGAGCAGTTGCCTTAGTTTTAGGGGCTGCCTCAGTTTGAGCGGTTGCCTTAGTTTGAGGGGCTGCCTTAACTTGAGGGGTTGCCATAGTTTGAGCGGTTGCCTTAGTTTGAGAGGTTGCCTTAGTTTGAGCGGTTGCCTGAGATTGAGGGGTTGCCTTAGTTTGAGCGGTTGCCTTAGTTTGAGGGGCAGACTTAGTTTGAGTGGTTGCCTTAGTTTGAGGGGCTGCCTTAATTTGAGGGGTTACCTTAGTTTGAGGGGTTGCCTTAGTTTGAGAGTCTGCCTTAGTTTGAGCGGTTGCCTTAGTTTGAGGGGTTGCCTTAGCTTGAGGGGTTGCCTTAGTTTGAGGGGTTGCCTTATTTTGAGCGGTTGCCTTAGTTTGAGGGGATGCCTTAGTTTGAGGGGTAGCCTTAGTTTGAGGGGTTGCCTTAGTTTGAGGGGTTGCCTTAGTTTGAGAGTCTGCCTTAGTTTGAGCGGTTGCCTTCGTTTGAGGGGTTGCCTTAGCTTGAGGGGTTGCCTTAGTTTGAGGGGTTGCCTTATTTTGAGCGGTTGCCTTAGTTTGAGGGGATGCCTTAGTTTGAGGGGTTGCCTTATTTTGAGCGATTGCCTTAGCTTGAGGGGTTGCCTTAGTTTGAGGGGTTGCCTTATTTTGAGCGGTTGCCTTAGTTTGAGGGGTTGCCTTAGCTTGAGGGGTTGCCTTAGTTTGAGGGGTTGCCTTATTTTGAGCGGTTGCCTTAGTTTGAGGGGTTGCCTTAGCTTGAGCGGTTGCCTTCGTTTGAGCGGATGCCTTAGTTTGAGGGGCTGCCTTAGTTCGAGGGGTTGCCTTAGTTTCAGTGGTTGCCTTAGTTTGAGGGGCTGCCTTAGTTTGAGCGATTGCCTTTGTTTGAGTGGTTGCCTTAGTTTCAGGGGCTGCCTTATTTTGAGGGGATCCCTCAGTTTGAGGGGTAACCTTCGATTGAGGGGTTACCTTAGTTTGGCAGTCTGCCTTAGTTTGAGGGGTTGCCTTAGTTTGAGAGTCTGCCTTAGTTTGAGCGGTTGCCATAGTTTGAGGGGTTGCCTTAGTTTGAGGGGCTGCCTTAGTTTGAGCGGTTGCCTTAGTTTGAGCGGCTGCCTTAGATTGAGGGGTTGCCTTAGATTGAAGGGTTGCCTTAGTTTGAGAGTCCGCCTTAATTTGAGGGGTTGCCTTAGTTTGAGCTGTTGCCAGAGTTTGAGAGTCTGCCTTAGTTTGAGCGGTTGCCATAGTTTGAGGGGTTGCCTTAGTTTGAGGGGCTGCCTTAGTTTGAGCGGTTGCCTTAGTTTGAGCGGCTGCCTTAGATTGAGGGGTTGCCTTAGATTGAAGGGTTGCCCTAGTTTGAGAGTCTGCCTTAGTTTGAGGGGTTGCCTTAGTTTGAGCGGTTGCCTGAGTTTGAGGGGTTGCCTTAGTTTGTGAGGTTGCCTTAGTTTGAGGGGCTGCCTTAGTTTGAGCGGTTGCCTTAGTTTGAGGGGCTGCCTTAGTTTGAGGGGTTGCCATAGTTTGAGCGGTTGCCTTAGTTTGAGGGGTTGCCTTCGTTTGAGGGGTTGCCTCAGTTTGAGGGGTTGCCTTAGTTTGTGCGGTTCCCTTAGTTTGAGGGGCTGCCTTAGTTTGAGCGGTTGCCTTAGTTTGAGGGGCTGCCTTAATTTGAGGGGTTGCCTTAGTTTGAGGGGTTGCCTTAGTTTGAGGGTTTGCCTTCATATGAGAGTCAGCCTTAGTTTGAGGGGTTGCCTTAGTTTGAGCGGTTGCCTGAGTTTGAGGGGTTGCCTTAGTTTGAGCAGTTGCCTTAGTTTGAGGGGCTGCATCAGTTTGAGCAGTTGCCTTAGTTTGAGGGGCTGCCTTAATTTGAGGGGTTGCCTTAGTTTGAGCGGTTGCCTTAGTTTGAGAGGTTGCCTTAGTTTGAGCGGTTGCCTGAGATTGAGGGGTTCCCTTAGTTTGAGCGGTTGCCTTAGTTTGAGGGGCAGCCTTAGTTTGAGCTGTTGCCTTAGTTTGAGGGGCTGCCTTAATTTGAGGGGTTGCCTTAGTTTGAGCGGTTGCCTTAGTTTGAGGGGTTGCCTCAGTTTGAGCGGTTGCCTTAGTTTGAGGGGCTGCCTTAATTTGAGGGGTTGCCTTCGTTTGAGGGGTTGCCTTAGTTTGAGGGGTTGCCTTCATATGAGAGTCTGCCTTAGTTTGAGGGGTTGCCTTAGTTTGAGCGGTTGCCTGAGTTTGAGGGGTTGCCTTAGTTTGAGCAGTTGCCTTAGTTTGAGGGGCTGCCTCAGTTTGAGCGGTTGCCTTAGTTTGAGGGGCTGCCTTAACTTGAGGGGTTGCCATAGTTTGAGCGGTTGCCTTAGTTTGAGAGGTTGCCTTAGTTTGAGCGGTTGCCTGAGATTGAGGGGTTGCCTTAGTTTGAGCGGTTGCCTTAGTTTGAGGGGCAGACTTAGTTTGAGCTGTTGCCTTAGTTTGAGGGGCTGCCTTAATTTGAGGGGTTGCCTCAGTTTGAGCGGTTGCCTTAGTTTGAGGGGTTGCCTCAGTTTGAGCGGTTGCCTGAGTTTGAGCGGATGCCTCAGTTTGAGGGGTTGCCTTAGTTTGAGCTGTTGCCTTAGTTTGAGGGGCTGCCTTAATTTGAGGGGTTGCCTTAATTTGAGGGGTTGCCTTAGTTTGAGGTGATGCCTTAGTTTGAGAGGTTGCCTTAGTTTGAGGGGCTGCCTTAATTTGAGGGGTTGCCTTAGTTTGAGGGTTTGCCTTAGTTTGAGCGGTTGCCTTAGTTTGAGGGTTTGCCTTAGCTTGAGCGGTTGCCTTAGTTTGAGTGGTTGCCTTATTTTGAGGGGTTGCCTCAGTTTGAGGGGTTGCCATAGTTTGAGCGGTTGCCTTAGTTTGAGGGGTTGCCTTATTTTGAGGGGGTGCCTTAGCTTGAGCAGTTGCCTTCGTTTGAACGGTTGCCTTAGTTTGAGCGGTTGTCTTAGAGGGGTTGCCTTAGTTTCAGTGGTTGCCTTAGTTTGAGGGGCTGCCTTAGTTTCAGTGGCTGCCTTACTTTGAGGGGATACCACTGTTTCAGGGTAGCCTTAGTTTGAGGGGTTGCCATAGTTTGAGCGGTTGCCTTAGTTTGAGGGGTTGCCTTATTTTGAGCGGTCGCCTTAGTTTGAGCGGTTGCCTTAGTTTGAGCGGTTGCCTTAGTTCGAGGGGTTGCCTTAGTTTCAGTGGTTGCCTTAGTTTGAGGGGATGCCTTAGTTTGAGCGGTTGCCTTAGTTTGAGGGGATGCCTTAGTTTGAGCGGTTGCCTTACTTTGAGGGGCTGCCTTAGTTTGAGCTGTTGCCTTCGTTTGAGGGGTTGCCTTAGTTTGAGCAGTTGCCTTTGTTTGAGTTGCTGCCTTAGTTTGAGTGGTTGCCTTAGTTTGAGCGGATGCCTTAGTTTGAGGGGCTGCCTTTGTTTGAGTGGTTGCCTTATTTTGAGAGTCTGCCTTAGTTTGAGCCGTTGCCTTAGTTTGAGGGGTTGCCTTAGCTTGAGGGGTTGCCTTAGTTTGAGGGGCTTAGTTTGAGGGGTTGCCATAATTTGAGCGGTTGCCTTAGTTTGAGGGGTTGCCTTATTTTGAGCGGTTGCCTTAGTTTGAGGGGATGCCTTAGTTTGAGGGGTAGCCTTCGTTTGAGCGGATGTCTTAGTTTGGGGGTTGCCTTATTTTGAGCGGTTGCCTTATTTTGAGCGGTTGCCTTAGCTTGAGCGGTTGCCTTCGTTTGAGCGGATGCCTTAGTTTGAGGGGTTGCCTTATTTTGAGCGGTTGCCTTATTTTGAGCGGTTGCCTTAGCTTGAGCGGTTGCCTTCGTTTGAGCGGTTGCCTTAGTTTGAGGGGTTGCCTTATTTTGAGCGGTTGCCTTAGTTTGAGGGGATGCCTTATGTTGAGGGGTAGCCTTAGTTTGAGGTGTTGCCTTAGCTTGAGCGGTTGCCTTCGTTTGAGCGGATGCCTTAGTTTGAGGGGCTGCCTTAGTTTGAGGGGTTGCCTTAGTTTCAGTGGTTGCCTTCGTTTGAGGGGCTGCCTTAGTTTAAGCGGTTGCCTTAGTTTGAGAGGTTGCCTTAGTTTCAGGGGCTGCCTTAGTTTGAGGGGATACCACTGTTTCAGGGTAGCCTTAGTTTGAGGGGTTGCCATAGTTTGAGCGGTTGCCTTAGTTTGAGGGGTTGCCTTATTTTGAGCGGTCGCCTTAGTTTGAGCGGTTGCCTTAGTTTGAGCGGTTGCCTTAGTTAGAGGGGTTGCCTTAGTTTCATTGGTTGCCTTAGTTTGAGGGGATGCCTTAGTTTGAGCGGTTGCCTTAGTTTGAGGGGATGCCTCAGTTTGAGCGGTTGCCTTACTTTGAGGGGCTGCCTTAGTTTGAGCGGTTGCCTTAGTTTGAGGGGATGCCTCAGTTTGAGTGGTTGCCTTATTTTGAGCGGTTGCCTTAGTTTGAGCGGTTGCCTTTGTTTGAGTTGCTGCCTTAGTTTGAGTGGTTGCCTTAGTTTGAGCGGATGCCTTAGTTTGAGGGGCTGCCTTTGTTTGAGTGGTTGCCTTATTTTGAGCGGTTGCCTTAGTTTGAGCGGTTGCCTTAGTTTGAGGGGCTGCCTCAGTTTGAGCGGTTGCCTTAGTTTGAGGGGCTGCCTTAATTTGAGGGGTTGCCATAGTTTGAGCGGTTGCCTTAGTTTGAGAGGTTGCCTTAGTTTGAGCGGTTGCCTGAGATTGAGGGGTTGCCTTAGTTTGAGGGGTTGCCATAGTTTGAGCGGTTGCCTTAGTTTGAGAGGTTGCCTTAGTTTGAGCGGTTGCCTGAGATTGAGGGGTTGCCTTAGTTTGAGCGGTTGCCTTAGTTTGAGGGGAAGACTTAGTTTGAGCTGTTGCCTTAGTTTGAGGGGTTGCCTTAATTTGAGGGGTTGCCTTAGTTTGAGCGGTTGCCTTAGTTTGAGGGGTTGCCTCAGTTTGAGCGGTTGCCTGAGTTTGAGCGGATGCCTCAGTTTGAGGGGTTGCCTTAGTTTGAGCGGTTGCCTTAGTTTGAGGGGCTGCCTTAATTTGAGGGGTTGCCTTAATTTGAGGGGTTGCCTTAGTTTGAGGTGATGCCTTAGTTTGAGAGGTTGCCTTAGTTTGAGGGGCTGCCTTAATTTGAGGGGTTGCCTTAGTTTGATGGTTTGCCTTAGTTTCAGTGGTTGCCTTAGTTTGAGGGGCTGCCTTAGTTTGAGCGGTTGCCTTAGTTTGAGCGGTTGCCTTAGTTTCTGGGGCTGCCTTAGTTTGAGGGGATGCCTCATTTTGAGGGGTAGCCGTAGATTGAGGGGTTGCCTTAGTTTGGCAGTCTGCCTTAGTTTGAGGGGTTGCCTTAGTTTGAGAGTCTGCCTTAGTTTGAGCCGTTGCCTTAGTTTGAGCGGTTGCCATAGTTTGAGGGGTTGCCTTAGTTTGAGGAGCTGCCTTAGTTTGAGCGCTTGCCTTAGATTGAGCGGCTGCCTTAGATTGAGCGGTTGCCTGAGTTTGAAGGTTTCCCTTAGTTTGAGAGGTTGCCTTAGTTTGAGGGGCTGCCTTAGTTTGAGCGGTTGCCTTGGTTTGAGGGGCTGACTTAATTTGAGTGGTTGCCTTAGTTTGAGCGGTTGCCTTAGTTTGAGGGGTTGCCTTAGTTTGAGCGGTTTCCTCAGTATGAGGGGCTGCCTTAGTTTGAGCGGTTTCCATAGTTTGAGGGGTTGCCTTACTTTGAGGGGCTGCCTGAGTTTGCGCGGTTGCCTTAATTTCAGCGGCTGCCTTAGATTGAGGGGTTGCCTTCGATTGAGCGGTTGCCTGAGTTTGAGAGTCTGCCTTAGTTTGAGGGGCTGCCTCAGTTTGAGATGTTGCCTTAGTTTGAGCGTTTCCCTGAGTTTGAGATTCTTCTCATTTTGAGCGTCTGCCTTAGTTTGAGCGGCTGCCTTAGTTTCAGTGGTTGCCTTAGTTTGAGGGTCTGCCTTAGTTTCAGGGGATGCCTTAGTTTGAGGGGATGCCTTAGTTTCAGGGGTTGCCTTAGTTTGAGGGGCTGCCTTAATTTGAGGGGTTGTTTTAGTTTGAGGGGTTGCCTTAGTTACGAGTCTGCCTTATTTTGAGCGGTTGCCTTAGTTTGAGGGGATGCCTTAGTTTGAGGGGTAGCCTTAGTATGAGGGGTTGCCTCAGCTTGAGCGGTTGCCTTTGTTTGAGCTGATGCCTTAGTTTGACGGGCTGCCTTAGTTAGAGGGGTTGCCTTAGTTTCAGTGGTTGCCTTAGTTTGAGGGGCTGCCTTAGTTTGAGCCGTTGCCTTAGTTTGAGTGGTTGCCTTAGTTTCAGGGGCTGCCTTAATTTGAGGGGATCCCTCAGTTTGAGGGGTAGCCTTAGATTGAGGGGTTACCTTAGTTTGGCAGTCTGCCTTAGTTTGAGGGGTTGCCTCAGTTTGCGAGTCTGCCTTAGTTTGTGCGCTTGCCATAGTTTGAGGGGTTGCCTTAGTTTGAGGGGCTGCCTTAGTTTGAGCGGTTGCCTTAGTTTGAGCGGCTGCCTTAGATTGAGGGGTTGCCTTCGATTGAAGGGTTGCCTTAGTTTGAGAGTCTGCCTCAGTTTGAGGGGTTGCCTTAGTTTGAGCGGTTGCCTGAGTTTGAGGGGTTGCCTTAGTTTGTGAGGTTGCCATAGTTTGAGGGGCTGCCTGAGTTTGAGCGGTTGCCTTAGTTTGAGGGGTTGCCTTAGTTTGAGCAATTGCCTGATTTTGAGGGGTTGCCTTAGTTTGAGTGGTTGCCTTAGTTTGAGGGGTTGCCTTCGTTTGAGGGTTTGCCATAGTTTGAGGGGTTGTCTTAGTTTGAGGGGTGCCATAGTTTGAGCGGTTGCCTTAGTTTGAGGGGTTGCCTGTGTTTGAGCGGTTGCCTCAGTTTGAGGGGTTGCCTTAGTTTGAGCGGTTCCCTTAGTTTGAGGGGCTGCCTTAGTTTGAGCGGTTGCCTTAGTTTGAGGTGTTGCCTGAGTATGAGGGTCTGCCTTAGTTTGAGGGGTTGCCTTAGTTACGAGTCTGCCTTATTTTGAGCGGTTGCCTTAGTTTGAGGGGATGCCTTAGTTTGAGGGGTAGCCTTAGTATGAGGGGTTGCCTCAGCTTGAGCGGTTGCCTTTGTTTGAGCTGATGCCTTAGTTTGACGGGCTGCCTTAGTTAGAGGGGTTGCCTTAGTTTCAGTGGTTGCCTTAGTTTGAGGGGCTGCCTTAGTTTGAGCCGTTGCCTTAGTTTGAGTGGTTGCCTTAGTTTCAGGGGCTGCCTTAATTTGAGGGGATCCCTCAGTTTGAGGGGTAGCCTTAGATTGAGGGGTTACCTTAGTTTGGCAGTCTGCCTTAGTTTGAGGGGTTGCCTCAGTTTGCGAGTCTGCCTTAGTTTGAGCGCTTGCCATAGTTTGAGGGGTTGCCTTAGTTTGAGGGGCTGCCTTAGTTTGAGCGGTTGCCTTAGTTTGAGCGGCTGCCTTAGATTGAGGGGTTGCCTTCGATTGAAGGGTTGCCTTAGTTTGAGAGTCTGCCTCAGTTTGAGGGGTTGCCTTAGTTTGAGCGGTTGCCTGAGTTTGAGGGGTTGCCTTAGTTTGTGAGGTTGCCATAGTTTGAGGGGCTGCCTGAGTTTGAGCGGTTGCCTTAGTTTGAGGGGTTGCCTTAGTTTGAGCAATTGCCTGATTTTGAGGGGTTGCCTTAGTTTGAGTGGTTGCCTTAGTTTGAGGGGTTGCCTTCGTTTGAGGGTTTGCCATAGTTTGAGGGGTTGTCTTAGTTTGAGGGGTGCCATAGTTTGAGCGGTTGCCTTAGTTTGAGCGGTTGCCTTAGTTTGAGGGGCTGCCTCAGTTTGAGCGGTTGCCTTAATTTGAGGGGTTGCCTTAGTTTGAGCGGTTGCCTTAGTTTGAGAGGTTGCCTTAGTTTGAGCTGTTGCCTGAGATTAAGGGGTTGCCTTTGTTTGAGCGGTTGCCTTAGTTTAGGGGGCTGCCTTAGTTTGAGCGGTTGCCTTAGTTTGAGGTGCTGCCTTAATTTGAGGGGTTGCCTTAGTTTGAGCGGTTGCCTTAGTTTGAGGGGTTCCCTTTGTTTGAGCGGTTGCCTTAGTTTGAGGGGCTGCCTTAGTTTGAGCGGTTGCCTGAGTTTGAGGGGTTGCCTTAGTTTGAGCGGTTGCCTTAGTTTGAGGGGCTGCCTCAGTTTGAGCGGTTGCCTTAGTTTGAGGGGTTGCCTTAGTTTGAGCGTTTGCCTGAGTTTGAGGGGCTGCCTCAGTTTGAGCGGTTGCCTTAGTTTGAGGGGTTGCCTTAGTTTGAGCGGTTGCCTTAGTTTGAGGGGCAGCCTCAGTTTGAGCGGTTGCCTTAATTTGAGGGGTTGCCTTAGTTTGAGCGGTTGCCTTAGTTTGAGAGGTTGCCTTAGTTTGAGCTGTTGCCTGAGATTAAGGGGTTGCCTTAGTTTGAGCGGTTGCCTTAGTTTAGGGGGCTGCCTTAGTTTGAGCGGTTGCCTTAGTTTGAGGTGCTGCCTTAATTTGAGGGGTTGCCTTAGTTTGAGCGGTTGCCTTAGTTTGAGGGGTTCCCTTTGTTTGAGCGGTTGCCTGAGTTTGAGGGGTGCCTTAGTTTGAGCGGTTGCCTTATTTTGAGCGGATGCCTCAGTTTGAGGGGTTGCCTTAGTTTGAGCGGTTGCCTTAGTTTGAGAGGCTTACTTAGTTTGAGCGATTGCCTTAGTTTGAGGGGCTGCCTTAATTTGAGGGGTTGCCTTAGTTTGAGGGGTTGCCTTAGTTTGAGGGGTTGCCTTAGTTTGAGCGTTTGCCTGAGTTTGAGGGGTTGCCATAGCTTGAGCAGTTGCCTTAGTTTGAGCGGTTGCCTTAGTTTGAGGGGTTGCCATAGTTTGAGCGGTTGCCTTAGTTTGAGGGGTTGCCTTATTTTGAGCGGATGCCTTAGTTTGAGGGGCTGCCTTCGTTTGAGGGGTTGCCTTATTTTGAGCGGTTGCCTTAGTTTGAGCGGTTGCCTTTGTTTGAGTTGCTGCCTTAGTTTGAGTGGTTGCCTTTGTTTGAGTTGCTGCCTTAGTTTGAGTGGTTGCCTGATTTTGAGGGGTTGCCTTAGTTTGAGTGGTTGCCTTAGTTTGAGGGCTTGCCTTCGTTTGAGGGTTTGCCATAGTTTGAGGGGTTGCCTTAGCTTGAGGGGTGCCATAGTTTGAGCGGTTGCCTTAGTTTGAGGGGTTGCCTGAGTTTGAGCGGTTGCCTCAGTTTGAGGGGTTGCCTTAGTTTGAGCGGTTCCCTTAGTTTGAGGGACTGCCTTAGTTTGAGCGGTTGACTTAGTTTGAGGGGCTGCCTTAATTTGAGGGGTTGCCTTAGTTTGAGCGGTTGCTTTAGTTTGAGGTGTTGCCTGAGTATGAGAGTCTGCCTTAGTTTGAGGGGTTGCCTTAGTTTGAGCGGTTGCCTGAGTTTGAGGGGTTGCCTTAGTTTGAGCGGTTGCCTTAGTTTGAGGGGCTGCCTCAGTTTGAGCGGTTGCCTTAGTTTGAGGGGTTGCCTTAGTTTGAGCGGTTGCCTTAGTTTGAGGGGCTGCCTCAGTTTGAGCGGTTGCCTTAATTTGAGGGGCTGCCTTAATTTGAGGGGTTGCCTTAGTTTGAGGGGTTGCCTTAGTTTGAGAGGCTGCCTTGGTTTGAGCGGTTGCCTTAGTTTGAGGGGTTGCCTTAGCTTGAGCGGTTGCCTTAGTTTGAGGGGTTGCCTTAGTTTGAGGGGTTGCCTTAGTTTGAGGGGTTGCCATAATTTGAGCGGTTGCCTTATTTTGAGCGGTTGCCTTAGTTTGAGAGTCTTCCTTAGTTTGAGCGGTTGCCTTAGTTTGAGGGGTTGCCTTAGCTTGAGCGGTTGCCTCAGTTTGAGGGGTCGCCTTACATTGAGGGGTTGCCTTAGTTTGGCAGTCTGCCTTAGTTTGAGGGCTTGCCTTAGTTTGAGGGGTTGCCTTAGTTTGAGGGGTTGCCTTAGTTTGAGGGGTTGCCTTATTTTGAGCGGTTGCCTTAGTTTGAGCGGTTGCCTTTGTTTGAGTTGCTGCCTTAGTTTGAGTGGTTGCCTTAGTTTGAGGGGCTGCCTTAATTTGAGGCGTTGCCTTAGTTTGAGGGGTTGCCTTAGTTACGAGTCTGCCTTATTTTGAGCGGTTGCCTTAGTTTGAGGGGCTGCCTTAGCTTGAGCGGTTGTCTCAGTTTGAGGGGTAGCCTTACATTGAGGGGTTGCCTCAGTTTGGCAGTCTGCCTTAGTTTGAGGGCTTGCCTTAGTTTGAGGGGTTGCCTTAGTTTGAGGGGTTATCTTAGTTTGAGGGCTTGCCTTATTTTGAGCGGTTGCCTTAGTTTGAGCGGATGCCTTTGTTTGAGTTGCTGCCTTAGTTTGAGTGGTAGCCTTAGTTTGAGGGGCTGCCTTAATTTGAGGTGTTGCCTTAGTTTGAGGGGTTGCCTTAGTTACGAGTCTGCCTTACTTTGAGCGGTTGCCTTAGTTTGAGGGGATGCCTTAGTTTGAGGGGTAGCCTTAGAATGAGGGGTTGCCTCAGCTTGAGCGGTTGCCTTCGTTTGAGCGGATGCATTAGTTTGAGGGGCTGCCTTAGTTAGAGGGGTTGCCTTAGTTTCAGTGGTTCCCTTAGTTTGAGGTGCTGCCTTAGTTTGAGGGGATCCCTCAGTTTGAGGGGTAGCCTGAGATTGAGGGGTTACCTTAGTTTGGCAGTCTGCCTTAGTTTGAGGGGTTCCCTCAGTTTGCGAGTCTGCCTTAGTTTGAGCGGTTGCCATAGTTTGAGGGATTGCCTTAGTTTGAGGACTTGCCTTCGTTTGAGGCTTTGCCATAGTTTGAGGGGTTGCCTTAGTTTGAGGGGTGCCATAGTTTGAGCGGTTGCCTTAGTTTGAGGGGTTGCCTGAGTTTGAGCGGTTGCCTCAGTTTGAGGGGTTGCCTTAGTTTGAGCGGTTCCCTTAGTTTGAGGGGCTGCCTTAGTTTGAGCGGTTGACTTAGTTTGAGGGGCTGCCTTAATTTGAGGGGTTGCCTTAGTTTGAGCGGTTGCCTTAGTTTGAGGGGCTGCCTCAGTTTGAGCGGTTGCCTTAGTTTGAGGGGTTGCCTTAGTTTGAGCGGTTGCCTTAGTTTGAGGGGCTGCCTCAGTTTGAGCAGTTGCCTTAATTTGAGGGTTGCCTTAGTTTGAGCGGTTGCCTTAGTTTGAGATGTGGCCTTAGTTTGAGCGGTTGCCTGAGATTAAGGGGTTGCCTGAGTTTGAGCGGTTGCCTTAGTTTGGGGGGGCTGCCTTCGTTTGAGCGGTTGCCTTAGTTTGAGGTGCTGCCTTAATTTGAGGGGTTGCCTTAGTTTGAGCGGTTGCCTTAGTTTGAGGGGTTCCCTTTGTTTGAGCGGTTGCCTGAGTTTGAGGGGTTGCCTTAGTTTGAGCGGTTGCCTTAGTTTGAGGGGCTGCCTTAATTTAAGGGGTGCCTTAGTTTGAGCGGTTGCCTTAGTTTGAGGGGTTGCCTTAGTTTGAGCGGTTGCCTGAGTTTGAGCGGATGCCTCAGTTTGAGGGGTTGCCTTAGTTTGAGCGGTTGCCTTAGTTTGAGAGGCTTACTTAGTTTGAGCGGTTGCCTTAGTTTGAGGGGCTGCCTTAATTTGAGGGGTTGCCTTAGTTTGAGGGGTTGCCTTAGTTTGAGGGGTTGCCTTAGTTTGAGCGGTTGCCTTCGTTTGAACGGTTGCCTTAGTTTGAGCGGTTGCCTTAGTTAGAGGGGTTGCCTTAGTTTCAGTGGTTGCCTCAGTTTGAGGGGCTGCCTTAGTTTGAGCGGTTGCCTTAGTTTGAGTGGTTGCCTTAGTTTCAGGGGCTGCCTTAGTTTGAGGGGATGCCTCAGTTTGAGGGGTAGCCTTAATTTGAGGGGTTGCCTTAGTTTGGCAGTCTGCCTTAGTTTGAGGGGTTGCCTTAGTTTGAGAGTCTGCCTTAGTTTGAGCCGTTGCCTTAGTTTGAGCGGTTGCCATAGTTTGAGGGGTTGCCTTAGTTTGAGGGGCTGCCTTAGTTGGAGCGGTTGCCTTAGATTGAGCGGTTGCCTGATTTTGAGGGTTTCCCTTAGTTTGAGAGGTTGCCTTAGTGTGAGGGGCTGCCTTAGTTTGAGCAGTTGCCTTAGTTTGAGGGGCTGCCTAAATTTGAGTGGTCGCCTTAGTTTGAGCGGTTGCCAAAGTTTGAGGGGTTGCCTTAGTTTGAGCGGTTGCCTGAGTTTGAGGGGTTGCCTTAGTTTGAGCGGTTGCCTCAGTATGAGGGGGTGCCTTAGTTTGACCGGTTGCCATAGTTTGAGGCGTTGCCTTAGTTTGAGGGGCTGCCTTAGTTTGAGCGGTTGCCTTAAATTGAGCGGCTGCCTTAGATTGAGGGGTTGCCTTAGATTGAGCGGTTGCCTGAGTTTGAGAGTCTGCCTTAGTTTGAGGGGCTGCCTCAGTTTGAGACGTTGCCTTAGTATGAGCGGTTGCCTTAGTTTGAGATTCTTCTCATTTTGAGCGGCTGCCTTAGTTTGAGCGGTTGCCTTAGTTTGAGCGGCTGCCTTAGTTTGAGCGGTTGCCTTAGTTTGAGTGGTTGCCTTAGTTTCAGGGGCTGCCTTAGTTTGAGGGGATGCCTCAGTTTGAGGAGTAGCCTTAGTTTGAGGGGTTGCCTTAGTTTGAGCGGTTGCCTTAGGTTGAGGGGTTGCCTTAGTTTGAGAGTCTGCCTTAGTTTGAGCCGTTGCCTTAGTTTGAGCGGTTGCCATAGTTTGAGGGGTTGCCTTAGTTTGAGGGGCTGCCTTAGTTGGAGCGGTTGCCTTAGATTGAGCGGTTGCCTGATTTTGAGGGTTTCCCTTAGTTTGAGAGGTTGCCTTAGTGTGAGGGGCTGCCTTAGTTTGAGCAGTTGCCTTAGTTTGAGGGGCTGCCTAAATTTGAGTGGTCGCCTTAGTTTGAGCGGTTGCCAAAGTTTGAGGGGTTGCCTTAGTTTGAGCGGTTGCCTGAGTTTGAGGGGTTGCCTTAGTTTGAGCGGTTGCCTCAGTATGAGGGGGTGCCTTAGTTTGACCGGTTGCCATAGTTTGAGGCGTTGCCTTAGTTTGAGGGGCTGCCTTAGTTTGAGCGGTTGCCTTAAATTGAGCGGCTGCCTTAGATTGAGGGGTTGCCTTAGATTGAGCGGTTGCCTGAGTTTGAGAGTCTGCCTTAGTTTGAGGGGCTGCCTCAGTTTGAGACGTTGCCTTAGTATGAGCGGTTGCCTTAGTTTGAGATTCTTCTCATTTTGAGCGGCTGCCTTAGTTTGAGCGGTTGCCTTAGTTTGAGCGGCTGCCTTAGTTTGAGCGGTTGCCTTAGTTTGAGTGGTTGCCTTAGTTTCAGGGGCTGCCTTAGTTTGAGGGGATGCCTCAGTTTGAGGAGTAGCCTTAGTTTGAGGGGTTGCCTTAGTTTGAGCGGTTGCCTGAGTTTGAGGGGTTGCCTTAGTTTGAGAATCTGCCTTTGTTTGAGCCGTTGCCTTAGTTTGAGCGGTTGCCATAGTTTGAGGGGTTGCCTTAGTTTGAGGGGCTGCCTTAGTTTGAGCGGTTGCCTTAGATTGAGCGGTTGCCTGATTTTGAGGGTTTCCCTTAGTTTGAGAGGTTGCCTTAGTTTGAGGGGCTGCCCTAGTTTGAGCGGTTGCCTTAGTTTGAGGGGCTGCCTTAATTTGAGTGGTTGCCTTAGTTTGAGCGGTTGCCTTAGTTTGAGGGGTTGCCTTAGTTTGAGCGGTTGCCTGAGTTTGAGGGGTTGCCTTAGTTTGAGCGGTTGCCTCAGTATGAGGGGCTGCCTTAGTTTGAGCGGTTGCCATAGTTTGAGGGGTTGCCTTAGTTTGAGGGGCTGCCTTAGTTTGAGCGGTTGCCTTAATTTGAGCGGCTGCCTTAGATTGAGGGGTTGCCTTAGACTGAGCGGTTGCCTGAGTTTGAGAGTCTGCCTTAGTTTGAGGGGCTGCCTCAGTTTGAGACGTTGCCTTAGTATGAGCGCTTGCCTTAGTTTGAGATTCTTCTCATTTTGAGCGGCTGGCTTAGTTTGAGCGGCTGCCTTAGTTTGAGCGGTTGCCTTAGTTTGAGGGGATGCCTCAGTTTGAGGGGTCGCCTTAGAATGAGGGGTTGCCTTAGTTTGGCAGTCTGCCTTACTTTGAGGGGTTGCCTTAGTTTGAGCGGTTGCCTCAGTTTGATGGGTCGCCTTAGTTTGAGGGGTTGCCTTAGTTTGAGGGGATGCCTCAGTTTGAGGGGTAGCCTTAGATTGAGGGGTTGCCTTAGTTTGAGGGGTTGCCTTCGTTTGAGCGGTTGCCTGAGTTTGAGGGGTTGCCTTAGTTTGAGCGGTTGCCTCAGTATGAGGGGCTGCCTTAGTTTGAGCGGTTGCCATTGTTTGAGGGGTTGCCTTAGTTTGAGGGGCTGCCTTAGTTTCAGGGGCTGCCTTAGTTTGAGGGGATGCCTCAGTTTGAGGGGTAGCCTTAGTTTGAGGGGTTGCCTTAGTTTGGCAGTCTGCCTTAGTTTGAGGGGTTGCCTTAGTTTGAGAGTCTGCCTTAGTTTGAGCCGTTGCCTTAGTTTGAGCGGTTGCCATAGTTTGAGTGGTTGCCTTAGTTTGAGGTGATGCCTTAGTTTGAGCGGTTGCCTTAGATTGAGCGGTTGCCTGATTTTGAGGGTTTCCCTTAGTTTGAGAGGTTGCCTTAGTTTGAGGGGCTGCCTTAGTTTGAGCAGTTGCCTTAGTTTGAGGGGCTGCCTTAATTTGAGTGGTTGCCTTAGTTTGAGCGGTTGCCTTAGTTTGACGGGTTACCTTAGTTTGAGCGGTTGCCTGAGTTTGAGGGGTTGCCTTAGTTTGAGCGGTTGCCTCAGTATGACGGGCTGCCTTAGTTTGAGCGGTTGCCATATTTTGAGGGGTTGCCTTAGTTTGAGGGGCTGCCTTAGTTTGAGCGGTTGCCTTAGTTTGAGCGGTTGCCTCAGTATGAGGGGCTGCCTCAGTTTGAGCGGTTGCCATAGTTTGAGGGGTTGCCTTTGTTTCAGGGGCTGCCTTAGTTTGAGCGGTTGCCTTAATTTGAGCGGCTGCCTTAGATTGAGGGGTTGCCTTAGACTGAGCGGTTGCGTGAGTTTGAGAGTCTGCCTTAGTTTGAGGGGCTGCCTCAGTTTGAGACGTTGCCTTAGTATGAGCGGTTGCCTTTGTTTGAGATTCTTCTCATTTTGAGCGGCTGGCTTAGTTTGAGCGGCTGCCTTAGTTTGAGCGGTTGCCTTAGTTTGAGGGGATGCCTCAGTTTGAGGGGTAGCCTTAGAATGAGGGGTTGCCTTAGTTTGAGTGGATGCCTCTGTTTGAGGGGTAGCCTTAGATTGAGGGGTTGCCTTAGTTTGAGGGGTTGCCTTAGTTTGAGCGGTTGCCTGAGTTTGAGGGGTTGCATTAGTTTGAGCGGTTGCCTCAGTATGAGGGGCTGCCTTAGTTTGAGCGGTTGCCATAGTTTGAGGGGTTGCCTTAGTTTGAGGGGCTGCCTTAGTTTCAGGTGCTGCCTTAGTTTGAGGGGATGCCTCAGTTTGAGGGGTAGCCTTAGTTTGAGGGGTTGCCTTAGTTTGGCAGTCTGCCTTAGTTTGAGGGGTTGCCTTAGTTTGAGAGTCTGCCTTAGTTTGAGCCGTTGCCTTAGTTTGAGCGGTTGCCATAGTTTGAGGGGTTGCCTTAGTTTGAGGGGCTGCCTTAGTTTGAGCGGTTGCATTAGATTGAGCGGTTGCCTGATTTTGAGGGTTTCCCTTAGTTTGAGAGGTTGCCTTAGTTTGAGGGGCTGCCTTAGTTTGAGCAGTTGCCTTAGTTTGAGGGGCTGCCTTAATTTGAGTGGTTGCCTTAGTTTGAGCGGTTGCCTTAGTTTGAGGGGTTGCCTTAGTTTGAGCGGTTGCCTGAGTTTAAGGGGTTGCCTTAGTTTGAGCGGTTGCCTCAGTATGAGGGGCTGCCTTAGTTTGAGCGGTTGCCATATTTGAGGGGTTGCCTTAGATTGAGGGGTTGCCTTAGATTGAGCGGTTGCCTGAGTTTGAGAGTCTGCCTTAGTTTGAGGGCTGCCTCAGTTTGAGACGTTGCCTTAGTATGAGCGGTTGCCTTAGTTTGAGATTCTTCTCATTTTGAGCGGCTGCCTTAGTTTGAGCGGTTGCCTTAGTTTGAGCGGCTGCCTTAGTTTGAGCGGTTGCCTTAGTTTGAGTGGTTGCCTTAGTTTCAGGGGCTGCCTTAGTTTGAGGGAATGCCTCAGTTTGAGGGGTAGCCTTAGACTGAGGGGTTGCCTTAGTTTGAGCGGTTGCCTGAGTTTGAGGGGTTGCCTTAGTTTGAGAGTCTGCCTTAGTTTGAGCCGTTGCCTTAGTTTGAGCGGTTGCCATAGTTTGAGGGGTTGCCTTAGTTTGAGCGGTTGCCTTAGATTGAGCGGTTGTCTTAGATTGAGGGGTTGCCTTAGATTGAAGGGTAGCCTTTGTTTGAGAGTCTGCCTCAGTTTGAGGGGTTGCCTTAGTTTGAGCGGTTGCCTGAGTTTGAGGGGTTGCCTTAGTTTGTGAGGTTGCCATAGTTTGAGGGGCTGCCTTATTTTGAGCGGTTGCCTTAGTTTGAGGAGTTGCCTTAGTTTGAGCAATTGCCTGATTTTGAGGGGTTGCCTTAGTTTGAGTGGTTGTCTTAGTTTGAGGGGTTGCCTTCGTTTGAGGGTTTGCCATAGTTTGAGGGGTTGCCTTAGTTTGAGGGGTGCCATAGTTTGAGCGGTTGCCTTAGTTTGAGGGGTTGCCTGAGTTTGAGCGGTTGCCTCAGTTTGAGGGGTTGCCTTAGTTTGAGCGGTTCCCTTAGTTTGAGGGGCTGCCTTAATTTAAGTGGTTGCCTTAGTTTGAGCGGTTGCCTTAGTTTGACGGGTTACCTTAGTTTGAGCGGTTGCCTGAGTTTGAGGGGTTGCCTTAGTTTGAGCGGTTGCCTTAGTTTGAGGGGCTGCCTTAGTTTGAGCGGTTGCCTTAGTTTGAGCGGTTGCCTCAGTATGAGGGGCTGCCTCAGTTTGAGCGGTTGCCTTAATTTGAGCGGCTGCCTTAGATTGAGGGGTTGCCTTAGACTGAGCGGTTGCCTGAGTTTGAGAGTCTGCCTTAGTTTGAGGGGCTGCCTCAGTTTGAGACGTTGCCTTAGTATGAGCGGTTGCCTTTGTTTGAGATTCTTCTCATTTTGAGCGGCTGGCGTAGTTTGAGCGGCTGCCTTAGTTTGAGCGGTTGCCTTAGTTTGAGGGGATGCCTCAGTTTGAGGGGTAGCCTTAGAATGAGGGGTTGCCTTAGTTTGAGGGGATGCCTCAGTTTGAGGGGTAGCCTTAGATTGAGGGGTTGCCTTAGTTTGAGGGGTTGCCTTAGTTTGAGCGGTTGCCTGAGTTTGAGGGGTTGCATTAGTTTGAGCGGTTGCCTCAGTATGAGGGGCTGCCTTAGTTTGAGCGGTTGCCATAGTTTGAGGGGTTGCCTTAGTTTGAGGGGCTGCCTTAGTTTCAGGGGCTGCCTTAGTTTGAGGGGATGCCTCAGTTTGAGGGGTCGCCTTAGTTTGAGGGGTTGCCTTAGTTTGGCAGTCTGCCTTAGTTTGAGGGGTTGCCTTAGTTTGAGAGTCTGCCTTAGTTTGAGCCGTTGCCTTAGTTTGAGCGGTTGCCATAGTTTAAGGGGTTGCCTTAGTTTGCGGGGCTGCCTTAGTTTGAGCGGTTGCCTTAGATTGAGCGGTTGCCTGATTTTGAGGGTTTCCCTTAGTTTGAGAGGTTGCCTTAGTTTGAGGGGCTGCCTTAGTTTGAGCAGTTGCCTTAGTTTGAGGGGCTGCCTTAATTTCAGTGGTTGCCTTAGTTTGAGCGGTTGCCTTAGTTTGAGGGGTTGCCTTAGTTTGAGCGGTTGCCTGAGTTTGAGGGGTTGCCTTAGTTTGAGCGGTTGCCTCAGTATGAGGGGCTGCCTTAGTTTGAGCGGTTGCCATAGTTTGAGGGGTTGCCTTTGTTTCAGGGGCTGCCTTAGTTTGAGCGGATGCCTTAATTTGAGCGGCTGCCTTAGATTGAGGGGTTGCCTTAGATTGAGCGGTTGCCTGAGTTTGAGAGTCTGCCTTAGTTTGAGGGGCTGCCTCAGTTTGAGACGTTGCCTTAGTATGAGCGGTTGCATTAGTTTGAGATTCTTCTCATTTTGAGCGGCTGCCTTAGTTTGAGCGGTTGCCTTAGTTTGAGCGGCTGCCTTAGTTTGAGCGGTTGCCTTAGTTTGAGTGGTTGCCTTAGTTTCAGGGGCTGCCTTAGTTTGAGGGGATGCCTCAGTTTGAGGGGTAGCCTTAGACTGAGGGGTTGCCTTAGTTTGAGCGGTTGCCTGAGTTTGAGGGGTTGCCTTAGTTTGAGAGTCTGCCTTAGTTTGAGCCGTTGCCTTAGTTTGAGCGGTTGCCATAGTTTGAGGGGTTGCCTTAGTTTCAGCGGTTGCCTTAGTTTGAGCGGCTGCCTTAGATTGAGGGGTTGCCTTAGATTGAAGGATTGCCTTAGATTGAAGGGTTGCCTTAGTTTGAGAGTCTGCCTCAGTTTGAGGGGTTGCCTTAGTTTGAGCGGTTGCCTGAGTTTGAGGGGTTGCCTTAGTTTGTGAGGTTGCCATAGTTTGAGGGGCTGCCTTAGTTTGAGCGGTTGCCTTAGTTTGAGGAGTTGCCTTAGTTTGAGCAATTGCCTGATTTTGAGGGGTTGCCTTAGTTTGAGTGGTTGCCTTAGTTTGAGGGGTTGCCTTCGTTTGAGGGTTTGCCATAGTTTGAGGGGTTGCCTTAGTTTGAGGGGTGCCATAGTTTGAGCGGTTGCCTTAGTTTGAGGGGTTGCCTGAGTTTGAGCGGTTGCCTCAGTTTGAGGGGTTGCCTTAGTTTGAGCGGTTCCCTTAGTTTGAGGGGCTGCCTTAGTTTGAGCGGTTGACTTAGTTTGAGGGGCTGCCTTAATTTGAGGGGTTGCCTTAGTTTGAGCGGTTGCCTTAGTTTGAGGTGTTGCCTGAGTATGAGAGTCTGCCTTAGTTTGAGGGGTTGCCTTAGTTTGAGCGGTTGCCTGAGTTTGAGGGGTTGCCTTAGTTTGAGCGGTTGCCTTAGTTTGAGGGGTTGCCTTAGTTTGAGCGGTTGCCTGAGATTAAGGGGTTGCCTTAGTTTGAGCGGTTGCCTTAGTTTGGGGGGCTGCCTTAGTTTGAGCGGTTGCCTTAATTTGAGAGCATGCCTTAGTTTGAGCGGTTGCCTTAGTTTGAGAGGTTGCCTTAGTTTGAGCGGTTGCCTGAGATTAAGGGGTTGCCTTAGTTTGAGCGGTTGCCTTAGTTTGGGGGGCTGCCTTAGTTTGAGCGGTGGCCTTAGTTTGAGGTGCTGCCTTAATTTGAGGGGTTGCCTTAGTTTGAGCGGTAGCCTTAGTTTGAGGGGTTCCCTTTGTTTGAGCGGTTGCCTGAGTTTGAGGGGTTGCCTTAGTTTGAGCGGTGCCTTAGTTTGAGCGGTTGCCTTAGTTTGAGGGGTTGCCTTAGTTTGAGCTGTTGCCTGAGTTTGAGCGGATGCCTCAGTTTGAGGGGTTTCCTTAGTTTGAGTGGTTGCCTTAGTTTGAGAGGCTTACTTAGTTTGAGCGGTTGCCTTAGTTTGAGGGGCTGCCTTAATTTGAGGGATTGCCTTAGTTTGAGGGGTTGCCTTAGTTTGAGGGGTTGCCTTAGTTTGAGCGGTTGCCTGAGTTTGAGGGGTTGCCTTAGCTTGAGCGGTTGCCTTAGTTTGAGCGGTTGCCTTAGTTTGAGGGGTTGCCATAGTTTGAGTGGTTGCCTTAGTTTGAGGGGTTGCCTTATTTTGAGGGGTTGCCTTAGCTTGAGCGGTTGCCTTCGTTTGAACGGTTGCCTTAGTTTGAGCGGTTGCCTTAGTTTGAGGGGTTGCCTTAGTTTCAGTGGTTGCCTTAGTTTGAGGGGCTGCCTTAGTTTGAGCGGTTTCCTTAGTTTGAGTGGTTGCCTTAGTTTCAGGGGCTGCCTTAGTTTGAGGGGATGCCTCAGTTTGAGGGGTAGCCTTAGTTTGAGGGATTGCCTTAGTTTGAGCGGTTGCCTGAGTTTGAGGGGTTGCCTTAGTTTGAGAGTCTGCCTCAGTTTGAGCCGTTGCCTTAGTTTGAGCGGTTGCCATAGTTTGAGGGGTTGCCTTAGTTTGAGGGGCTGCCTTAGTTTGAGCGGTTGCCTTAGATTGAGCGGTTGCCTGATTTTGAGGGTTTCCCTTAGTTTGAGAGGTTGCCTTAGTTTGAGTGGCTGCCGTAGTTTGAGCGGTTGCCTTAGTTTGAGGGGCTGCCTTAATTTGAGTGGTTGCCTTAGTTTGAGCGGTTGCCTTAGTTTGAGGGGTTGCCTTAGTTTGAGCGGTTGCCTGAGTTTGAGGGGTTGCCTTAGTTTGAGCGGTTGCCTCAGTATGAGGGGCTGCCTTAGTTTGAGCGGTTGCCTTAGTTTGAGGGGTTGCCTTAGTTTGAGCAATTGCCTGATTTTGAGGGGTTGCCTTAGTTTGAGTGGTTGCCTTAGTTTGAGGGGTTGCCTTCGTTTGAGGGTTTGCCATAGTTTGAGGGGTTGCCTTAGTTTGAGGGGTGCCATATTTTGAGCGGTTGCCTTAGTTTGAGGGGTTGCCTGAGTTTGAGCGGTTGCCTCAGTTTGAGGGGTTGCCTTAGTTTGAGCGGTTGCCTGAGTTTGAGGGGCTGCCTTAGTTTGAGCGGTTGACTTAGTTTGAGGGGCTGCCTTAGTTTGAGAGGTTGCCTTAGTTTGAGCGGTTGCCTGAGTTTGAGGGGTTGCCTTAGCTTGAGCGGTTGCCTTAGTTCGAGCGGTTGCCTTAGTTTGAGGGGTTGCCATAGTTTGAGTGGTTGCCTTAGTTTGAGGGGTTGCCTTATTTTGAGGGGTTGCCTTAGCTTGAGCGTTTGCCTTCGTTTGAACGGTTGCCTTAGTTTGAGCGGTTGCCTTAGTTAGAGGGGTTGCCTTAGTTTCAGTGGTTGCCTTAGTTTGAGGGGATGCCTCAGTTTGAGGGGTAGCCTTAGACTGAGGGGTTGCCTTAGTTTGAGCGGTTGCCTGAGTTTGAGGGGTTGCCTTAGTTTGAGAGTCAGCCTTAGTTTGAGCCGTTGCCTTCGTTTGAGCGGTTGCCATAGTTTGAGGGGCTGCCTTAATTTGAGGGGTTGCCTTAGTTTGAGCGGTTGCCTTAGTTTGAGGTGTTGCCTGAGTATGAGTGTCTGCCTTAGTTTGAGGGGTTGCCTTAGTTTGAGCGGTTGCCTGAGTTTGAGGTGTTGCCTTAGTTTGAGCGGTTGCCTTAGTTTGAGGGGCTGCCTCAGTTTGAGCGGTTGCCTTAGTTTGAGGGGTTGCCTTAGTTTGAGCGGTTGCCTTAGTTTGAGGGGCTGCCTCAGTTTGAGCGGTTGCCTTAATTTGAGGGGATGCCTTAGTTTGAGCGGTTGCCTTAATTTGAGGGGATGCCTTAGTTTGAGCGGTTGCCTGAGTTTGAGGGGTTTCCTTAGTTTGAGCGGTTGCCTTAGTTTGAGGGGCTGCCTTAATTTGAGGGGTGCCTTAGTTTGAGCGGTTGCCTTAGCTTGAGGGGTTGCCTTAGTTTGAGCTGTTGCCTGAGTTTGAGCGGATGCCTCAGTTTGAGGGGTTTCCTTAGTTTGAGTGGTTGCCTTAGTTTGAGAGGCTTACTTAGTTTGAGCGGTTGCCTTAGTTTGAGGGGCTGCCTTAATTTGAGGGGTTGCCTTAGTTTGAGGGGTTGCCTTAGTTTGAGGGGTTGCCTTAGTTTGAGTGGTTGCCTGAGTTTGAGGGGTTGCCTTAGCTTGAGCGGTTGCCTCAGTTTGAGCGATTGCCTTAGTTTGAGGGGTTGCCATAGTTTGAGCGGTTGCCTTAGTTTGAGGGGTTGCCTTATTTTGAGGGGTTGCCTTCGTTTGAACGGTTGCCTTAGTTTGAGCGGTTGCCTTAGTTAGAGGGGTTGCCTTAGTTTCAGTGGTTGCCTTAGTTTGAGGGGCTGCCTTAGTTTGAGCGGTTGCCTTGGTTTGAGTGGTTGCCTTAGTTTCAGGGGCTGCCTTAGTTTGAGGGGTAGCCTTAGTTTGAGGGGTTGCCTTAGTTTGAGGGGTTGCCTTAGTTTGAGAGTCTGCCTTAGTTTGAGCCGTTGCCTTAGTTTGAGCGGTTGCCATAGTTTGACGGGTTGCCTTAGTTTGACGGGCTGCCTTAGTTTGAGCGGTTGCCTTAGATTGAGCGGTTGCCTGATTTTGAGGGTTTCCCTTAGTTTGAGAGGTTGCCTTAGTTTGAGGGGCTGCCTTAGTTTGAGCAGTTGCCTTAGTTTGAGGGGTGCCTTAATTTGAGTGGTTGCCTTAGTTTGAGCGGTTGCCTTAGTTTGAGGGGTTGCCTTAGTTTGAGCGGTTGCCTCAGTATGAGGGGCTGCCTTAGTTTGACCAGTTGCCATAGTTTGTGGGGTTGCCTTAGTTTGAGGGGCTGCCTTCGTTTGAGCGGTTGCCTCAATTTGAGCGGCTGCCTTAGATTGAGGGGTTGCCTTAGATTGAGCGGTTGCCTGAGTTTGAGAGTCTGCCTCAGTTTGAGGGGCTGCCTCAGTTTGAGACGTTGCCTTAGTATGAGCGGTTGCCTTAGTTTGAGATTCTTCTCATTTTGAGCGGCTGCCTTAGTTTGAGCGGTTGCCTTAGTTTGAGCGGCTGCCTTAGTTTGAGCGGTTGCCTTAGTTTGAGTGTTTGCCTTAGTTTCAGGGGCTGCCTTAGTTTGAGGGGATGCCTCAGTTTGAGGGGTAGCCTTAGTTTGAGGAGTTGCCTTAGTTTGAGCGGTTGCCTGAGTTTGAGGGGTTGCCTTAGTTTGAGAGTCTGCCTTAGTTTGAGCCGTTGCCTTAGTTTGAGCGGTTGCCATAGTTTGAGGGGTTGCCTTAGTTTGAGGGGCTGCCTTAGTTTGAGCGGTTCCCTTAGATTGAGCGGTTGCCTGATTTTGAGGGTTTCCCTTAGTTTGAGAGGTTGCCTTAGTTTGAGGGGCTGCCCTAGTTTGAGCGGTTGCCTTAGTTTGAGGGGCTGCCTTAATTTGAGTGGTTGCCTTAGTTTGAGCGGTTGCCTTAGTTTGAGGGGTTGCCTTAGTTTGAGCGGTTGCCTGAGTTTGAGGGGTTGCCTTAGTTTGAGCGGTTGCCTCAGTATGAGGGGCTGCCTTAGTTTGAGGGGTTGCCATAGTTTGAGGGGTTGCCTTAGTTTGAGGGGCTGCCTTAGTTTGAGCGGTTGCCTTAATTTGAGCGGCTGCCTTAGATTGCGGTGTTGCCTTAGATTGAGCGGTTGCCTGAGTTTGAGAGTCTGCCTTAGTTTGAGGGGCTGCCTCAGTTTGAGACGTTGCCTTAGTATGAGCGGTTGCCTTAGTTTGAGATTCTTCTCATTTTGAGCGGCTGCCTTAGTTTGAGCGGCTGCCTTAGTTTGAAAGGTTGCCTTAGTTTGAGGGGATGCCTCAGTTTGAGGGGTAGCCTTAGAATGAGGGGTTGCCTTAGTTTGGCAGTCTGCCTTACTTTGAGGGGTTGCCTTAGTTTGAGCGGTTGCCTCAGTTTGAGGGGTCGCCTTAGTTTGAGGGGTTGCCTTAGTTTGAGGGGATGCCTCAGTTTGAGGGGTAGCCTTAGATTGAGGGGTTGCCTTAGTTTGAGGGGTTGCCTTAGTTTGAGCGGTTGCCTGAGTTTGAGGGGTTGCCTTAGTTTGAGCGGTTGCCTCAGTATGAGGGGCTGCCTTAGTTTGAGCGGTTGCCATAGTTTGAGGGGTTGCCTTAGTTTGAGGGGCTGCCTTAGTTTCAGGGGCTGCCTTAGTTTGAGGGGATGCCTCAGTTTGAGGGGTAGCCTTAGTTTGAGGGGTTGCCTTAGTTTGGCAGTCTGCCTTAGTTTGAGGGGTTGCCTTAGTTTGAGAGTCTGCCTTAGTTTGAGCCGTTGCCTTAGTTTGAGCGGTTGCCATAGTTTGAGGGGCTGCCTTAGTTTGAGCGGTTGCCTGAGTTTGAGGGGTTTCCTTAGTTTGAGCGGTTGCCTGAGTTTGAGGGGTTTCCTTAGTTTGAGTGGTTGCCTTAGTTTGAGAGGCTGACTTAGTTTGAGCGGTTGCCTTAGTTTGAGGGGCTGCCTTAATTTGAGGGGTTGCCTTAGTTTGAGGGGTTGCCTTAGTTTGAGGGGTTGCCTTAGTTTGAGTGGTTGCCTGAGTTTGAGGGGTTGCCTTAGCTTGAGCGGTTGCCTCAGTTTGAGCGATTGCCTTAGTTTGAGGGGTTGCCATAGTTTGAGCGGTTGCCTTAGTTTGAGGGGTTGCCTTATTTTGAGGGGTTGCCTTCGTTTGAACGGTTGCCTTAGTTTGAGCGGTTGCCTTAGTTAGAGGGGTTGCCTTAGTTTCAGTGGTTGCCTTAGTTTGAGGGGCTGCCTTAGTTTGAGCGGTTGCCTTTGTTTGAGTGGTTGCCTTAGTTTCAAGGGCTGCCTTAGTTTGAGGGGTAGCCTTAGTTTGAGGGGTTGCCTTAGTTTGAGGGGTTGCCTTAGTTTGAGAGTCTGCCTTAGTTTGAGACGTTGCCTTAGTTTGAGCGGTTGCCATAGTTTGACGGGTTGCCTTAGTTTGATTGGCTGCCTTAGTTTGAGCGGTTGCCTTAGATTGAGCGGTTTCCTGATTTTGAGGGTTTCCCTTAGTTTGAGAGGTGGCCTTAGTTTGAGGGGCTGCCTTAATTTGAGGGGTTGCCTTAGTTTGAGGGGTTGCCTTAGTTTGAGGGGTTGCCTTAGTTTGAGTGGTTGCCTGAGTTTGAGGGGTTGCCTTAGCTTGAGCGGTTGCCTCAGTTTGAGCGATTGCCTTAGTTTGAGCAGTTGCCTTAGTTTGAGGGGTGCCTTAATTTGAGTGGTTGCCTTAGTTTGAGCGGTTGCCTTAGTTTGAGGGGTTGCCTTAGTTTGAGCGGTTGCCTCAGTATGAGGGGCTGCCTTAGTTTGACCAGTTGCCATAGTTTGAGCGGTTGCCTTAGTTTGAGGGGCTGCCTTAGTTTGAGCGGTTGACTTAGTTTGAGGGGCTGCCTTAGATTGAGGGGTTGCCTTAGATTGAGCGGTTGCCTGAGTTTGAGAGTCTGCCTTAGTTTGAGGGGCTGCCTCAGTTTGAGACGTTGCCTTAGTATGAGCGGTTGCCTTAGTTTGAGATTCTTCTCATTTTGAGCGGCTGCCTTAGTTTGAGCTTTTGCCTTAGTTTGAGCGGCTGCCTTAGTTTGAGCGGTTGCCTTAGTTTGAGTGGTTGCCTTAGTTTCAGGGGCTGCCTTAGTTTGAGGGGATGCCTCAGTTTGAGGGGTAGCCTTAGTTTGAGGAGTTGCCTTAGTTTGAGCGGTTGCCTGAGTTTGAGGGGTTGCCTTAGTTTGAGAGTCTGCCTTAGTTTGAGCCGTTGCCTTAGTTTGAGCGGTTGCAATAGTTTGAGGGGTTGCCTTAGTTTGAGGGGCTGCCTTAGTTTGAGCGGTTCCCTTAGATTGAGCGGTTGCCTGATTTTGAGGGTTTCCCTTAGTTTGAGAGGTTGCCTTAGTTTGAGGGGCTGCCCTAGTTTGAGCGGTTGCCTTAGTTTGAGGGGCTGCCTTAATTTGAGTGGTTGCCTTAGTTTGAGCGGTTGCCTTAGTTTGAGGGGTTGCCTTAGTTTGAGCGGTTGCCTCAGTATGAGGGGCTGCCTTAGTTTCAGGGGTTGCCATAGTTTGAGGGGTTGCCTTAGTTTGAGGGGCTGCCTTAGTTTGAGCGGTTGCCTTAATTTGAGCGGCTGCCTTAGATTGCGGTGTTGCCTTAGATTGAGCGGTTGACTGAGTTTGAGAGTCTGCCTTAGTTTGAGGGGCTGCCTCAGTTTGAGACGTTGCCTTAGTATGAGCGGTTGCCTTAGTTTGAGATTCTTCTCATTTTGAGCGGCTGCCTTAGTTTGAGCGGCTGCCTTAGTTTGAAAGGTTGCCTTAGTTTGAGGGGATGCCTCAGTTTGAGGGGTAGCCTTAGAATGAGGGGTTGCCTTAGTTTGGCAGTCTGCCTTACTTTGAGGGGTTGCCTTAGTTTGAGTGGTTGCCTCAGTTTGAGGGGTCGCCTTAGTTTGAGGGGTTGCCTTAGTTTGAGGGGATGCCTCAGTTTGAGGGGTAGCCTTAGATTGAGGGGTTGCCTTAGTTTGAGGGGTTTCCTTAGTTTGAGCGGTTGCCTGAGTTTGAGGGGTTGCCTTAGTTTGAGCGGTTGCCTCAGTATGAGGGGCTGCCTTAGTTTGAGCGGTTGCCATAGTTTGAGGGGTTGCCTTAGTTTGAGGGGCTGCCTTAGTTTCAGGGGCTGCCTTAGTTTGAGGGGATGCCTCAGTTTGAGGGGTAGCCTTAGTTTGAGGGGTTGCCTTAGTTTGGCAGTCTGCCTTAGTTTGAGGGGTTGCCTTAGTTTGAGAGTCTGCCTTAGTTTGAGCCGTTGCCTTAGTTTGAGCGGTTGCCATAGTTTGAGGGGCTGCCTTAGTTTGAGCGGTTGCCTTAGATTGAGCGGTTGCCTGATTTTGAGGGTTTCCCTTAGTTTGAGAGGTTGCCTTAGTTTGAGGGGCTGCCTTAGTTTGAGCAGTTGCCTTAGTTTGAGGGGCTGCCTTAATTTGAGTGGTTGCCTTAGTTTGAGCGGTTGCCTTAGTTTGAGGGGTTGCCTTAGTTTGAGCGGTTTCCTGAGTTTGTGGGGTTGCCTTAGTTTGAGCGGTTGCCTCAGTATGAGGGGCTGCCTTAGTTTGAGCGGTTGCCATAGTTTGAGGGGTTGCCTTAGTTTGAGGGGCCGCCTTAGTATGAGCGGTTGCCTCAGTTTGAGACGTTGCCTTAGTATGAGCGGTTGCCTTAGTTTGAGATTCTTCTCATTTTGAGCGGCTGCCTTAGTTTGAGCGGTTGCCTTAGTTTGAGCGGCTGCCTTAGTTTGAGGGGTTGCCTTAGTTTGAGTGGTTGCATTAGTTTCAGGGGCTGCCTTAGTTTGAGGGGATGCCTCAGTTTGAGGGGTAGCCTTAGTTTGAGGGGTTGCCTTAGTTTGAGCGGTTGCCTGAGTTTGAAGGGTTGCCTTAGTTTGAGAGTCTGCCTTAGTTTGAGCCGTTGCCTTAGTTTGAGCGGTTGCCTTAGATTGAGCGGTTGCCTTAGTTTGAGCGGTTGCCATAGTTTGAGCGGTTGCCATAGTTTGAGGGGCTGCCTTAGTTTCAGGGGCTGCCTTAGTTTGAGGGGATGCCTCAGTTTGAGGGGTAGCCTTAGTTTGAGGGTTGCCTTAGTTTGGCAGTCTGCCTTAGTTTGAGGGGTTGCCTTAGTTTGAGAGTCTGCCTTAGTTTGAGCCGTTGCCTTAGTTTGAGCGGTTGCCATAGTTTGAGGGGCTGCCTTAGTTTGAGCGGTTGCCTGAGTTTGAGGGGTTTCCTTAGTTTGAGTGGTTGCCTTAGTTTGAGAGGCTTACTTAGTTTAAGCGGTTGCCTTAGTTTGAGCGGTTGCCTGAGTTTGAGGGGTTTCCTTAGTTTGAGTGGTTGCCTTAGTTTGAGAGGCTTACTTAGTTTGAGCGGTTGCCTTAGTTTGAGGGGCTGCCTTAATTTGAGGGGTTGCCTTAGTTTGAGGGGTTGCCTTAGTTTGAGGGGTTGCCTTACTTTGAGTGGTTGCCTGAGTTTGAGGGGATGCCTTAGCTTGAGCGGTTGCCTCAGTTTGAGCGATTGCCTTAGTTTGAGGGGTTGCCATAGTTTGAGCGGTTGGCTTAGTTTGAGGGGTTGCCTTATTTTGAGGGGTTGCCTTCGTTTGAACGGTTGCCTTAGTTTGAGCGGTTGCCTTAGTTAGAGGGGTTGCCTTAGTTTCAGTGGTTGCCTTAGTTTGAGGGGCTGCCTTAGTTTGAGCGGTTGCCTTGGTTTGAGTGGTTGCCTTAGTTTCAGGGGCTGCCTGAGTTTGAGGGGTAGCCTTAGTTTGAGGGGTTGCCTTAGTTTGAGGGGTTGCCTTAGTTTGAGAGTCTGCCTTAGTTTGAGCCGTTGCCTCAGTTTGAGCGGTTGCCATAGTTTCACGAGTTGCCTTAGTTTGAGGGGCTGCCTTAGTTTGAGCGGTTGCCTTAGATTGAGCGGTTGCCTGATTTTGAGGGTTTCCCTTAGTTTGAGAGGTTGCCTTAGTTTGAGGGGCTGCCTTAGTTTGAGCAGTTGCCTTAGTTTGAGGGGTGCCTTAATTTGAGGGGTTGCCTTAGTTTGAGCGGTTGCCTCAGTATGAGGGGCTGCCTTAGTTTGAGGGGTTGCCATAGTTTGAGGGGTTGCCTTAGTTTGAGGGGCTGCCTTAGTTTGAGCGGTTGCCTTAATTTGAGCGGCTGCCTTAGATTGCGGTGTTGCCTTAGATTGAGCGGTTGCCTGAGTTTGAGAGTCTGCCTTAGTTTGAGGGGCTGCCTCAGTTTGAGACGTTGCCTTAGTATGAGCGGTTGCCTTAGTTTGAGATTCTTCTCATTTTGAGCGGCTGCCTTAGTTTGAGCGGCTGCCTTAGTTTGAAAGGTTGCCTTAGTTTGAGGGGATGCCTCAGTTTGAGGGGTAGCCTTAGAATGAGGGGTTGCCTTAGTTTGGCAGTCTGCCTTACTTTGAGGGGTTGCCTTAGTTTGAGCGGTTGCCTCAGTTTGAGGGGTCGCCTTAGTTTGAGGGGTTGCCTTAGTTTGAGGGGATGCCTCAGTTTGAGGGGTAGCCTTAGATTGAGGGGTTGCCTTAGTTTGAGGGGTTGCCTTAGTTTGAGCGGTTGCCTGAGTTTGAGGGGTTGCCTTAGTTTGAGCGGTTGCCTCAGTATGAGGGGCTGCCTTAGTTTGAGCGGTTGCCATAGTTTGAGGGGTTGCCTTAGTTTGAGGGGCTGCCTTAGTTTCAGGGGCTGCCTTAGTTTGAGGGGATGCCTCAGTTTGAGGGGTAGCCTTAGTTTGAGGGGTTGCCTTAGTTTGGCAGTCTGCCTTAGTTTGAGGGGTTGCCTTAGTTTGAGAGTCTGCCTTCGTTTGAGCCGTTGCCTTAGTTTGAGCGGTTGCCATAGTTTGAGGGGCTGCCTTAGTTTGAGCGGTTGCCTGAGTTTGAGGGGTTTCCTTAGTTTGAGCGGTTGCCTGAGTTTGAGGGGTTTCCTTAGTTTGAGTGGTTGCCTTAGTTTGAGAGGCTGACTTAGTTTGAGCGGTTGCCTTAGTTTGAGGGGCTGCCTTAATTTGAGGGGTTGCCTTAGTTTGAGGGGTTGCCTTAGTTTGAGGGGTTGCCTTAGTTTGAGTGGTTGCCTGAGTTTGAGGGGTTGCCTTAGCTTGAGCGGTTGCCTCAGTTTGAGCGATTGCCTTAGTTTGAGGGGTTGCCATAGTTTGAGCGGTTGCCTTAGTTTGAGGGGTTGCCTTATTTTGAGGGGTTGCCTTCGTTTGAACGGTTGCCTTAGTTTGAGCGGTTGCCTTAGTTAGAGGGGTTGCCTTAGTTTCAGTGGTTGCCTTAGTTTGAGGGGCTGCCTTAGTTTGAGCGGTTGCCTTTGTTTGAGTGGTTGCCTTAGTTTCAAGGGCTGCCTTAGTTTGAGGGGTAGCCTTAGTTTGAGGGGTTGCCTTAGTTTGAGGGGTTGCCTTAGTTTGAGAGTCTGCCTTAGTTTGAGCCGTTGCCTTAGTTTGAGCGGTTGCCATAGTTTGACGGGTTGCCTTAGTTTGAGGGGCTGCCTTAGTTTGAGCGGTTGCCTTAGATTGAGCGGTTTCCTGATTTTGAGGGTTTCCCTTAGTTTGAGAGGTGGCCTTAGTTTGAGGGGCTGCCTTAATTTGAGGGGTTGCCTTAGTTTGAGGGGTTGCCTTAGTTTGAGGGGTTGCCTTAGTTTGAGTGGTTGCCTGAGTTTGAGGGGTTGCCTTAGCTTGAGCGGTTGCCTCAGTTTGAGCGATTGCCTTAGTTTGAGCAGTTGCCTTAGTTTGAGGGGTGCCTTAATTTGAGTGGTTGCCTTAGTTTGAGCGGTTGCCTTAGTTTGAGGGGTTGCCTTAGTTTGAGCGGTTGCCTCAGTATGAGGGGCTGCCTTAGTTTGACCAGTTGCCATAGTTTGAGCGGTTGCCTTAGTTTGAGGGGCTGCCTTAGTTTGAGCGGTTGACTTAGTTTGAGGGGCTGCCTTAGATTGAGGGGTTGCCTTAGATTGAGCGGTTGCCTGAGTTTGAGAGTCTGCCTTAGTTTGAGGGGCTGCCTCAGTTTGAGACGTTGCCTTAGTATGAGCGGTTGCCTTAGTTTGAGATTCTTCTCATTTTGAGCGGCTGCCTTAGTTTGAGCTTTTGCCTTAGTTTGAGCGGCTGCCTTAGTTTGAGCGGTTGCCTTAGTTTGAGTGGTTGCCTTAGTTTCAGGGGCTGCCTTAGTTTGAGGGGATGCCTCAGTTTGAGGGGTAGCCTTAGTTTGAGGAGTTGCCTTAGTTTGAGCGGTTGCCTGAGTTTGAGGGGTTGCCTTAGTTTGAGAGTCTGCCTTAGTTTGAGCCGTTGCCTTAGTTTGAGCGGTTGCAATAGTTTGAGGGGTTGCCTTAGTTTGAGGGGCTGCCTTAGTTTGAGCGGTTCCCTTAGATTGAGCGGTTGCCTGATTTTGAGGGTTTCCCTTAGTTTGAGAGGTTGCCTTAGTTTGAGGGGCTGCCCTAGTTTGAGCGGTTGCCTTAGTTTGAGGGGCTGCCTTAATTTGAGTGGTTGCCTTAGTTTGAGCGGTTGCCTTAGTTTGAGGGGTTGCCTTAGTTTGAGCGGTTGCCTCAGTATGAGGGGCTGCCTTAGTTTCAGGGGTTGCCATAGTTTGAGGGGTTGCCTTAGTTTGAGGGGCTGCCTTAGTTTGAGCGGTTGCCTTAATTTGAGCGGCTGCCTTAGATTGCGGTGTTGCCTTAGATTGAGCGGTTGACTGAGTTTGAGAGTCTGCCTTAGTTTGAGGGGCTGCCTCAGTTTGAGACGTTGCCTTAGTATGAGCGGTTGCCTTAGTTTGAGATTCTTCTCATTTTGAGCGGCTGCCTTAGTTTGAGCGGCTGCCTTAGTTTGAAAGGTTGCCTTAGTTTGAGGGGATGCCTCAGTTTGAGGGGTAGCCTTAGAATGAGGGGTTGCCTTAGTTTGGCAGTCTGCCTTACTTTGAGGGGTTGCCTTAGTTTGAGTGGTTGCCTCAGTTTGAGGGGTCGCCTTAGTTTGAGGGGTTGCCTTAGTTTGAGGGGATGCCTCAGTTTGAGGGGTAGCCTTAGATTGAGGGGTTGCCTTAGTTTGAGGGGTTTCCTTAGTTTGAGCGGTTGCCTGAGTTTGAGGGGTTGCCTTAGTTTGAGCGGTTGCCTCAGTATGAGGGGCTGCCTTAGTTTGAGCGGTTGCCATAGTTTGAGGGGTTGCCTTAGTTTGAGGGGCTGCCTTAGTTTCAGGGGCTGCCTTAGTTTGAGGGGATGCCTCAGTTTGAGGGGTAGCCTTAGTTTGAGGGGTTGCCTTAGTTTGGCAGTCTGCCTTAGTTTGAGGGGTTGCCTTAGTTTGAGAGTCTGCCTTAGTTTGAGCCGTTGCCTTAGTTTGAGCGGTTGCCATAGTTTGAGGGGCTGCCTTAGTTTGAGCGGTTGCCTTAGATTGAGCGGTTGCCTGATTTTGAGGGTTTCCCTTAGTTTGAGAGGTTGCCTTAGTTTGAGGGGCTGCCTTAGTTTGAGCAGTTGCCTTAGTTTGAGGGGCTGCCTTAATTTGAGTGGTTGCCTTAGTTTGAGCGGTTGCCTTAGTTTGAGGGGTTGCCTTAGTTTGAGCGGTTTCCTGAGTTTGTGGGGTTGCCTTAGTTTGAGCGGTTGCCTCAGTATGAGGGGCTGCCTTAGTTTGAGCGGTTGCCATAGTTTGAGGGGTTGCCTTAGTTTGAGGGGCCGCCTTAGTATGAGCGGTTGCCTCAGTTTGAGACGTTGCCTTAGTATGAGCGGTTGCCTTAGTTTGAGATTCTTCTCATTTTGAGCGGCTGCCTTAGTTTGAGCGGTTGCCTTAGTTTGAGCGGCTGCCTTAGTTTGAGGGGTTGCCTTAGTTTGAGTGGTTGCATTAGTTTCAGGGGCTGCCTTAGTTTGAGGGGATGCCTCAGTTTGAGGGGTAGCCTTAGTTTGAGGGGTTGCCTTAGTTTGAGCGGTTGCCTGAGTTTGAAGGGTTGCCTTAGTTTGAGAGTCTGCCTTAGTTTGAGCCGTTGCCTTAGTTTGAGCGGTTGCCTTAGATTGAGCGGTTGCCTTAGTTTGAGCGGTTGCCATAGTTTGAGCGGTTGCCATAGTTTGAGGGGCTGCCTTAGTTTCAGGGGCTGCCTTAGTTTGAGGGGATGCCTCAGTTTGAGGGGTAGCCTTAGTTTGAGGGTTGCCTTAGTTTGGCAGTCTGCCTTAGTTTGAGGGGTTGCCTTAGTTTGAGAGTCTGCCTTAGTTTGAGCCGTTGCCTTAGTTTGAGCGGTTGCCATAGTTTGAGGGGCTGCCTTAGTTTGAGCGGTTGCCTGAGTTTGAGGGGTTTCCTTAGTTTGAGTGGTTGCCTTAGTTTGAGAGGCTTACTTAGTTTAAGCGGTTGCCTTAGTTTGAGCGGTTGCCTGAGTTTGAGGGGTTTCCTTAGTTTGAGTGGTTGCCTTAGTTTGAGAGGCTTACTTAGTTTGAGCGGTTGCCTTAGTTTGAGGGGCTGCCTTAATTTGAGGGGTTGCCTTAGTTTGAGGGGTTGCCTTAGTTTGAGGGGTTGCCTTACTTTGAGTGGTTGCCTGAGTTTGAGGGGATGCCTTAGCTTGAGCGGTTGCCTCAGTTTGAGCGATTGCCTTAGTTTGAGGGGTTGCCATAGTTTGAGCGGTTGGCTTAGTTTGAGGGGTTGCCTTATTTTGAGGGGTTGCCTTCGTTTGAACGGTTGCCTTAGTTTGAGCGGTTGCCTTAGTTAGAGGGGTTGCCTTAGTTTCAGTGGTTGCCTTAGTTTGAGGGGCTGCCTTAGTTTGAGCGGTTGCCTTGGTTTGAGTGGTTGCCTTAGTTTCAGGGGCTGCCTGAGTTTGAGGGGTAGCCTTAGTTTGAGGGGTTGCCTTAGTTTGAGGGGTTGCCTTAGTTTGAGAGTCTGCCTTAGTTTGAGCCGTTGCCTCAGTTTGAGCGGTTGCCATAGTTTCACGAGTTGCCTTAGTTTGAGGGGCTGCCTTAGTTTGAGCGGTTGCCTTAGATTGAGCGGTTGCCTGATTTTGAGGGTTTCCCTTAGTTTGAGAGGTTGCCTTAGTTTGAGGGGCTGCCTTAGTTTGAGCAGTTGCCTTAGTTTGAGGGGTGCCTTAATTTGAGTGGTTGCCTTAGTTTGAGCGGTTGCCTTAGTTTGAGGGGTTGCCTTAGTTTGAGCGGTTGCCTCAGTATGAGGGGCTGCCTTAGTTTGACCAGTTGCCATAGTTTGAGGGGTTGCCTTAGTTTGAGGGGCTGCCTTCGTTTGAGCGGTTGCCTCAATTTGAGCGGCTGCCTTAGATTGAGGGGTTGCCTTAGATTGAGCGGTTGCCTGAGTTTGAGAGTCTGCCTTAGTTTGAGGGGCTGCCTCAGTTTGAGACGTTGCCTTAGTATGAGCGGTTGCCTTAGTTTGAGATTCTTCTCATTTTGAGCGGCTGCCTTAGTTTGAGCGGTTGCCTTAGTTTGAGCGGCTGCCTTAGTTTGAGCGGTTGCCTTAGTTTGAGTGGTTGCCTGAGTTTCAGGGGCTGCCTTAGTTTGAGGGGATGCCTCAGTTTGAGGGGTAGCCTTAGTTTGAGGAGTTGCCTTAGTTTGAGCGGTTGCCTGAGTTTGAGGGGTTGCCTTAGTTTGAGAGTCTGCCTTAGTTTGAGCCGTTGCCTTAGTTTGAGCGGTTGCCATAGTTTGAGGGGTTGCCTTAGTTTGAGGGGCTGCCTTAGTTTGAGCGGTTCCCTTAGATTGAGCGGTTGCCTGATTTTGAGGGTTTCCCTTAGTTTGAGAGGTTGCCTTAGTTTGAGGGGCTGCCCTAGTTTGAGCGGTTGCCTTAGTTTGAGGGGCTGCCTTAATTTGAGTGGTTGCCTTAGTTTGAGCGGTTGCCTTAGTTTGAGGGGTTGCCTTAGTTTGAGCGGTTGCCTGAGTTTGAGGGGTTGCCTTAGTTTGAGCGGTTGCCTCAGTATGAGGGGCTGCCTTAGTTTGAGGGGTTGCCATAGTTTGAGGGGTTGCCTTAGTTTGTGGGGCTGCCTTAGTTTGAGCGGTTGCCTTAATTTGAGCGGCTGCCTTAGATTGCGGTGTTGCCTTAGATTGAGCGGTTGCCTGAGTTTGAGAGTCTGCCTTAGTTTGAGGGGCTGCCTCAGTTTGAGACGTTGCCTTAGTATGAGCGGTTGCCTTAGTTTGAGATTCTTCTCATTTTGAGCGGCTGCCTCAGTTTGAGCGGTTGCCTTAGTTTGAGCGGCTGCCTTAGTTTGAGCGGTTGCCTTAGTTTGAGTGGTTGCCTTAGTTTCAGGGGCTGCCTTAGTTTGAGGGCATGCCTCAGTTTGAGGGGTAGCCTTAGTTTGAGGGGTTGCCTTAGTTTGAGCGGTTGCCTGAGTTTGAGGGGTTGCCTTAGTTTGAGTGGTTGCCTTAGTTTGAGGGGCTGCCTTAGTTTGAGCTGATGCCTTCGTTTGAGGGGTTGCCTTAGTTTGAGGGGTTGCCTTAGTTTGAGCGGTTGCCTTAGTTCGAGGGGCTGCCTTCGTTTGAGTGGTTGCCTTAGTTTGAGAGTCTGCCTTAGTTTGAGCCGTTGCCTTAGTTTGAGCGGTTGCCATAGTTTGAGGGGCTGCCTTAGTTTGAGCGGTTGCCTTAGACTGAGCGGTTGCCTGATTTTGAGGGTTTCCCTTAGTTTGAGAGGTTGCCTTAGTTTGAGGGGCTGCCTTAGTTTGAGCGGTTGACTTAGTTTGAGGGGCTGCCTTAATTTGAGTGGTTGCCTTAGTTTGAGCGGTTGCCTTAGTTTGAGGGGTTGCCTTATTTTGAGCGGTTGCCTGAGTTTGAGGGGTTGCCTTAGTTTGAGCGGTTGCCTCAGTATGAGGGGCTGCCTTAGTTTGAGCGGTTGCCATAGATTGAGCGGTTGCCATAGTTTGAGGGTTTGCCTTAGTTTGAGGGGCTGCCTTAGTTTGAGCGGTTGGCTTAGATTGAGCGGTTGCCTGATTTTGAGGGTTTCCCTTAGTTTGAGGGGATGCCTCAGTTTGAGGGGTAGCCTTAGTTTGAGGGGTTGCCTTAGTTTGAGCGGTTGCCTGAGTTTGAGGGGTTGCCTTAGTTTGAGAGTCTTCCTTAGTTTGAGCCGTTGCCTTAGTTTGAGCGGTTGCCATAGTTTGAGGGGTTGCCTTAGTTTGAGCGGTTGCCTTAGATTGAGCGGTTGCCTTAGTTTGAGCGGTTGCCATAGTTTGAGCGGTTGCCATAGTTTGAGGGGCTGCCTTAGTTTGAGCGGTTGCCTGAGATTGAGCGGTTGCCATAGTTTGAGAGTCTGCCTTAGTTTGAGCCGTTGCCTTAGTTTGAGCGGTTGCCATAGTTTGAGGGGCTGCCTTAGTATGAGCGGTTGCCTTAGATTGGGCGGTTGCCTGATTTTGAGGTTTTCCCTTAGTTTGAGAGGTTGCCTTAGTTTGAGGGGCTGCCTTAGTTTGAGCTGTTGACTTAGTTTGAGGGGCTGCCTTAATTTGAGTGGTTGCCTTAGTTTGAGCGGTTACCTTAGTTTGAGGGGTTGCCTTAGTTTGAGCGGTTGCCTGAGTTTGAGGGGTTGCCTTAGTTTGAGCGGTTGCCTCAGTATGAGGGGCTGCCTTAGTTTGAGCGGTTGTCATAGTTTGAGGGGTTGCCTTAGTTTGAGGGGTTGCCTTAGATTGAGCGGTTGCCTGAGTTTGAGAGTCTGCCTCAGTTTGAGGGGCTGCCTCAGTTTGAGACGTTGCCTTAGTATGAGCGGTTGCCTTAGTTTGAGATTCTTCTCATTTTGAGCGGCTGCCTTAGTTTGAGGGGCTGCCTTAGTTTGAACGGTTGCCTTAGTTTGAGGGGATGCCTCAGTTTGAGGGGTAGCCTTAGAATGAGGGGTTGCCTTAGTTTGGCAGTCTGCCTCACTTTGAGGGGTTGCCTTATTTTGAGCGGTTGCCTCAGTTTGAGGGGTCGCCTTAGTTTGAGGGGTTGCCTTAATTTGAGGGGATGCCTCAGTTTGAGGGGTAGCCTTAGATTGAGGGGTTGCCATTGTTTGAGGGGTTGCCTTAGTTTGAGCGGTTGCCTTAGTTCGAGGGGCTGCCTTCGTTTGAGTGGTTGCCTTAGTTTGAGGGGCTGCCTTAGTTTGAGCGGTTGCCTTAATTTGAGCGGCTGCCTTAGATTGCGGTGTTGCCTTAGATTGAGCGGTTGCCTGAGTTTGAGAGTCTGCCTTAGTTTGAGGGGCTGCCTCAGTTTGAGACGTTGCCTTAGTATGAGCGGTTGCCTTAGTTTGAGATTCTTCTCATTTTGAGCGGCTGCCTCAGTTTGAGCGGTTGCCTTAGTTTGAGCGGCTGCCTTAGTTTGAGCGGTTGCCTTAGTTTGAGTGGTTGCCTTAGTTTCAGGGGCTGCCTTAGTTTGAGGGCATGCCTCAGTTTGAGGGGTAGCCTTAGTTTGAGGGGTTGCCTTAGTTTGAGCGGTTGCCTGAGTTTGAGGGGTTGCCTTAGTTTGAGTGGTTGCCTTAGTTTGAGGGGCTGCCTTAGTTTGAGCTGATGCCTTCGTTTGAGGGGTTGCCTTAGTTTGAGGGGTTGCCTTAGTTTGAGCGGTTGCCTTAGTTCGAGGGGCTGCCTTCGTTTGAGTGGTTGCCTTAGTTTGAGAGTCTGCCTTAGTTTGAGCCGTTGCCTTAGTTTGAGCGGTTGCCATAGTTTGAGGGGCTGCCTTAGTTTGAGCGGTTGCCTTAGACTGAGCGGTTGCCTGATTTTGAGGGTTTCCCTTAGTTTGAGAGGTTGCCTTAGTTTGAGGGGCTGCCTTAGTTTGAGCGGTTGACTTAGTTTGAGGGGCTGCCTTAATTTGAGTGGTTGCCTTAGTTTGAGCGGTTGCCTTAGTTTGAGGGGTTGCCTTATTTTGAGCGGTTGCCTGAGTTTGAGGGGTTGCCTTAGTTTGAGCGGTTGCCTCAGTATGAGGGGCTGCCTTAGTTTGAGCGGTTGCCATAGATTGAGCGGTTGCCATAGTTTGAGGGTTTGCCTTAGTTTGAGGGGCTGCCTTAGTTTGAGCGGTTGGCTTAGATTGAGCGGTTGCCTGATTTTGAGGGTTTCCCTTAGTTTGAGGGGATGCCTCAGTTTGAGGGGTAGCCTTAGTTTGAGGGGTTGCCTTAGTTTGAGCGGTTGCCTGAGTTTGAGGGGTTGCCTTAGTTTGAGAGTCTTCCTTAGTTTGAGCCGTTGCCTTAGTTTGAGCGGTTGCCATAGTTTGAGGGGTTGCCTTAGTTTGAGCGGTTGCCTTAGATTGAGCGGTTGCCTTAGTTTGAGCGGTTGCCATAGTTTGAGCGGTTGCCATAGTTTGAGGGGCTGCCTTAGTTTGAGCGGTTGCCTGAGATTGAGCGGTTGCCATAGTTTGAGAGTCTGCCTTAGTTTGAGCCGTTGCCTTAGTTTGAGCGGTTGCCATAGTTTGAGGGGCTGCCTTAGTATGAGCGGTTGCCTTAGATTGGGCGGTTGCCTGATTTTGAGGTTTTCCCTTAGTTTGAGAGGTTGCCTTAGTTTGAGGGGCTGCCTTAGTTTGAGCTGTTGACTTAGTTTGAGGGGCTGCCTTAATTTGAGTGGTTGCCTTAGTTTGAGCGGTTACCTTAGTTTGAGGGGTTGCCTTAGTTTGAGCGGTTGCCTGAGTTTGAGGGGTTGCCTTAGTTTGAGCGGTTGCCTCAGTATGAGGGGCTGCCTTAGTTTGAGCGGTTGCCATAGTTTGAGGGGTTGCCTTAGTTTGAGGGGTTGCCTTAGATTGAGCGGTTGCCTGAGTTTGAGAGTCTGCCTCAGTTTGAGGGGCTGCCTCAGTTTGAGACGTTGCCTTAGTATGAGCGGTTGCCTTAGTTTGAGATTCTTCTCATTTTGAGCGGCTGCCTTAGTTTGAGGGGCTGCCTTAGTTTGAACGGTTGCCTTAGTTTGAGGGGATGCCTCAGTTTGAGGGGTAGCCTTAGAATGAGGGGTTGCCTTAGTTTGGCAGTCTGCCTCACTTTGAGGGGTTGCCTTATTTTGAGCGGTTGCCTCAGTTTGAGGGGTCGCCTTAGTTTGAGGGGTTGCCTTAATTTGAGGGGATGCCTCAGTTTGAGGGGTAGCCTTAGATTGAGGGGTTGCCATTGTTTGAGGGGTTGCCTTAGTTTGAGGGGTTGCCTTATTTTGAGCGGTCGCCTTAGTTTGAGAGGATGCCTTAGTTTGAGGGGTAGCCTTAGTTTGAGTGGATGCCTCAGTTTGAGCGGTAGCCTTAGATTGAGGCGTTGCCTCAGTTCGGCAGTTTGCCTTAGTTTGAGCGGTTGCCTTAGTTTGAGGGGTTGCCTCAACTTGAGCGGTTGCCTTAGTTTGAGGGGTTGCCTTAGTTTGAGGCGTTGCCATAGTTTGAGCTGTTGCCTTAGTTTGAGGGGTTGCCTTATTTTGAGTGGTTGCCTTAGTTTGAGGGGATGCCTTAGTTTGAGGGGTAGCCTTAGTTTGAGGGGTTGCCTTAGATTGAGCGGTTGCCTTCGTTTGAGCGGATGCCTTAGTTTGAGGGGTTCCCTTAGTTTGAGTGGTTGCCTTAGTTTCAGGGGCTGCCTTAGTTTGAGGGGATACCTCTGTTTGAGGGGTAGCCTTAGATTGAGGGGTTGCCTTAGTTTGGCAGTGTGCCTTAGTTTGAGGGCTTGCCATAGTTAGAGAGTCTGCCTTAGTTTGAGGGGTTGCCTTAGTTTGAGCGGTTGCCATAGTTTGAGGGGTTGCCTTAGTTTGAGGGGCTGCCTTAGTTTAAGCGGTTGCCTTCGTTTGAGAGGCTGCCTTAGATTGAAGCGTTGCCGTAGTTTGAGAGTCTGCCTTAGTTTGAGCGGTTGCCTGAGTTTGAGGGGTTGCCTTATTTTGAGAGGTTGCCTTAGTTTGAGGTGCTGCCTTAGTTTGAGCGGATGTCTTAGTTTGAGGGGTTGCCTTAGTTTGAGCGGTTGCCCGAGTTTGAGGGGTTGCCTGAGTTTGAGTGGTTGCCTTAGTTTGAGGGTTGCCATAGTTTGAGGGGTTGCCTTACTTTGAGGGGTTGCCATAGTTTGAGCGGTTGCCTTAGTTTGAGGGGTTGCCTTAGTTTGAGCGGTTGCCTCAGTTTGAGGGGTTGCCTTAGTTTGAGCGGTTCCCTTAGTTTGAGGGTCTGCCTTAGTTTGTGCGGTTGCCTTAGTTTGAGGGGCTGCTTAATTTGAGGGGTTGCCTTAGTTTCAGGGGTTGCCTCAGTTTGAGAGTCTGCCTTAGTTTGAGGGGTTGCCTTAGTTTGAGTGGTTTCCTGAGTTTGAGGGGTTGCCTTAGTTTGAGAGGTTGCCTTAGTTTGAGGGGCTGCCTTAGTTTGAGCAGTTGCCTTAGTTTGAGGGGTGCCTTAATTTGAGTGGTTGCCTTAGTTTGAGCGGTTGCCTTAGTTTGAGGGGTTGCCTTAGTTTGAGCGGTTGCCTCAGTATGAGGGGCTGCCTTAGTTTGACCAGTTGCCATAGTTTGAGGGGTTGCCTTAGTTTGAGGGGCTGCCTTAGTTTGAGCGGTTGCCTCAATTTGAGCGGCTGCCTTAGATTGAGGGGTTGCCTTAGATTGAGCGGTTGCCTGAGTTTGAGAGTCTGCCTTAGTTTGAGGGGCTGCCTCAGTTTGAGACGTTGCCTTAGTATGAGCGGTTGCCTTAGTTTGAGATTCTTCTCATTTTGAGCGGCTGCCTTAGTTTGAGCGGTTGCCTTAGTTTGAGCGGCTGCCTTAGTTTGAGCGGTTGCCTTAGTTTGAGTGGTTGCCTTAGTTTCAGGGGCTGCCTTAGTTTGAGGGGATGCCTCAGTTTGAGGGGTAGCCTTAGTTTGAGGAGTTGCCTTAGTTTGAGCGGTTGCCTGAGTTTGAGGGGTTGCCTTAGTTTGAGAGTCTGCCTTAGTTTGAGCCGTTGCCTTAGTTTGAGCGGTTGCCATAGTTTGAGGGGTTGCCTTAGTTTGAGGGGCTGCCTTAGTTTGAGCGGTTCCCTTAGATTGAGCGGTTGCCTGATTTTGAGGGTTTCCCTTAGTTTGAGAGGTTGCCTTAGTTTGAGGGGCTGCCCTAGTTTGAGCGGTTGCCTTAGTTTGAGGGGCTGCCTTAATTTGAGTGGTTGCCTTAGTTTGAGCGGTTGCCTTAGTTTGAGGGGTTGCCTTAGTTTGAGCGGTTGCCTGAGTTTGAGGGGTTGCCTTAGTTTGAGCGGCTGCCTCAGTATGAGGGGCTGCCTTAGTTTGAGGGGTTGCCATAGTTTGAGGGGTTGCCTTAGTTTGAGGGGCTGCCTTAGTTTGAGCGGTTGCCTTAATTTGAGCGGCTGCCTTAGATTGCGGTGTTGCCTTAGTATGAGCGGTTGCCTTAGTTTGAGATTCTTCTCATTTTGAGCGGCTGCCTTAGTTTGAGCGGCTGCCTTAGTTTGAAAGGTTGCCTTAGTTTGAGGGGATGCCTCAGTTTGAGGGGTAGCCTTAGAATGAGGGGTTGCCTTAGTTTGGCAGTCTGCCTTACTTTGAGGGGTTGCCTTAGTTTGAGCTGTTGCCTCAGTTTGAGGGGTCGCCTTAGTTTGAGGGGTTGCCTTAGTTTGAGGGGATGCCTCAGTTTGAGGGGTAGCCTTAGATTGAGGGGTTGCCTTAGTTTGAGGGGTTGCCTTAGGTTGAGCGGTTGCCTGAGTTTGAGGGGTTGCCTTAGTTTGAGCGGTTGCCTCAGTATGAGGGGCTGCCTTAGTTTGAGCGGTTGCCATAGTTTGAGGGGTTGCCTTAGTTTGAGGGGCTGCCTTAGTTTCAGGGGCTGCCTTAGTTTGAGGGGATGCCTCAGTTTGAGGGGTAGCCTTAGTTTGAGGGGTTGCCTTAGTTTGGCAGTCTGCCTTAGTTTGAGGGGTTGCCTTAGTTTGAGAGTCTGCCTTAGTTTGAGCCGTTGCCTTAGTTTGAGCGGTTGCCATAGTTTGAGGGGCTGCCTTAGTTTGAGCGATTGCCTTAGATTGAGCGGTTGCCTGATTTTGAGGGTTTCCCTTAGTTTGAGAGGTTGCCTTAGTTTGAGGGGCTGCCTTAGTTTGAGCAGTTGCCTTAGTTTGAGGGGCTGCCTTAATTTGAGGGGTTGCCTTAGTTTGAGCGGTTGCCTTAGTTTGAGGGCTTGCCTTAGTTTGAGCATTTTCCTGAGTTTGTGGGGTTGCCTTAGTTTGAGCGGTTGCCTCAGTATGAGGGGCTGCCTTAGTTTGAGCGGTTGCCATAGTTTGAGGGGTTGCCTTAGTTTGAGGGGCCGCCTTAGTATGAGCGGTTGCCTCAGTTTGAGACGTTGCCTTAGTATGAGCGGTTGCCTTAGTTTGAGATTCTTCTCATTTTGAGCGGCTGCCTTAGTTTGAGCGGTTGCCTTAGTTTGAGCGGCTGCCTTAGTTTGAGGGGTTGCCTTAGTTTGAGTGGTTGCCTTAGTTTCAGGGGCTGCCTTAGTTTGAGTGGATGCCTCAGTTTGAGGGGTAGCCTTAGTTTGAGGGGTTGCCTTAGTTTGAGCGGTTACCTGAGTTTGAAGGGTTGCCTTAGTTTGAGAGTCTGCCTTAGTTTGAGCCGTTGCCTTAGTTTGAGCGGTTGCCATAGTTTGAGGGGTTGCCTTCGTTTGAGCTGTTGCCTTAGATTGAGCGGTTGCCTTAGTTTGAGCGGTTGCCATAGTTTGAGCGGTTGCCATAGTTTGAGGGGCTGCCTTAGTTTGAGCGGTTGCCTTAGATTGAGCGGTTGCCATAGTTTGAGAGTCTGCCTTAGTTTGAGCCGTTGCCTTAGTTTGAGCGGTTGCCATAGTTTGAGGGGCTGCCTTAGTTTGAGCGGTTGCCTTAGATTGAGCGGTTGCCTGATTTTGAGGGTTTCCCTTAGTTTGAGAGGTTGCCTTAGTTTGAGGGGCTGCCTTAGTTTGACCGGTTGACTTAGTTTGAGGGGCTGCCTTAATTTGAGTGGTTGCCTTAGTTTGAGCGGTTGCCTTAGTTTGAGGGGTTGCCTTAGTTTGAGCGGTTGCCTGAGTTTGAGGGGTTGCCTTAGTTTGAGCGGTTGCCTCAGTATGAGGGGCTGCCTTAGTTTGAGCGGTTGCCATAGTTTGAGCGGTTGCCATAGTTTGAGGGGTTGCCTTAGTTTGAGGGGCTGCCTTAGTTTGAGCGGTTGCCTTAGATTGAGCGGTTGCCTGATTTTGAGGGTTTCCCTTAGTTTGAGAGGTTGCCTGAGTTTGAGGGGCTGCCTTAGTTTGAGCGGTTGCCTGAGTTTGAGAGTCTGCCTCAGTTTGAGGGGCTGCCTCCGTTTGAGACGTTGCCTTAGTATGAGCGGTTGCCTTAATTTGAGATTCTTCTCATTTTGAGCGGCTGCCTCAGTTTGAGCGGTTGCCTTAGTTTGAGCGGCTGCCTTAGTTTGAGCGGTTGCCTTAGTTTGAGTGGTTGCCTTAGTTTCAGGGGCAGCCTTAGTTTGAGGGGATGCCTCAGTTTGAGGGGTAGCCATAGTTTGAGGGGTTGCCTTAGTTTGAGCGGTTGCCTGAGTTTGAGGGGTTGCCTTAGTTTGAGTGGTTGCCTGTGTTTGAGGGGCTGCCTTAGTTTGAGCTGATGCCTTCGTTTGAGGGGTTGCCTTAGTTTGAGGGGTTGCCTTAGTTTGAGCGGTTGCCTTAGTTCGAGGGGCTGCCTTCGTTTGAGTGGTTGCCTTAGTTTGAGAGTCTGCCTTAGTTTGAGCCGTTGCCTTAGTTTGAGCGGTTGCCATAGTTTGAGGGGCTGCCTTAGTTTGAGCGGTTGCCTTAGACTGAGCGGTTGCCTGATTTTGAGGGTTTCCCTTAGTTTGAGAGGTTGCCATAGTTTGAGGGGCTGCCTTAGTTTGAGCGGTTGACTTAGTTTGAGGGGCTGCCTTAATTTGAGTGGTTGCCTTCGTTTGAGTGGTTGCCTTAGTTTGAGGGGTTGCCTTAGTTTGAGCGGTTGCCTGAGTTTGAGGGGTTGCCTTAGTTTGAGCGGTTGCCTCAGTATGAGGGGCTGCCTTAGTTTGAGCGGTTGCCATAGATTGAGCGGTTGCCATAGTTTGAGGGGTTGCCTTAGTTTGAGGGGCTGCCTTAGTTTGAACGGTTGGCTTAGATTGAGCGGTTGCCTGATTTTGAGGGTTTCCCTTAGTTTGAGGGGATGCCTCAGTTTGAGGGGTTGCCTTAGTTTGAGGGGTTGCCTTAGTTTGAGCAGTTGCCTGAGTTTGAGGGGTTGCCTTAGTTTGAGAGTCTTCCTTAGTTTGAGCCGGTGCCTTAGTTTGAGCGGTTGCCATAGTTTGAGGGGTTGCCTTAGTTTGAGCGGTTGCCTTAGAATGAGCGGTTGCCTTAGTTTGAGCGGTTGCCATAGTTTGAGCGGTTGCCATAGTTTGAAGGGCTGCCTTAGTTTGAGCGGTTGCCTTAGATTGAGCGGTTGCCATAGTTTGAGAGTCTGCCTTAGTTTGAGCCGTTGCCTTAGTTTGAGCGGTTGCCATAGTTTGAGGGGCTGCCTTAGTATGAGCGGTTGCCTTAGATTGGGCGGTTGCCTGATTTTGAGGGTTTCCCTTAGTTTGAGAGGTTGCCTTAGTTTGAGGGGCTGCCTTAGTTTGAGCTGTTGACTTAGTTTGAGGGGCTGCCTTAATTTGAGTGGTTGCCTTAGTTTGAGCGGTTGACTTAGTTTGAGGGGTTGCCTTAGTTTGAGCGGTTGCCTGAGTTTGAGGGGTTGCCTTAGTTTGAGGGGTTGCCTTAGTTTGAGTGGTTGCCTTAGTTTGAGCGGTTGCCTTAGTTTGAGGGGTTGCCTTAGTTTGAGCGGTTGCCTCAGTATGAGGGGCTGCCTTAGTTTGAGGGGTTGCCTTAGTTTGAGTGGTTGCCTTAGTTTGAGCGGTTGCTTTAGTTTGAGGGGTTGCCTTAGTTTGAGCGGTTGCCTCAGTATGAGGGGCTGCCTTAGTTTGAGCGGTTGCCATAGTTTGAGGGGTTGCCTTAGTTTGAGGGGTTGCCTTAGATTGAGCGGTTGCCTGAGTTTGAGAGTCTGCCTCAGTTTGAGGGGCTGCCTCAGTTTGAGACGTTGCCTTAGTATGAGCGGTTGCCTTAGTTTGAGATTCTTCTCATTTTGAGCGGCTGCCTTAGTTTGAGGGGATGCCTCAGTTTGAGGGGTAGCCTTAGAATGAGGGGTTGCCTTAGTTTGGCAGTCTGCCTCACTTTGAGGGGTTGCCTTATTTTGAGCGGTTGCCTCAGTTTGAGGGGTCGCCTTAGTTTGAGGGGTTGCCTTAATTTGAGGGGATGCCTCAGTTTGAGCGGTTGACTTAGTTTGAGGGGTTGCCTTATTTTGAGCGGTCGCCTTAGTTTGAGAGGATACCTTAGTTTGAGGGGTAGCCTTAGTTTGAGTGGATGCCTCAGTTTGAGCGGTAGCCTTAGATTGAGGCGTTGCCTCAGTTCGGCAGTCTGCCTTAGTTTGAGCGGTTGCCTTAGTTTGAGGGGTTGCCTCAACTTGAGCGGTTGCCTTAGTTTGAGGCGTTGCCATAGTTTGAGCTGTTGCCTCAGTTTGAGGGGTTGCCTTATTTTGAGCGGTTGCCTTAGTTTGAGGGGATGCCTTAGTTTGAGGGGTAGCCTTAGTTTGAGGGGTTGCCTTAGATTGAGCGGTTGCCTTCGTTTGAGCGGATGCCTTAGTTTGAGGGGCTGCCTTAGTTTGAGGGGTTGCCTTAGTTTCAGTGGTTGCCTTAGTTTGAGGGGCTGCCTTTGTTTGAGCGGTTCCCTTAGTTTGAGTGGTTGCCTTAGTTTCAGGGGCTGCCTTAGTTTGAGGGGATACCTCTGTTTGAGGGGTAGCCTTAGATTGAGGGGTTGCCTTAGTTTGGCAGTGTGCCTTAGTTTGAGGGCTTGCCATAGTTAGACAGTCTGCCTTAGATTGAGGGGTTGCCTTAGTTTGAGCGGTTGCCATAGTTTGAGGGGTTGCCTTAGTTTGAGGGGCTGCCTTAGTTTAAGCGGTTGCCTTAGTTTGAGAGGCTGCCTTAGATTGAAGCGTTGCCGTAGTTTGAGAGTCTGCCTTAGTTTGAGCGGTTGCCTGAGTTTGAGGGGTTGCCTTATTTTGAGAGGTTGCCTTAGTTTGAGGTGCTGCCTTAGTTTGAGCGGTTGTCTTAGTTTGAGGGGTTGCCTTAGTTTGAGCGGTTGCCCGAGTTTGAGGGGTTGCCTGAGTTTGAGTGCTTGCCTTAGTTTGAGGGGTTGCCATAGTTTGAGGGGTTGCCTTACTTTGAGGGGTTGCCATAGTTTGAGCGGTTGCCTTAGTTTGAGGGGTTGCCTTAGTTTGAGCGGTTGCCTCAGTTTGAGGGGTTGCCTTAGTTTGAGCGGTTCCCTTAGTTTGAGGGGCTGCCTTAGTTTGTGCGGTTGCCTTAGTTTGAGGGGCTGCTTAATTTGAGGGGTTGCCTTAGTTTCAGGGGTTGCCTCAGTTTGAGAGTCTGCCTTAGTTTGAGGGGTTGCCTTAGTTTGAGCGGTTTCCTGAGTTTGAGGGGTTGCCTTAGTTTGAGCGGTTGCCTTAGTTTGAGGGGCTGCCTTAGTTTGAGCGGTTGCCTTAGTTTGAGGGGCTGCCTTAATTTGAGGGGTTGCCTTAGTTTGAGCGGTTGCCTTAGTTTGAGGGGTTGCCTTAGTTTGAGCGGTTGCCTGAGTTTGAGGGGTTGCCTTAGCTTGAGCGGTTGCCTTAGTTTGAGGGGCTGCCTTAGTTTGAGCGGTTGCCTTAGTTTGAGGGGTTGCCATAGTTTGAGCGGTTGCCTTAGTTTGAGGGGTTGCCTTATTTTGAGGGGTTGCCTTAGCTTGAGCGGTTGCCTTCGTTTGAACGGTTGCCTTAATTTGAGCGGTTGCCTTAGTTAGAGGGGTTGCCTTAGTTTCAGTGGTTGCCTTAGTTTGAGGGGCTGCCTTAGTTTGAGCGGTTGCCTTAGTTTGAGTGGTTGCCTTAGTTTCAGGGGCTGCCTTAGTTTGAGGGGATGCCTCAGTTTGAGGGGTAGACTTCGTTTGAGGGGTTGCCTTAGTTTGGCAGTCTGCCTTAGTTTGAGGGGTTGCCTTAGTTTGAGAGTCTGCCTTAGTTTGAGCCGTTGCCTTAGTTTGAGCGATTGCCAAAGTTTGAGGGGTTGCCTTAGTTTGAGGGGCTGCCTTAGTTTGAGCGGTTGCCTTAGATTGAGCGGTTGCCTGATTTTGAGGGTTTTCCTTAGTTTGAGAGGTTGCCTTAGTTTGAGGGGCTGCCTTAGTTTGAGCAGTTGCCTTAGTTTGAGGGGCTGCCTTAATTTGAGTGGTTGGTTTAGTTTGAGCGGTTGCCTTAGTTTGAGGGGTTGCCTTAGTTTGAGCGGTTGCCTGAGTTTGAGGGGTTGCCTTAGTTTGAGCGGTTGCCTCAGTATGAGGGGCTGCCTTAGTTTGACCGGTTGCCATAGTTTGAGGGGTTGCCTTAGTTTGAGGGGTTGCATTAGGTTGAGCGGTTGCCTGAGTTTGAGAGTCTGCCTTAGTTTGAGGGGCTGCCTCAGTTTGAGACGTTGCCTTAGTATGAGCGGTTGCCTTAGTTTGAGATTCTTCTCATTTTGAGTGGCTGCCTTAGTTTGAGCGGTTGCCTTAGTTTGAGCGGCTGCCTTAGTTTCAGGGGCTGCCTTAGTTTGAGGGGATGCCTCAGTTTGAGGGGTAGCCTTAGTTTGAGGGGTTGCCTTAGTTTGAGCGGTTGCCTGAGTTTGAGGGGTTGCCTTAGTTTGAGAATCTGCCTTAGTTTGAGCCGTTGCCTTAGTTTGAGCGGTTGCCATAGTTTGAGGTGCTGCCTTAGTTTGAGCGGTTGCCTTAGTTTGAGCGGTTGCCTTAGATTGAGCGGTTGCCTGATTTTGAGGGGCTGCCCTAGTTTGAGCGTTTGCCTTAGTTTGAGGGGCTGCCTTAATTTGAGTGGTTGCCTTAGTTTGAGCGGTTGCCTTAGTTTGAGGGGTTGCCTTAGTTTGAGCGGTTGCCTGAGTTTGAGGGGTTGCCTTAGTTTGAGCGGTTGCCTCAGTATGAGGGGCTGCCTTAGTTTGAGCGGTTGCCATAGTTTGAGGGGTTGCCTTAGTTTGAGGGGCTGCCTTATTTTGAGCGGTTGCCTTAATTTGAGCGGCTGCCTTAGATTGAGGGGTTGCCTTAGACTGAGCGGTTGCCTGAGTTTGAGAGTCTGCCTTAGTTTGAGGGGCTGCCTCAGTTTGAGACGTTGCCTTAGTATGAGCGGTTGCCTTAGTTTGAGATTCTTCTCATTTTGAGCGGCTGGCTTAGTTTGAGCGGCTGCCTTAGTTTGAGCGGTTGCCTTAGGTGGAGGGGATGCCTCAGTTTGAGGGGATGCCTCAGTTTGAGGGGTAGCCTTAGAATGAGGGGTTGCCTTAGTTTGGCAGTCTGCCTTGCTTTGAGGGGTTGCCTTACTTTGAGCGGTTGCCTCAGTTTGAGGGGTCGCCTTAGTTTGAGGGGTTGCCTTAGTTTGAGGGGATGCCTCAGTTTGAGGGGTAGCCTTAGATTGAGGGGTTGCCTTAGTTTGAGCGCTTGCCTGAGTTTGAGGGGTTGCCTTAGTTTGAGCGGTTGACTCAGTATGAGGGGCTGCCTTAGTTTGAGCGGTTGCCATAGTTTGAGGGGTTGCCTTAGTTTGAGGGGCTGCCTTAGTTTCAGGGGCTGCCTTAGTTTGAGGGGATGCCTCAGTTTGAGGGGTAGCCTTAGTTTGAGGGGTTGCCTTAGTTTGGCAGTCTGCCTTAGTTTGAGGGGTTGCCTTAGTTTGAGAGTCTGCCTTAGTTTGAGCCGTTGCCTTAGTTTGAGCGGTTGCCATAGTTTGAGGGGTTGCCTTAGTTTGAGGGGCTGCCTTAGTTTGAGCGGTTGCCTTAGATTGAGCGGTTGCCTGATTTTGAGGGTTTCCCTTAGTTTGAGAGGTTGCCTTAGTTTGAAGGGCTGCCTTAGTTTGAGCAGTTGCCTTAGTTTGAGGGGCTGCCTTAATTTGAGTGGTTGCCTTAGTTTGAGCGGTTGCCTTAGTTTGAGGGGTTGCCTTAGTTTGAGCGGTTGCCTGAGTTTGAGGGGTTGCCTTAGTTTGAGCGGTTGCCTCAGTATGAGGGGCTGCCTTAGTTTGAGCGGTTGCCATAGTTTGAGGGGTTGCTTTAGTTTGAGGGGCTGCCTTAGTTTGAGCGTTTGTCTTAATTTGAGCGGCTGCCTTCGATTGAGGGGTTGCCTTAGATTGAGCGGTTGCCTGAGTTTGAGAGTCTGCCTTAGTTTGAGGGGCTGCCTCAGTTTGAGACGTTGCCTTAGTATGAGCGGTTGCCTGAGTTTGAGATTCTTCTCATTTTGAGCGGCTGCCTTAGTTTGAGCGGTTGCCTTAGTTTGAGCGGCTGCCTTAGTTTGAGCGGTTGCCTTAGTTTGAGTGGTTGCCTTAGTTTGAGGGGTTGCCATAGTTTGAGGGGTTGCCTTACTTTGAGGGGTTGCCATAGTTTGAGCGGTTCCCTTAGTTTGAGGGGTTGCCTTAGTTTGAGCGTTTGCCTCAGTTTGAGGGGTTGCCTTAGTTTGAGCGGTTCCCTTAGTTTGAGGGGCTGCCTTAGTTTGTGCGGTTGCCTTAGTTTGAGGGGCTGCTTAATTTGAGGGGTTGCCTTAGTTTCAGGGGTTGCCTCAGTTTGAGAGTCTGCCTTAGTTTGAGGGGTTGCCTTAGTTTGAGCGGTTTCCTGAGTTTGAGGGGTTGCCTTAGTTTGAGCGGTTGCCTTAGTTTGACGGGCTGCCTTAGTTAGAGGGGCTGCCTTAGTTTGAGCGGTTGCCTTAGTTTGAGCGGCTGCCTTAGTTTGAGCGGTTGCCTTAGTTTGAGTGGTTGCCTTAGTTTCAGGGGCTGCCTTAGTTTGAGGGGATGCCTCAGTTTGAGGGGTAGCCTTAGTTTGAGGGGTTGCCTTAGTTTGAGCGGTTGCCTGAGTTTGAGGGGTTGCCTTAGTTTGAGAGTCTGCCTTAGTTTGAGCGGTTGCCTTAGTTTGAGCGGTTGCCATAGTTTGAGGGGTTGCCTTAGTTTGAGGGGCTGCCTTAGTTTGAGCGGTTGCCTTAGATTGAGCGGTTGCCTGATTTTGAGGGTTTCCCTTAGTTTGAGAGGTTGCCTTAGTTTGAGGGGCTGCCCTAGTTTGAGCGGTTGCCTTTGTTTGAGGGGCTGCCTTAATTTGAGTGGTTGCCTTAGTTTGAGCGGTTGCCTTAGTTTGAGGGGTTGCCTTAGTTTGAGCGGTTGCCTGAGTTTGAGGGGTTGCCTTAGTTTGAGCGGTTGCCTGAGTATGAGGGGCTGCCTTAGTTTGAGGAGTTGCCATAGTTTGAGGGGTTGCCTTAGTTTGAGGGGCTGCCTTAGTTTGAGCGGTTGCCTTAATTTGAGCGGCGGCCTTAGATTGAGGGGTTGCCTTAGATTGAGCGGTTGCCTGAGTTTGAGAGTCTGCCTTAGTTTGAGGGGTTGCCTCAGTTTGAGACGTTGCCTTAGTATGAGCGGTTGCCTTAGTTTGAGATTCTTCTCATTTTGAGCGGCTGCCTTAGTTTGAGCGGCTGCCTTAGTTTGAGCGGTTGCCTTAGTTTGAGGGGATGCCTCAGTTTGAGGGGTAGACTTAGAATGAGGGGTTGCCTTAGTTTGGCAGTCTGCCTTACTTTGAGGGGTTGCCTTAGTTTGAGCGGTTGCCTCAGTCTGAGGGGTCGCCTTAGTTTGAGGGGTTGCCTTAGTTTGAGGGGATGCCTCAGTTTGAGGGGTAGCCTTAGATTGAGGGGCTGCCTTAGTTTGTGCGGTTGCCTTAGTTTGAGGGGTTGCCTTAGTTTGAGCGGTTGCCTGAGTTTGAGGGGTTGCCTTAGTTTGAGCGGTTGCCTCAGTATGAGGGGCTGCCTTAGTTTGAGCGGTTGCCATAGTTTGAGGGGTTGCCTTAGTTTGAGGGGCTGCCTTAGTTTCAGGGGCTGCCTTAGTTTGAGGGGATGCCTCAGTTTGAGGGGTAGCCTTAGTTTGAGGGGTTGCCTTAGTTTGAGAGTCTGCCTTAGTTTGAGCCGTTGCCTTAGTTTGAGCGGTTGCCATAGTTTGAGGGGTTGCCTTAGTTTGAGGGGCTGCCTTAGTTTGAGCGGTTGCCTTAGATTGAGCGGTTGCCTGATTTTGAGGGTTTCCCTCAGTTTGAGAGGTTGCCTTAGTTTGAGGGGCTGCCTTAGTTTGAGCAGTTGCCTTAGTTTGAGGGGCTGCCTTAATTTGAGTGGTTGCCTTAGTTTGAGCGGTTGCCTTAGTTTGAGGGGTTGCCTTAGTTTGAGCGGTTGCCTGAGTTTGAGGGGTTGCCTTAGTTTGAGCGGTTGCCTCAGTATGAGGGGCTGCCTTAGTTTGAGCGGTTGCCATAGTTTGAGGGGTTGCCTTAGTTTGAGGGGCTGCCTTAGTTTGAGCGGTTGCCTGAGTTTGAGAGTCTGCCTCAGTTTGAGGGGCTGCCTCAGTTTGAGACGTTGCCTTAGTATGAGCGGTTGCCTTAGTTTGAGATTCTTCTCATTTTGAGCGGCTGCCTTAGTTTGAGCGGTTGCGTTAGTTTGAGCGGCTGCCTTAGTTTGAGCGGTTGCCTTAGTTTGAGTGGTTGCCTTAGATTGAGGGGCTGCCTTAGTTTGAGGGGATGCCTCCATTTGAGGGGTAGCCTTAGTTTGAGGGGTTGCCTTAGTTTGAGCGGTTGCCTGAGTTTGAGGGGTTGCCTTAGTTTGAGAGTCTGCCTTAGTTTGAGCCGTTGCCTTAGTTTGAGCGGTTGCCATAGTTTGAGGGGTTGCCTTAGTTTGAGCGGTTGCCTTAGATTGAGCGGTTGCCTTAGTTTGAGCGGTTGCCATAGTTTGAGCGGTTGCCATAGTTTGAGGGGCTGCCTTAGTTTGAGCGGTTGCCTTCGATTGAGCGCTTGCCATAGTTTGAGAGTCTGCCTTAGTTTGAGCCGTTGCCTTAGTTTGAGCGGTTGCCATAGTTTGAGGGGCTGCCTTAGTTTGAGCGGTTGCCTTAGATTGAGCGGTTGCCTGATTTTGAGGGTTTCCCTTAGTTTGAGAGGTTGCCTTAGTTTGAGCGGTTGACTTAGTTTGAGGGGCTGCCTTAATTTGAGTGGTTGCCTTAGTTTGAGCGGTTGCCTTAGTTTGAGGGGTTGCCTTAGTTTGAGCGGTTGCCTGAGTTTGATGGGTTGCCTTAGTTTGAGCGGTTGCCTCAGTATGAGGGGCTGCCTTAGTTTGAGCGGTTGCCTTAATTTGAGCAGCTGCCTTAGATTGAGGGGTTGCCTTAGATTGAGCGGTTGCCTGAGTTTGAGAGTCTGCCTTAGTTTGAGGGGCTGCCTCAGTTTGAGACGTTGCCTTAGTATGAGCGGTTGCCTTAGTTTGAGATTCTTCTCATTTTGAGCGGCTGCCTTAGTTTGAGGGGCTGCCTTTGTTTGAACGGTTGCCTTAGTTTGAGGGGATGCCTCAGTTTGAGGGGTAGCCTTAGAATGAGGGGTTGCCTTAGTTTGGCAGTCTGCCTCACTTTGAGGGGTTGCCTTAGTTTGAGCGGTTGCCTCAGTTTGAGGGGTCGCCTTAGTTTGAGGGGTTGCCTTAATTTGAGGGGATGCCTCAGTTTGAGGGGTAGCCTTAGATTGAGGGGTTGCCATTGTTTGAGGGGTTGCCTTAGTTTGAGGGGTTGCCTTATTTTGAGCGGTTGCCTTAGTTTGAGGGGATGCCTTAGTTTGAGGGGTAGCCTTAGTTTGAGTGGATGCCTCAGTTTGAGCGGTAGCCTTAGATTGAGGCGTTGCCTCAGTTCGGCAGTCTGCCTTAGTTTGAGCGGTTGCCTTAGTTTGAGGGGTTGCCTCAACTTGAGCGGTTGCCTTAGTTTGAGGGGTTGCTTTAGTTTGAGGGGTTGCCTTAGTTTGAGGCGTTGCCATAGTTTGAGCTGTTGCCTTAGTTTGAGGGGTTGCCTTATTTTGAGCGGTTGCCTTAGTTTGAGGGGATGCCTTAGTTTGAGGGGTAGCCTTAGTTTGAGGGGTTGCCTTAGCTTGAGCGGTTGCCTTCGTTTGAGCGGATGCCTTAGTTTGAGGGGCTGCCTTAGTTTGAGGGGTTGCCTTAGTTTCAGTGGTTGCCTTAGTTTGAGGGGCTGCCTTTGTTTGAGCGGTTCCCTTAGTTTGAGTGGTTGCCTTAGTTTCAGGGGCTGCCTTAGTTTGAGGGGATACCTCTGTTTGAGGGGTAGACTTAGATTGAGGGGTTGCCTTAGTTTGGCAGTCTGCCTTAGTTTGAGGGCTTGCCATAGTTAGAGAGTCTGCCTTAGTTTGAGGGGTTGCCTTAGTTTGAGCGGTTGCCATAGTTTGAGGGGTTGCCTTAGTTTGAGGGGCTGCCTTAGTTTAAGCGGTTGCCTTAGTTTGAGAGGCTGCCTTACATTGAAGGGTTGCCGTAGTTTGAGAGTCTGCCTTAGTTTGAGCGGTAGCCTGAGTTTGAGGGGTTGCCTTATTTTGAGAGGTTGCCTTAGTTTGAGGTGCTGCCTTAGTTTGAGCGGTTGTCTTAGTTTGAGGTGTTGCCTTAGTTTGAGCGGTTGCCTGAGTTTGAGGGGTTGCCTGAGTTTGAGTGGTTGCCTTAGTTTGAGGGGTTGCCATAGTTTGAGGGGTTGCCTTACATTGAGGGGTTGCCATAGTTTGAGCGGTTGCCTTAGTTTGAGGGGTTGCCATAGTTTGAGCGGTTGCCTCAGTTTGAGGGTTTGCCTTAGTTTGAGCGGTTCCCTTAGTTTGAGGGGCTTCCTTAGTTTGTGCGGTTGCCTTAGTTTGAGGGGCTGCTTAATTTGAGGGGTTGCCTTAGTTTCAGGGGTTTCCTCAGTTTGAGAGTCTGCCTTAGTTTGAGGGGTTGCCTTAGTTTGAGCGGTTTCCTGAGTTTGAGGGGTTGCCTTAGTTTGAGCGGTTGCCTTAGTTTGAGGGGCTGCCTTAGTTTGAGGGGCTGCCTTAGTTTGAGCGGTTGCCTTAGTTTGAGGGGTTGCCTTAGTTTGAGCGGTTGCCTGAGTTTGAGGGGTTGCCTTAGCTTGAGCGGTTGCCTTAGTTTGAGGGGCTGCCTTAGTTTGGGCGGTTGCCTTAGTATGAGTGGTTGCCTTAGTTTCAGGGGCTGCCTTAGTTTGAGGGGATGCCTCAGTTTGAGGGGTAGCCTTAGATTGAGGGGTTGCCTTAGTTTGGCAGTCTGCCTCAGTTTGAGGGGTTGCCTTAGTTTGAGAGCCTGCCTTATTTTGAGCCGTTGCCTTAGTTTGAGCGGTTGCCATAGTTTGAGGGGTTGCCTTAGTTTGAGGGGCTGCCTTAGTTTGAGCGGTTGCCTTAGTTTCAGGGGCTGCCTTAGTTTGAGGGGATACCTTTGTTTGAGGGGTAGCCTTAGATTGAGGGGTTGCCTTAGTTTGGCAGTCTGCCTTAGTTTGAGGGATTGCCTTAGTTTGAGGGGTTGCCTTAGTTTGAGCGGTTGCCATAGTTTGAGGGGTTGCCTTAGTTTGAGGGGCTGCCTTAGTTTGAGCGGTTGCCTTAGTTTGTGCGGCTGCCTTAGATTGAAGGGTTGCCGTAGTTTGAGAGTCTGCCTTAGTTTGAGGGATTGCCTTAGTTTGAGAGTGTGCCTTAGTTTGAGGGGTTGCCTTATTTTGAGGGGATACCTTTGTTTGAGGGGTAGCCTTAGATTGAGGGGTTGCCTTAGTTTGGCAGTCTGCCTGAGTGTGAGGGGTTGCCTTAGTTTGAGAGTCTGCCTTAGTTTGAGCCGTTGCCTTAGTTTGAACGGTTGCCATAGTTTGAGGGGTTGCCTTAGTTTGAGGGGCTGCCTTAGTTTGAGTGGTTGCCTTAGATTGAGCGGTTGCCTGATTTTGAGGGTTTCCCTTAGTTTGAGAGGTTGCCTTAGTTTGAGGGGCTGCCCTAGTTTGAGCGGTTGCCTTAGTTTGAGGGGCTGCCTTAATTTGAGTGGTTGCCTTAGTTTGAGCGGTTGCCTTAGTTTGAGGGGTTGCCTTAGTTTGAGCGGTTGCCTGAGTTTGAGGGGTTGCCTTAGTTTAAGCGGTTGCCTCAGTATGAGGGGCTGCCTTAGTTTGAGGGGTTGCCATAGTTTGAGGGGTTGCCTTAGTTTGAAGGGCTGCCTTAGTTTGAGCGGTTGCCTTAATTTGAGCGGCTGCCTTAGATTGAGGGGTTGCCTTAGATTGAGTGGTTGCCTGAGTTTGAGAGTCTGCCTTAGTTTGAGGGGCTGCCTCAGTTTGAGACGTTGCCTTAGTATGAGCGGTTGCCTTAGTTTGAGATTCTTCTCATTTTGAGCGTCTGCCATAGTTTGAGCGGCTGCCTTAGTTTGAGCGGTTGCCTTAGTTTGAGGGGATGCCTCAGTTTGAGGGGTAGCCTTAGAATGAGGGGTTGCCTTAGTTTGGCAGTCTGCCTTACTTTGAGGGGTTGCCTTAGTTTGAGCGGTTGCCTCAGTTTGAGGGGTCGCCTTCGTTTGAGGGGTTGCCATAGTTTGAAAGGTTGCCTTAGTTTGAGCGGTTGCCTTAGTTTGAGGGGCTGTCTTAATTTGAGGGGTTGCCTTAGTTTGAGGGGTTGCCTTAGTTTGAGGTTTTGCCTTAGTTTGAGCGGTTGCCTTAGTTTGTGGGGTTGCCTTAGTTTGAGCGGTTGCCATAGTTTGAGGGGTTGCCTTAGTTTGAGGGGCTGCCTTAGTTTGAGCGGTTGCCTTAGTTTGAGCGGCTGCCTTAGTTTGAGGGGCTGCCTTAATTTGAGGGGTTGCCTTAGTTTGAGGGGTTGCCTTAGTTTGAGGTTTTGCCTTAGTTTGAGCGGTTGCCTGAGTTTGAGGGGTTGCCTTATTTTGAGAGGTTGCCTTAGTTTGAGGTGCTGCCTTAGTTTGAGCGGGTGCCTTAGTTTGAGGGGCTGCCTTAATTTGAGGGGTTGCCTTAGTTTGAGTGGTTGACTTAGTTTGAGGGGTTGCCTTAGTTTGAGGGGTTGCCATAGTTTGAGGGGTTGCCTTAGTTTGAGGGGTACCCATAGTGTGAGCGGTTGCCTTAGTTTGAGGGGTTGCCTTAGTTTGATTGGTTGCCTCAGTTTGAGGGGTTGCCTTAGTTTGAGCGGTTGCCTTAGTTTGAGGGGCTGCCTTAGTTTGAGCGGTTGCCTTAGTTTGAGGGGCTGCTTAATTTGAGGGGTAGTCTTAGTTTGAGGGGTTGCCTTAGTTTGAGGGGTTGCCTTAGTTTGAGAGTCTGCCTTAGTTTGAGGGGTTGCCTTAGTTTGAGCGGTTGCATGAGTTTGAGGGCTTGCCTTAGTTTGAGCGGTTGCCTTAGTTTGAGGGGCTGCCTTAGTTTGAGCTGTTGCCTTAGTTTGAGGGGCTGCCTTAATTTGAGGGGTTGCCTTAGTTTGAGCGGTTGCCTTGGTTTGAGGGGTTCCCTTAGTTTGAGCGGTTGCCTGAGTTTGAGGAGTTCCCTTAGTTTGAGCGGTTGCTATTAGTTTGAGGGGCTGCCTTAATTTGAGGGGTTGCCTTTGTTTCAGTGGTTGCCTTAGTTTGAGGGGCTGCCTTAGTTGGACGGGTTGCCTTTGTTTCAGTGGTTGCCTTAGTTTGAGGAGCTGCCTTCTTTTGAGCCGTTGCCTTAGTTTGAGTGGTTGCCTTAGTTTCAGGGGCTGCCTTAGTTTGAGGGGATACCTCTGTTTGAGGGGTAGCCTTAGATTGAGGGGTTGCCTTAGTTTGGCAGTCTGCCTTAGTTTGAGGGATTGCCTTAGTTTGAGAGTCTGCCTTAGTTTGAGGGGTTGCCTTAGTTTGAGCGGTTGCCATAGTTTGAGGGGTTGCCTTAGTTTGAGGGGCTGCCTTAGTTTGAGCGGTTGCCTTAGTTTGAGGGGTTGCCTTAGTTTGAGGGGTTGCCATAGTTTGAGGGGTTGCCTTAGTTTGAGGGGTACCCATAGTGTGAGCGGTTGCCTTAGTTTGAGCGGCTGCCTTAGATTGAAGGGTTGCCGTCGTTTGAGAGTCTGCCTTCGTTTGAGGTGTTGCCTTAGTTTGAGCGGTTGCCTGAGTTTGAGGGGTTGCCTTACTTTGAGAGGTTGCCTTAGTTTGAGGTGCTGCCTTAGTTTGAGCGGGTGCCTTAGTTTGAGGGGCTGCCTTAATTTGAGAGGTTGCCTTAGTTTGAGTGGTTGACTTAGTTTGAGGGGTTGCCTTAGTTTGAGGGGTTGCCATAGTTTGAGGGGTTGCCTTAGTTTGAGGAGTACCCATAGTGTGAGCGGTTGCCTTAGTTTGAGGGGTTGCCTTAGTTTGATTGGTTGCCTCAGTTTGAGGGGTTGCCTTAGTTTGAGCGGTTGCCTTAGTTTGAGGGGCTGCCTTAGTTTGAGCGGTTGCCTTAGTTTGAGGGGCTGCTTAATTTGAGGGGTAGTCTTAGTTTGAGGGGTTGCCTTAGTTTGAGGGGTTGCCTTAGTTTGAGAGTCTGCCTTAGTTTGAGGGGTTGCCTTAGTTTGAGCGGTTGCCTGAGTTTGAGGGCTTGCCTTAGTTTGAGCGGTTGCCTTAGTTTGAGGGGCTGCCTTAGTTTGAGCTGTTGCCTTAGTTTGAGGGGCTGCCTTAATTTGAGGGGTTGCCTTAGTTTGAGCGGTTGCCTTAGTTTGAGGGGTTCCCTTAGTTTGAGCGGTTGCCTGAGTTTGAGGAGTTGCCTTAGTTTGAGCGGTTGCTATTAGTTTGAGGGGCTGCCTTAATTTGAGGGGTTGCCTTAGTTTGAGCGGCTGCCTGAGTTTGAGCGGTTGCCTCAGTTTCAGGGGTTGCCTTCGTTTGAGCGGTTGCCTTAGTTTGAGGGGCTGCCTTAGTTTGAGCAGTTGCCTTAGTTTGAGGGGCTGCCTTAATTTGAGGGGTTGCCTTAGTTTGAGGGGTTGCCTTAGTTTGAGGTTTTGCCTTAGTTTGAGCGGTTGCCTTAGTTTGTGGGGTTGCCTTAGCTTGAGCTGTTGCCTTCGTTTGAGCGGTTGCCTTAGTTTGAGGGGTTGCCTTCGTTTGAGGGGTTGCCATAGTTTGAAAGGTTGCCTTAGTTTGAGCGGTTGCCTTAGTTTGAGGGGCTGCCTTAATTTGAGGGGTTGCCTTAGTTTGAGGGGTTGCCTTAGTTTGAGGTTTTGCCTTAGTTTGAGCGGTTGCCTTAGTTTGTGGGGTTGCCTTAGCTTGAGCTGTTGCCTTCGTTTGAGCGGTTGCCTTAGTTTGAGGGGTTGCCTTCGTTTGAGGGGTTGCCATAGTTTGAGCAGTTGCCTTCGTTTGAGCGGTTGCCTTAGTTTGAGGGGTTGCCTTAGTTTGAGGGGATGCCTCAGTTTGAGGGGGTGCCTTAGATTGAGGGGTTGCCTTAATTTGAGAGTCTGCCTTAGTATGAGCGGTTGCCTTAGTTTGAGGGGTTGCCTTAGTTTGAGGCGTTGCCATCGTTTGAGCTGTTGCCTTAGTTTGAGGGGTTGCCTTATTTTGAGCGGTTGCCTTAGTTTGAGGGGATGCCTTAGTTTGAGGGGTAGCCTTAGTTTGAGGGGTTGCCTTAGCTTGAGCGGTTGCCTTCGTTTGAGCGGATGCCTTAGTTTGAGGGGCTGTCTTAGTTGGAGGGGTTGCCTTAGTTTCAGTGGTTGCCTTAGTTTGAGGGGCTGCCTTCTTTTGAGCCGTTGCCTTAGTTTGAGTGGTTGCCTTAGTTTCAGGGGCTGCCTTAGTTTGAGGGGATACCTCTGTTTGAGGGGTAGCCTTAGATTGAGGGGTTGCCTTAGTTTGGCAGTCTGCCTTAGTTTGAGGGATTGCCTTAGTTTGAGAGTCTGCCTTAGTTTGAGGGGTTGCCTTAGTTTGAGCGGTTGCCATAGTTTGAGGGGTTGCCTTAGTTTGAGGGGCTGCCTTAGTTTGAGCGGTTGCCTTAGTTTGAGCGGCTGCCTTAGATTGAAGGGTTGCCGTCGTTTGAGTCTGCCTGCGTTTGAGGTGTTGCCTTAGTTTGAGCGGTTGCCTGAGTTTGAGGTGCTGCCTTAATTTGAGCGGGTGCCTTAGTTTGAGGGGATGCCTTAATTTGAGGGGTTGCCTTAGTTTGAGTGGTTGACTTAGTTTGAGGGGTTGCCTTAGTTTGAGGGGTTGCCATAGTTTGAGGGGTTGCCTTAGTTTGAGGGGTTGCCATGGTGTGAGCGGTTGCCTTAGGTTGAGGGGTTGCCTTAGTTTGAGCGGTTGCCTCAGTTTGAGGGGTTGCCTTAGTTTGAGCGGTTGCCTTAGTTTGAGGGGCTGCTTAATTTGAGGGGTAGCCTTAGTTTGAGGGGTTGCCTTAGTTTGAGGGGTTGCCTTAGTTTGAGAGTCTGCCTTAGTTTGAGGGGTTGCCTTAGTTTGAGCGGTTGCCTGAGTTTGAGGGGATGCCTTAGTTTGAGCGGTTGCCTTAGTTTGAGGGGCTGCCTTAGTTTGAGCTGTTGCCTTAGTTTGAGGGGCTGCCTTAATTTGAGCGGTAGCCTTAGTTTGAGGGGTTCCCTTAGTTTGAGCGGTTGCCTGAGTTTGAGCGGTTGCCTCAGTTTCAGGTGTTGCCTTAGTTTGAGCGGTTGCCTTAGTTTGATGGGCTGCCTTAAATTGAGGGGTTGCCTTAGTTTGAGCGGTTGCCTTAGTTTGAGGGGTTCCCTTAGTTTGAGCGGTTGCCTGAGTTTGAGGATTTGCCTTAGTTTGAGCGGTTGCTATTAGTTTGAGCGGCTGCCTTAATTTGAGGGGTTGCCTTAGTTTGAGCGGCTGCCTGAGTTTGAGCGGTTGCCTCAGTTTCAGGGGTTGCCTTCGTTTGAGCGGTTGCCTTAGTTTGAGGGGCTGCCTTAGTTTGAGCAGTTGCCTTAGTTTGAGGGGCTGCCTTAATTTGAGGGGTTGCCTTAGTTTGAGGGGTTGCCTTAGTTTGAGGTTTTGCCTTAGTTTGAGCGGTTGCCTTAGTTTGTGGGGTTGCCATAGCTTGAGCTGTTGCCTTCGTTTGAGCGGTTGCCTTAGTTTGAGGGGTTGCCTTCGTTTGAGGGGTTGCCATAGTTTGAGCGGTTGCCTTTGTTTGAGGGGTTGCCTTATTTTGAGGGGATGCCTTAGCATGAGCGGTTGCCTTCGTTTGAACGGTTGCCTTAGTTAGAGGCGATGCCTCAGTTTGAGGGGTAGCCTTAGATTGAGGGGTTGCCTTAGTTTGGCAGTCTGCCTTAGTTTGAGGGGTTGCCTTAGTTTGAGAGTCTGCCTTAGTTTGATCGGTTGCCTGAGTTTGAGGGGTTGCCTTAGCTTGAGTAGTTGCCTTCGTTTGAGCGGTTGCCTTAGTTTGAGGGGTTGCCTTAGTTTGAGCGGTTGACTTAGTTTGAGGGGTTGCCTTAGTTTGAGGGGTTGCCATAGTTTGAGGGGTTGCCTTAGTTTGAGGGGTTGCCATAGTTTGAGCGGTTGCCTTAGTTTGAGGGGTTGCCTTAGTTTGAGCGGTTGCCTGAGCTTGAGGGTTTCCCTTAGTTTGAGAGGTTGCCTTAGTTTGAGGGGCTGCCTTAGTTTGAGCGGTTGCCTTAGTTTGAGGGGCTGTCTTAATTTGAGTGGTTGCCTTAGCTTGAGCGGTTGCCTTAGTTTGAGCGGTTGCCTGAGTTTGAGGGGTTGCCTTAGTTTGAGCGGTTGCCTCAGTATGAGGGGCTGCCTTAGTTTGAGCGGTTGCCATAGTTTGAGGGGTTGCCTTATTTTGAGGGGCTGCCTTAGTTTGAGCGGTTGCCTTAATTTCAGCGGCTGCCTTAGATTGAGCGGTTGCCTGAGTTTGAGGGTTTCCCTTAGTTTGAGAGGTTGCCTTAGTTTGAGGGGCTGCCTTCGTTGAGCGGTTGCCTTAGTTTGAGGGGCTGCCTTAATTTGAGTGGCTGCCTTAGTTTGAGCGGTTGCCTTAGTTTGAGGGGTTGCCTTAGTTTGAGCGGTTGCCTGAGTTTGAGGGGTTGCCTTAGTTTGAGATTCTTCTCATTTTGAGCGGCTGCCTTAGTTTGAGCGGCTGCCTTAGTTTGAGCGGTTGCCTTAGTTAGAGGGGCTGCCTTAGTTTGAGCGCGTGCCTTAGTTTGAGTGGTTGCCTTAGTTTCAGGGGCTGCCTTAGTTTGAGGGGTTGCCTTAGTTCGAGCGGGTGCCTTAGTTTGAGTGGTTTCCTTAGTTTCAGGGGCTGCCTTAGTTTGAGGGGATGCCTCAGTTTGAGGGGTAGCCTTAGATTGAGGGGTTGCCGTAGTTTGGCAGTCTGCCTTAGATTGAGGGGTTGCCTTAGTTTGAGAGTCTGCCTTAGTTTGAGCGGTTGCCTTAGTTTGAGTGGTTGCCTTAGTTTCAGGGGCTGCCTTAGTTTGAGGGGATGCCTCAGTTTGAGGGGTAGCCTTATATTGAGGGGTTGCCGTAGTTTGGCAGTCTGCCTTAGTTTGAGGGGTTGCCTTAGTTTGAGAGTCTGCCTTAGTTTGAGCGGCTGCCTGAGTTTGAGGGGTTGCCTTTGTTTGAGGGGATGCCTTAGTTTGAGGGGTAGCCTTAGTTTGAGGGGTTGCCTTAGCTTGAGCGGTTGCCTTCGTTTGAGCGGATGCCTTAGTTTGAGAGGCTGCCTTAGTTAGAGGGGTTGCCTTAGTTTCAGTGGTTGCCTTAGTTTGAGGGGCTGCCTTCTTTTGAGCCGTTGCCTTAGTTTGAGTGGTTGCCTTAGTTTCAGGGACTGCCTTAGTTTGAGGGGATACCTTTGTTTGAGGGGCAGCCTTAGATTGAGGGGTTGCCTTAGTTTGGCAGTCTGCCTTAGTTTGAGGTATTGCCTTCGTTTGAGAGTCTGCCTTAGTTTGAGGGGTTGCCTTAGTTTGAGCGGTTTCCATAGTTTGAGGGGTTGCCTTAGTTTGAGGGGCTGCCTTAGTTTGAGGGGCTGCCTTAGTTTGAGGGGTTGCCTTAGTTTGAGCGGCTGCCTTAGTTTGAGGTGTTGCCTTAGTTTGAGCGGTTGCCTGAGTTTGAGGGGTTGCCTTATTTTGAGATGCTGCCTTAGTTTGAGGTGCTGCCTTAGTTTGAGCGGGTGCCTCAGTTTGAGGGGCTGCCTTAATTGAGGGGTTGCCTTAGTTTGAGTGGTTGACTTAGTTTGAGGGGTTGCCTTAGTTTGAGGGGTTGCCATAGTTTGAGGGGTTGCCTTAGTTTGAGGGGTTGCCTTAGTTTGAGCGGTTGCCTGAGGTTGAGGGGTTGCCTTAGTTTGAGGGGCTGCCTTAGTTTGAGCGGTTGCCTGAGTTTGAGGGGTTGCCTTAGTTTAAGGGGCTGCCTTAGTTTGAGCGGTTGCCTTAGTTTGAGGGGCTGCCTTAATTTGAGGGGTTGCCTTAGTTTGAGCGGTTTCCTTAGTTTGAGGGGTTGCCTCAGTTTGAGCGGTTGCCTGAGTTTGAGGGGTTGCCTTAGTTTGAGCGGTTGCCTTAGTTTGAGGGGCTGCCTTAGTTTGAGCTGTTGCCTTAGTTTGAGGGGCGGCCTTAATTTGAGGGGTTGCCTTAGTTTGAGCGGTTGCCTTAGTTTGAGGAGTTGCCTTAGTTTGAGCGGTTGCTATTAGTTTGAGGGGCTGCCTTAATTTGAGGGGTTGCCTTAGTTTGAGCGGTTGCCTTAGTTTGAGCGGTTGCCTTAGTTTGAGGGGCTGCCTTAATTTGAGGGGTTGCCTTAGTTTGAGGGGTTGCCTTAGTTTGAAGTTTTGCCTTAGTTTGAGTGGTTGCCTTAGTTTGTGGGGTTGCCTTAGCTTGAGCTGTTGCCTTCGTTTGAGCGGTTGCCTTAGTTTGAGGGGTTGCCTTCGTTTGAGGGGTTGCCATAGTTTGAGCAGTTGCCTTCGTTTGAGCGGTTGCCTTAGTTTGAGGGGTTGCCTTAGTTTGAGGGGTTGCCTTAGTTTGAGGGGATGCCTCAGTTTGAGGTGGAGCCTTAGATTGAGGGGTTGCCATAATTTGAGAGTCTGCCTTAGTTTGAGCGGTTGCCTTAGTTTGAGGGGTTGCCTTAGTTTGAGGGGTTGCCTTAGTTTGAGGCGTTGCCATCGTTTGAGGGGCAGCCTTAGTTTGAGGGGTTGCCTTAGCTTGAGCGGTTGCCTTAGTTTGAGGGGATGCCTTAGTTTGAGGGGTAGCCTTATTTTGAGCGGCTGCCTTAGTTTGAGGGGATGCCTTAGTTTGAGGGGTTGCCTTAGTTTGAGGGGATGCCTTAGTTTGAGGGGTAGCCTTAGTTTGAGGGTTTGCCTTAGCTTGAGCGGTTGCCTTCGTTTGAGCGGATGCCTTAGTTGGAGGGGCTGCCTTAGTTAGAGGGGTTGCCTTAGTTTCAGTGGTTGCCTTAGTTTGAGGGGCTGCCTTCTTTTGAGCCGTTGCCTTAGTTTGAGTGGTTGCCTTAGTTTCAGGGGCTGCCTTAGTTTGAGGGGATACCTCTGTTTGAGGGGTAGCCTTAGATTGAGGGGTTGCCTTAGTTTGGCAGTCTGCCTTAGTTTGAGGGATTGCCTTAGTTTGAGAGTCTGCCTTAGTTTGAGGGGTTGCCTTAGTTTGAGCGGTTGCCATAGTTTGAGGGGTTGCCTTAGTTTGAGGGGCTGCCTTAGTTTGAGCGGTTGCCTTAGTTTGAGCGGCTGCCTTAGATTGAAGGGTTGCCGTCGTTTGAGTCTGCCTTCGTTTGAGGTGTTGCCTTACTTTGAGCAGTTGCCTGAGTTTGAGGGGTTGCCTTATTTTGAGAGGTTGCCTTAGTTTGAGGTGCTGCCTTAGTTTGAGCGGGTGCCTTAGTTTGAGGGGATGCCTTAGTTTGAGGGGTTGCCTTAGTTTGAGTGGTTGACTTAGTTTGAGGGGTTGCCTTAGTTTGAGGGGTTGCCATAGTTTGAGGGGTTGCCTTAGTTTGAGAGGTTGCCATAGTGTGAGCGGTTGCCTTAGTTTGAGGGGTTGCCTTAGTTTGAGCGGTTGCCTCAGTTTGAGGGGTTGCCTTAGTTTGAGCGGTTGCCTTAGTTTGAGGGGCTGCCTTAGTTTGAGCGGTTGCCTTAGTTTGAGGGGCTGCTTAATTTGAGGGGTAGCCTTAGTTTGAGGGGTTGCCTTAGTTTGAGGGGTTGCCTTAGTTTGAGAGTCTGCCTTAGTTTGAGGGGTTGCCTTAGTTTGAGCGTTTGCCTGAGTTTGAGGGGTTGCCTTAGTTTGAGCGGTTGCCTTAGTTTGAGGGGCTGCCTTAGTTTGAGCTGTTGCCTTAGTTTGAGGGGCTGCCTTAATTTGAGCGGTTGCCTTAGTTTGAGGGGTTCCCTTAGTTTGAGCGGTTGCCTGAGTTTGAGGAGTTGCCTTAGTTTGAGCGGTTGCTATTAGTCTGAGGGGCTGCCTTAATTTGAGGGGTTGCCTTAGTTTGAGCGGTTGCCTTAGTTTGAGCGGCTGCCTGAGTTTGAGCGGTTGCCTCAGTTTCAGGGGTTGCCTTAGTTTGAGCGGTTACCTTAGTTTGAGGGGCTGCCTTAGTTTGAGCAGTTGCCTTAGTTTGAGGGGCTGCCTTAATTTGAGGGGTTGCCTTAGTTTGAGGGGTTGCCTTAGTTTGAGGTTTTGCCTTAGTTTGAGCGGTTGCCTTAGTTTGTGGGGTTGCCTTAGCTTGAGCTGTTGCCTTCGTTTGAGCGGTTGCCTTAGTTTGAGGGGTTGCCTTCGTTTGAGGTGTTGCCATAGTTTGAGCGGTTGCCTTTGTTTGAGGGGTTGCCTTATTTTGAGGGGTTGCCTTAGCATGAGCGGTTGCCTTCGTTTGAACGGTTGCCTTAGTTAGAGGCGATGCCTCAGTTTGAGGGGTAGCCTTAGATTGAGGGGTTGCCTTAGTTTGGCAGTCTGCCTTAGATTGAGGGGTTGCCTTAGTTTGGCAGTCTGCCTGAGTTTGAGGGGTTGCCTTAGCTTGAGCAGTTGCCTTCGTTTGAGCGGTAGCCTTAGTTTGAGGGGTTGCCTTAGTTTGAGGGGTTGCCTTAGTTTGAGGGGTTGCCTTAGTTTGAGGCGATGCCTCAGTTTGAGGGGTTGCCTTAGCTTGACGGGTTGCCTTAGTTTGAGGCGTTGCCATCGTTTGAGCTGTTGCCTTAGTTTGAGGGGTTGCCTTATTTTGAGCGGTTGCCTTAGTTTGAGGGGATGCCTTAGTGTGAGGGGTAGCCTTAGTTTGAGGGGTTGCCTTAGCTTGAGCGGTTGCCTTCGTTTGAGCGGATGCCTCAGTTTGAGGGGCTGCCTTAGTTAGAGGGGTTGCCTTAGTTTCAGTGGTTGCCTTAGTTTGAGGGGCTGCCTTCTTTTGAGCCGTTGCCTTAGTTTGAGTGGTTGCCTTAGTTTCAGGGGCTGCCTTAGTTTGAGGGGATACCTCTGTTTGAGGGGTAGCCTTAGATTGAGGGGTTGCCTCAGTTTGGCAGTCTGCCTTAGATTGAGGGATTGCCTTAGTTTGAGAGTCTGCCTTAGTTTGAGGGGTTGCCTTAGTTTGAGCGGTTGCCATAGTTTGAGCGGTTGCCTTAGTTTGAGGGGTTGCCTTAGTTTGAGCGGTTGCCTTAGTTTGAGGGGTTGCCTTCGTTTGAGGTGTTGCCATAGTTTGAGCGGTTGCCTTTGTTTGAGGGGTTGCCTTATTTTGAGGGGTTGCCTTAGCATGAGCGGTTGCCTTCGTTTGAACGGTTGCCTTAGTTAGAGGCGATGCCTCAGTTTGAGGGGTAGCCTTAGATTGAGGGGTTGCCTTAGTTTGGCAGTCTGCCTTAGATTGAGGGGTTGCCTTAGTTTGGCAGTCTGCCTGAGTTTGAGGGGTTGCCTTAGCTTGAGCAGTTGCCTTCGTTTGAGCGGTAGCCTTAGTTTGAGGGGTTGCCTTAGTTTGAGGGGTTGCCTTAGTTTGAGGGGTTGCCTTAGTTTGAGGGGATGCCTCAGTTTGAGGGGTTGCCTTAGCTTGACGGGTTGCCTTAGTTTGAGGCGTTGCCATCGTTTGAGCTGTTGCCTTAGTTTGAGGGGTTGCCTTATTTTGAGCGGTTGCCTTAGTTTGAGGGGATGCCTTAGTGTGAGGGGTAGCCTTAGTTTGAGGGGTTGCCTTAGCTTGAGCGGTTGCCTTCGTTTGAGCGGATGCCTCAGTTTGAGGGGCTGCCTTAGTTAGAGGGGTTGCCTTAGTTTCAGTGGTTGCCTTAGTTTGAGGGGCTGCCTTCTTTTGAGCCGTTGCCTTAGTTTGAGTGGTTGCCTTAGTTTCAGGGGCTGCCTTAGTTTGAGGGGATACCTCTGTTTGAGGGGTAGCCTTAGATTGAGGGGTTGCCTCAGTTTGGCAGTCTGCCTCAGATTGAGGGATTGCCTTAGTTTGAGAGTCTGCCTTAGTTTGAGGGGTTGCCTTAGTTTGAGCGGTTGCCATAGTTTGATCGGTTGCCTTAGTTTGAGGGGCTGCCTTAGTTTGAGCTGTTGCCTTAGTTTGAGCGGCTGCCTTAGATTGAAGGGTTGCCTTAGTTTGAGAGTCTGCCTTCGTTTGAGGTGTTGCCTTAGTTTGAGCGGTTGCCTGAGTTTGAGGGGTTGCCTTATTTTGAGAGGTTGCCTTAGTTTGAAGTGCTGCCTTAGTTTGAGCGGGTGCCTTAGTTTGAGGGGCTGCCTTAATTTGAGGGGTTGCCTTAGTTTGAGTGGTTGACTTAGTTTGAGGGGTTGCCTTAGTTTGAGGTGTTGCCATAGTTTGAGGGGTTGCCTTAGTTTGAGGGGTTGCCATAGTTTGAGGGGTTGCCTTAGTTTGAGCGGTTGCCTCAGTTTGAGGGGTTGCCTTTGTTTGAGCGGTTGCCTTAGTTTGAGGGGCTGCCTTAGTTTGAGCGGTTGCCTTAGTTTGAGGGGCTGCTCAATTTGAGGGGTTGCCTTAGTTTGAGGGGTTGCCTTAGTTTGAGGGGTTGCCTTAGTTTGAGGTTTTGCCAAAGTTGAGCGGTTGCCTCAATTTGAGGGGCTGCCTTAGTTTGAGCGGTTGCCTTAGTTTGAGGGGCTGCTCAATTTGAGGGGTTGCCTTAGTTTGAGGGGTTGCCTTAGTTTGAGGGGTTGCCATAGTTTGAGGGGTTGCCTTAGTTTGAGCGGTTGCCTCAGTTTGAGGGGTTGCCTTTGTTTGAGCGGTTGCCTTAGTTTGAGGGGCTGCCTTAGTTTGAGCGGTTGCCTTAGTTTGAGGGTCTGCTCAATTTGAGGGGTTGCCTTAGTTTGAGGGGTTGCCTTAGTTTGAGGGGTTGCCTTAGTTTGAGGTTTTGCCAAAGTTGAGCGGTTGCCTTAGTTTGAGCGGTTGCCTTAGTTTGAGGGGCTGCCTTAGTTTGAGCGGTTGCCTTAGTTTGATGGGCTGCCTTAATTTGAGGGGATGCCTTAGTTTGAGCGGTTTCCTGAGTTTGAGGGGCTGCCTTAGTTTGTGGGGTTGCTTTAGTTTGAGCGGTTGCCTTAGTTTGAGGGGCTGCCTTAGTTTGTGCGGTTGCCTTAGTTTGAGTGGTTGCCTTAGTTTGAGGGGTTGCCTTAGTTTGAGGGGTTGCCTTAGGTTGAGGGGCTGCCTTAGTTTGAGGGTCTGCCTTAGTTTGAGCGGCTGCCTTAGTTTGAGCGGCTGCATTAGTTTGAGTGGTTCCCCTGGTTTGAGGGTCTGCCTTAGTTTGTGGGGTTGCTTTAGTTTGAGCGGTTGCCTTAGTTTGAGGGGCTGCCTTAGTTTGAGCGGTTGACTTCGTATGAGTGGTTGCCTTAGTTTGAGGGGTTGCCTTAGTTTGAGGGGTTGCCTTAGGTTGAAGGGCTGCCTTATTTTGAGAGGTTGCCTTAGCTTGAGGGGTTGCCTTAGTTTGAGGGGTTGGCTTAGTTTGAGCGGCTGCCTGAGTTTGAGGGGTTGCCTTAGTTTGAGGGGTTGCCTTAGTTTGAGGGGTTGCTTTAGTTTGAGGCCTTGCTTTAGTCTGAGGGGTTGCCTTAGTTTGAGCGGCTGCCTTCGTTTGAGCGGATGCCTTAGTTTGAGCGGCTGCCTCAGTTTGAGGGGCTGCTTTAGTTTGAGGGGCAGCCTTAGTTTGAGGGGCTGCCTTAGTTTGAGCGGTTGCCTTAGTTTGAGGGGTTGCCTTAGTTTGAGCGGCTGCCTTAGTTTGAGGGGCTGCCTTAGTTTGAGCGGTTGCCTTTGTTTGAGTGGTTGCCTTAGTTTGAGGGGTTGCCTTAGTTTGAGGGGCTGCCTTAGTTTGAGCGGTTGCCTTAGTTTGAGTGGTTGCCTTAGTTGGAGGGGTTGCCTTACTTTGAGTGGTTGCTTTAGGTTGAGGGGCTGCCTTAGTTTGAGCGGTTGCCTTAGTTTGAGGGGCTTCCTTAGTTTGAGCGGTTGACTTCGTTTGAGTGGTTGCCTTAGTTTGAGGGGTTGCCTTAGTTTGAGGGGTTGCCTTAGGTTGAAGGGCTGCCTTATTTTGAGCGGTTGCCTTAGCTTGAGGGGTTGCCTTAGTTTGAGGGGTTGCCTTAGTTTGAGCGGCTGCCTGAGTTTGAGGGGTTGCCTTAGTTTGAGGGGTTGCCTTAGTTTGAGGGGTTGCTTTAGTTTGAGGCGTTGCTTTAGTTTGAGGGGTTGCCTTAGTTTGAGCGGCTGCCTTCGTTTGAGCGGATGCCTTAGTTTGAGCGGCTGCCTCAGTTTGAGGGGCTGCTTTAGTTTGAGGGGCAGCCTTAGTTTGAGGGGCTTCCTTAGTTTGAGCGGTTGCCTTAGTTTGAGGGGTTGCCTTAGTTTGAGCGGCTGCCTTAGTTTGAGGGGCTGCCTTAGTTTAAGCGGTTGCCTTAGTTTGAGTGCTTGCCTTAGTTTGAGGGGTTGCCTTAGTTTGAGGGGCTGTCTTAGTTTGAGTGGTTGCCTTAGTTTGAACGGCTGCCTGAGTTTGAGGGGCTGCATTAGTTTGAGGGGTTGCCTTAGTTTGAGCGGTTGCTTTAGTTTGAGAGTCTGCCTTAGTTTGAGCGGCTGCCTTAGTTTGAGGGGTTTTCTTAGTTTGATCGGCTGCCTTAGTGTGAGGGGTTGCCTCAGTTTGAGGGGCTGCTTTAGTTTGTGCGGTTGCCTTAGTTTGAGTGGATGCCTTAGTTGGAGGGGTTGCCTTAGTTTGAGCGGTTGCCTTAGTTTGAGGGGCTGCCTTAGTTTGAGCGGTTGCCTTAGTTTGAGTGGTTGCCTTAGTTGGAGGGGTTGCCTTAGTTTGAGGGGTTGCTTTAGGTTGAGGGGTTGCTTTCGTTTGAGCGGCTGCTTTAGTTTGAGCGGTTGCCTTAGTTTGAGGGGCTGCCTTAGTTTGAGGGGTTGCCTTAGTTTGAGCGGCTGCCTGAGTTTGAGGGGTTGCCTTAGTTTGAGGGGTTGCCTTAGTTTGAGGGGTTGCTTTAGTTTGAGGCGTTGCTTTAGTTTGAGGGGTTGCCTGAGTTTGAGCGGCTGCCTTCGTTTGAGCGGATGCCTTAGTTTGAGCGGCTGCCTCAGTTTGAGGGGCTGCTTTAGTTTGAGGGGCAGCCTTAGTTTGAGGGGCTGCCTTAGTTTGAGCGGTTGCCTTAGTTTGAGGGGTTGCCTTAGTTTGAGCGGCTGCCTTAGTTTGAGGGGCTGCCTTAGTTTAAGCGGTTGCCTTAGTTTGAGTGCTTGCCTTAGTTTGAGGGGTTGCCTTAGTTTGAGGGGCTGTCTTAGTTTGAGCGGTTGCCTTAGTTTGAGTGGTTGCCTTAGTTGGAGGGGTTGCCTTAGTTTGAGCGGTTGCCTTAGTTTGAACGGCTGCCTGAGTTTGAGGGGCTGCCTTAGTTTGAGGGGTTGCCTTAGTTTGAGCGGTTGCTTTAGTTTGAGAGTCTGCCTTAGTTTGAGCGGCTGCCTTAGTTTGAGGGGTTGCCTTAGTTTGATCCGCTGCCTTAGTGTGAGGGGTTGCCTCAGTTTGAGGGGCTGCTTTAGTTTGTGCGGTTGCCTTAGTTTGAGTGGATGACTTAGTTGGAGGGGTTGCCTTAGTTTGAGCGGTTGCCTGAGTTTGAGGGGCTGCCTTAGTTTGAGCGGTTGCCTTAGTTTGAGTGGTTGCCTTAGTTGGAGGGGTTGCCTTAGTTTGAGGGGTTGCTTTAGGTTGAGGGGTTGCTTTCGTTTGAGCGGCTGCCTTAGTTTGAACGGTTGCCTTAGTTTGAGGGGTTGCTTTAGTTTGAGCGGCTGCTTTAGTTTGAGCGGTTGCCTTAGTTTGAGGGGCTGCCTTAGTTTGAGGGGTTCCTTAAGTTTGAGCGGCTGCCTTAGTTTGAGGGGCTGCCTTAGTTTGAGGGGTTGCCTTAGTTTGAGCGGTTGCCTGAATTTGAGGGGTTGCCTTAGTTTGAGCGGTTACCTTAGTTTGAGGGGCTGCCTTAGTTTGAGGGGCTGCCTTAGTTTGAGCATTGCCTTAGTTTGAGGGGCTGCCTTAGTTTGAGGGGCGGTTTTAGATTGAGCTGTTGCCTTAGTTTGAGCGGCTGCCTTTGTTTGAGGGGCTGCCTTAGTTTGAGGGGCTGCCTTAGTTTGAGGGGCTGCCTTAGTTTGAAGGTTTGCCTTAGTTTGAGGGGTTGCCTTAGTTTGAGGGGTTGCCTTATTTTGAGGGGTTGCCTTCCTTTGAGCGGCTGCCTTATGTTGAGGGGATGCCTTAGTTTGAGCGGTTGCCTTAGTTTGAGTGGTTGCCTTAGTTTGAGCGGCTGCCTGAGTTTGAGGGGCTGCCTTAGTTTGAGGGGTTGCCTTAGTTTGAGCGGTTGCTTTAGTTTGAGAGTCTCCCTTAGTTTGAGCGGCTGCCTTAGTTTGAGGGGTTGCCTCAGTTTGATCGGCTGCCTTAGTGTGAGGGGTTGCCTCAGTTTGAGGGGCTGCCTTAGTTTGAGCGGTTGCCTTAGTTTGAGGGGCTGCCTTAGTTTGAGATTCTGCTTAGTTTGTGCGGCTGCCTTAGTTTTAGCGGTTGCCTTAGTTTGAGCGGCTGCCTTAGTTTGAGGGGCTGCCTTAGTTTGAGGGGTTGCCTTAGTTTGAGCGGCTGCCTTAGTTTGAGCGGTTCCCTGAGTTTGAGGGGCTGCCTTAGTTTGTGGGGTTGCTTTAGTTTGAGCGGTTGCCTTAGTTTGAGGGGCTGCCTTAGTTTGTGCGTTTGCCTTAGTTTGAGTGGTTGCCTTAGTTTGAGGGGTTGCCTTAGTTTGAGGGGTTGCCTTAGGTTGAGGGGCTGCCTTAGTTTGAGGGTCTGCCTTAGTTTGAGCCGCTGCCTTAGTTTGAGCGGCTGCATTAGTTTGAGTGGTTCCCCTGGTTTGAGGGTCTGCCTTAGTTTGTGGGGTTGCTTTAGTTTGAGCGGTTGCCTTGGTTTGAGGGGCTGCCTTTGTTTGAGCGGTTGACTTCGTATGAGTGGTTGCCTTAGTTTGAGGGGTTGCCTTAGTTTGAGCGGTTGCCTTAGGTTGAAGGGCTGCCTTATTTTGAGAGGTTGCCTTAGCTTGAGGGGTTGCCTTAGTTTGAGGGGTTGGCTTAGTTTGAGCGGCTGCCTGAGTTTGAGGGGTTGCCTTAGTTTGAGGGGTTGCCTTAGTTTGAGCGGCTGCCTTCGTTTGAGCGGATGCCTTAGTTTGAGCGGCTGCCTCAGTTTGAGGGGCTGCTTTAGTTTGAGGGGCAGCCTTAGTTTGAGGGGCTGCCTTAGTTTGAGCGGTTGCCTTAGTTTGAGGGGTTGCCTTAGTTTGAGCGGCTGCCTTAGTTTGAGGGGCTGCCTTAGTTTGAGCGGTTGCCTTTGTTTGAGTGGTTGCCTTAGTTTGAGGGGTTGCCTTAGTTTGAGGGGCTGCCTTAGTTTGAGCGGTTGCCTTAGTTTGAGTGGTTTCCTTAGTTTGAGGGGTTGCCTTAGTTTGAGGGGTTGCCTTAGGTTGAGGGGCTGCCTTAGTTTGAGCGGTTGCCTTACTTTGAGTGGTTGCTTTAGGTTGAGGGGCTGCCTTAGTTTGAGCGGTTGCCTTAGTTTGAGGGGCTTCCTCAGTTTGAGCGGTTGACTTCGTTTGAGTGGTTGCCTTAGTTTGAGGGGTTGCTTTAGTTTGAGGCGTTGCTTTAGTTTGAGGGGTTGCCTTAGTTTGAGCGGCTGCCTTCGTTTGAGCGGATGCCTTAGTTTGAGCGGCTGCCTCAGTTTGAGGGGCTGCTTTAGTTTGAGGGGCAGCCTTAGTTTGAGGGGCTGCCTTAGTTTGAGCGGTTGCCTTAGTTTGAGGGGTTGCCTTAGTTTGAGCGGCTGCCATAGTTTGAGGGGCTGCCTTAGTTTGAGTGGTTGCCTTAGTTGGAGGTGTTGCCTTAGTTGGAGGTGTTGCCTTAGTTTGAGCGGTTGCCTTAGTTTGAGTGGTTGCCTTAGTTGGAGGGGTTGCCTTAGTTTGAGTGGTTGCCTTAGTTGGAGGTGTTGCCTTAGTTTGAGCGGCTGCCTGAGTTTGAGGGGCTGCCTTAGTTTGAGTGGTTGCCTTAGTTTGAGGGGTTGCCTTAGTTTGAGCGGTTGCTTTAGTTTGAGAGTCTGCCTTAGTTTGAGCGTCTGCCTTAGTTTGAGTGGTTGCCTTAGTTGGAGGGGTTGCCTTAGTTTGAGCGGTTGCTTTAGTTTGAGAGTCTGCCTTAGTTTGTGCGTCTGCCTTAGTTTGAGTGGTTGCCTTAGTTGGAGGGGTTGCCTTAGTTTGAGTGGTTGCCTTAGTTGGAGGTGTTGCCTTAGTTTGAGCGGCTGCCTGAGTTTGAGGGGCTGCCTTAGTTTGAGGGGCTGCCTTAGTTTGAGGGGTTGCCTTAGTTTGATCCGCTGCCTTAGTGTGAGGGGTTGCCTTAGTTTGAGCGGTTGCCTTAGTTTGAGGGGCTGCCTTAGTTTGAGCGGTTGCCTTAGTTTGAGTGGTTGCCTTAGTTGGAGGGGTTGCCTTAGTTTGAGGGGTTGCTTTAGGTTGAGGGGTTGCTTTCGTTTGAGCGGCTGCCTTAGTTTGAGCGGTTGCCTTAGTTTGAGGGGCTGCATTAGTTTGAGGGGTTGCCTTAGTTTGAGCGGCTGCCTGAGTTTGAGGGGTTGCCTTAGTTTGAGGGGTTGCCTTAGATTGAGGGGTTGCTTTAGTTTGAGGCGTTGCTTTAGTTTGAGGGGTTGCCTTAGTTTGAGCGGCTGCCTTTGTTTGAGCGGATGCCTTAGTTTGAGCGGCTGCCTCAGTTTGAGGGGCTGCTTTAGTTTGAGGGGCAGCCTTAGTTTGAGGGGCTGCCTTAGTTTGAGCGGTTGCCTTAGTTTGAGGGGTTGCCTTAGTTTGAGCGGCTGACTTAGTTTGAGGGGCTGCCTTAGTTTAAGCGGTTGCCTTAGTTTGAGTGCTTGCCTTAGTTTGAGGGGTTGCGTTAGTTTGAGGGGCTGTCTTAGTTTGAGCGGTTGCATTAGTTTGAGTGGTTGCCTTAGTTGGAGGGGTTGCCTTAGTTTGAGCGGTTGCCTTAGTTTGAACGGCTGCCTGAGTTTGAGGGGCTGCCTTAGTTTGAGGGGTTGCCTTAGTTTGAGCGGTTGCTTTAGTTTGAGAGTCTGCCTTAGTTTGAGCGGCTGCCTTAGTTTGAGGGGTTGCCTTAGTTTGATCCGCTGCCTTAGTGTGAGGGGTTGCCTCAGTTTGAGGGGCTGCTTTAGTTTGTGCGGTTGCCTTAGTTTGAGTGGATGCCTTAGTTGGAGGGGTTGCCTTAGTTTGAGCGGTTGCCTTAGTTTGAGGGGCTGCCTTAGTTTGAGCGGTTGCCTTAGTTTGAGTGGTTGCCTTAGTTGGAGGGGTTGCCTTAGTTTGAGGGGTTGCTTTAGGTTGAGGGGTTGCTTTCGTTTGAGCGGCTGCCTTAGTTTGAACAGTTGCCTTAGTTTGAGGGGTTGCTTTAGTTTGAGCGGCTGCTTTAGTTTGAGCGGTTGCCTTAGTTTGAGGGGCTGCCTTAGTTTGAGGGGTTCCTTAAGTTTGAGCGGCTGCCTTAGTTTGAGGGGCTGCCTTAGTTTGAGGGGTTGCCTTAGTTTGAGCGGTTGCCTGAGTTTGAGGGGTTGCCTTAGTTTGAGCGGTTACCTTAGTTTGAGGGGCTGCCTTAGTTTGAGGGGCTGCCTTAGTTTGAGCATTGCCTTAGTTTGAGGGGCTGCCTTAGTTTGAGGGGCGGTTTTAGATTGAGCTGTTGCCTTAGTTTGAGCGGCTGCCTTTGTTTGAGTGGTTGCCTTAGTTTGAGGGGTTGCCTTAGTTTGAGGGGCTGCCTTAGTTTGAGCGGTTGCCTTAGTTTGAGTGGTTGCCTTAGTTGGAGGGGTTGCCTTACTTTGAGTGGTTGCTTTAGGTTAAGGGGCTGCCTTCGTTTGAGCGGTTGCCTTAGTTTGAGGGGCTTCCTTACTTTGAGCGGTTGACTTCGTTTGAGTGGTTGCCTTAGTTTGAGGGGTTGCCTTAGGTTGAAGGGCTGCCTTATTTTGAGCGGTTGCCTTAGCTTGAGGGGTTGCCTTAGTTTGAGGGGTTGGCTTCGTTTGAGCGGCTGCCTGAGTTTGAGGGGTTGCCTTAGTTTGAGGGGTTGCCTTAGTTTGAGGGGTTGCTTTAGTTTGAGGCGTTGCTTTAGTTTGAGGGGTTGCCTTCGTTTGAGCGGCTGCCTTCGTTTGAGCGGATGCCTTAGTTTGAGCGGCTGCCTCAGTTTGAGGGGCTGCTTTAGTTTGAGGGTTTGCCTTAGTTTGAGGGGCTGCCTTAGTTTGAGCGGTTGCCTTAGTTTGAGGGGTTGCCTTAGTTTGAGCGGCTGCCTTAGTTTGAGGGGCTGCCTTAGTTTAAGCGGTTGCCTTAGTTTGAGTGGTTGCCTTAATTTGAGGGGTTGCCTTTGTTTGAGGAGCTGCCTTAGTTTGAGCGGTTGCCTTAGTTTGAGTGGTTGCCTTAGTTGGAGGGGTTGCCTTAGTTTGAGCGGTTGCCTTAGTTTGAACGGCTGCCTGAGTTTGAGGGGCTGCCTTAGTTTGAGGGGTTGCCTTAGTTTGAGCGGTTGCTTTAGTTTGAGAGTCTGCCTTAGTTTGAGCGGCTGCCTTAGTTTGAGGGTTGCCTCAGTTTGATCGGCTGCCTTAGTGTGAGGGGTTGCCTCAGTTTGAGGGGCTGCCTTAGTTTGAGCGGTTGCCTTAGTTTGAGGGGCTGCCTTAGTTTGAGATTCTGCTTAGTTTGTGCGGCTGCCTTAGTTTTAGCGGTTGCCTTAGTTTGAGCGGCTGCCTTAGTTTGAGGGGCTGCCTTAGTTTGAGGGGTTGCCTTAGTTTGAGCGGCTGCTTTAGTTTGAGCGGTTCCCTGAGTTTGAGGGGCTGCCTTAGTTTGTGGGGTTGCTTTAGTTTGAGCGGTTGCCTTAGTTTGAGGGGCTGCCTTAGTTGGTGCGGTTGCCTTAGTTTGAGGGGTTGCCTTAGTTTGAGGGGTTGCCTTAGGTTGAGGGGCTGCCTTAGTTTGAGGGTCTGCCTTAGTTTGAGCGGCTGCCTTAGTTTGAGCGGCTGCATTAGTTTGAGCGGTTCCCCTGGTTTGAGGGTCTGCCTTAGTTTGTGGGGTTGCTTTAGTTTGAGCGGTTGCCTTAGTTTGAGGGGCTGCCTTAGTTTGAGCGGTTGACTTCGTATGAGTGGTTGCCTTAGTTTGAGGGGTTGCCTTAGTTTGAGCGGCTGCCTTACTTTGAGGGGTTGCCTTAGTTTGAGGGGTTGCCTTAGTTTGAACGGTTGCTCTAGTTTTAGAGTCTGCCTTAGTTTGAGCGGTTGCCTTAATTTGAGGGCTTGCCTTAGTTTGAGCGGTTGCCTCAGTTAGAGCGGTTGCCTTATTTTGAGAGTCTGCCTTAGTTTGAGGGGTTGCCTTAGTTTGAGCGTCTGCCTCAGTTTGAGCGTATGCCTTAGTGTGAGTGGTTGCCTTAGTTTGAGATTCTGCTTAGTTTGAGGGGCTGCCTTAGTTTTAGCGGTTGCCTTAGTTTGTGCGGCTGCCAAAGTTTGAGCGGCTGCCTTAGTTTGAGGGGCTGCCTTAGTTTGAGGGGTTGCCTTAGTTTGAGCGGCTGCCTTAGTTTGAGCGGTTCCCTTAGTTTGAGGGGCTGCCTTTGTTTGTGGGGTGGCTTTAGTTTGAGCGGCTGCCTCAGTTTGAGCGGCTGCCTTAGTTTGAGCAGTTGCCTTAGTTTGAGCGGCTGCCTCAGTTTGAACGGCTGCCTTAGTTTGAGCGGATGCCTTAGTTTGAGGGGCTGCCTTTGTTTGAGCTGCTGCCTTAGTTTGAGGGGCTGCCTTAGTTTGAGCGGCTGCCTCAGTTGGAGCGGCTGCCTCAGTTTGAGCGGTTGCCTTAGTTTGAACGGTTGCCTTAGTTTTAGGGTTTGCCTTAGTTTGAACGGATGCCTTAGTTTGAGGGTTTGCCTTAGTTTGAGGGGTTGCCTTAGTTTGAACGGTTGCCTTAGTTTGGGGGTTTGCCTTAGTTTGAGGGGTTGCCTTAGTTTGAGGGTTTGCCTTAGTTTGAGGAGTTGCCTTAGTTTGAACGGTGGCCTTAGTTTGAGGGTTTGCCTTAGTTTGAACGGTTGCCTTAGTTTCAGGGTTTGCCTTAGTTTGAGGGGTTGCCTTAGTTTGAACGGTTGCCTTAGTTTGAGGGTTTGCCTTAGTTTGAGGGGTTGCCTTAGTTTGAGGGGTTGCCTTAGTTTGAGGGGCTGCCTTAGTTTGAACGGTTGCCTTAGTTTGAGGGTTTGCCTTAGTTTGAGGGGTTGCCTTAGTTTGAGGGGTTGCCTTATTTTGAGGGGTTGCCTTCGTTTGAACGGCTGCCTCAGTTTGAGGGGATGCCTTAGTTTGAGCGGTTGCCTTAGTTTGAGGGGTTGCCTTAGTTTGAGCGGCTGCCTTAGTTTGAGGGGTTGCCTTAGATTGAGGGGTTGCCTTAGTTTGAACGGTTTCTCTAGTTTGAGAGTCTGCCTTATTTTCAGCGCTTGCCTTAATTTGAGGGGTTGCCTTAGTTTGAGCGGTTGCCTCAGTTAGAGCGGTTGCCTTATTTTGAGAGTCTGCCTTAGTTTGAGGGGTTGCCTTAGTTTGAGCGTCTGCCTCAGTTTTAAGCGTATGCCTTAGTTTGAGTGGTTGCCTTAGTTTGAGATTCTGCTTAGTTTGAGGGGCTGCCTTAGTTTTAGCGGTTGCCTTAGTTTGTGCGGCTGCCAAAGTTTGAGCGGCTGCCTTAGTTTGAGGGGTTGCCTTAGTTAGAGCGGTTGCCTTATTTTGAGGGACTGCCTTAGTTTGAGATTCTGCTTAGTTTGTGCGGCTGCCTTAGTTTTAGCGGTTGCCTTAGTTTGAGCGGCTGCCTTAGTTTGAGGGGCTGCCTTAGTTTGAGGGGTTGCCTTAGTTTGAGCGGCTGCCTTAGTTTGAGCGCTTCCCTTAGTTTGAGGGGCTGCCTTAGTTTGAGGGGCGGTTTTAGATTGAGCTGTTGCCTTAGTTTGAGCGGCTGCCTTTGTTTGAGGGGCTGCCTTAGTTTGAGCGGCTGCCTTAGTTTGAGGGGCTGCCTTAGTTTGAAGGTTTGCCTTAGTTTGAGGGGTTGCCTTAGTTTGAGGGGTTGCCTTATTTTGAGGGGTTGCCTTAGTTTGAACGGTTGCTCTAGTTTGAGAGTCTGCCTTTGTTTGAGGGGCTGCCTTAGTTTGAGCGGCTGCCTTAGTTTGAGGGGCTGCCTTAGTTTGAAGGTTTGCCTTAGTTTGAGCGGCTGCCTTAGTTTGAGCGCTTCCCTTAGTTTGAGGGGCTGCCTTAGTTTGAGGGGCGGTTTTAGATTGAGCTGTTGCCTTAGTTTGAGCGGCTGCCTTTGTTTGAGGGGCTGCCTTAGTTTGAGCGGCTGCCTTAGTTTGAGGGGCTGCCTTAGTTTGAAGGTTTGCCTTAGTTTGAGGGGTTGCCTTAGTTTGAGGGGTTGCCTTATTTTGAGCGGTTGCCTTAGTTTGAACGGTTGCCTTAATTTGAGGGGTTGCCTTAGTTTGAGCGGTTGCCTTATTTTGAGGGGTTGCCTTAGTTTGAGCGGTTGCCTTATTTTGAGGGGTTGCCTTAGTTTGAGGGGTTGCCTTAATTTGAGCGGCTGCCTTAGTTTGAGTGGTTGCCTTAGTTTGAGCGGCTGCCTTAGTTTGAGGGGTTGCCTTAGTTTGAGGGGTTGCCTTAGTTTGAACGGTTGCTCTAGTTTGAGAGTCTGCCTTAATTTGAGCGGTTGCCTTAATTTGAGGGGTTGCCTTAGTTTGAGCGGTTGCCTCAGTTAGAGCGGTTGCCTTATTTTGAGAGTCTGCCTTAGTTTGAGGGGTTGCCTTAGTTTGAGCGTCTGCCTCAGTTTGAGCGTATGACTTAGTGTGAGTGGTTGCCTTAGTTTGAGATTCTGCTTAGTTTGAGGGGCTGCCTTAGTTTTAGCGGTTGCCTTAGTTTGTGCGGCTGCCAAAGTTTGAGCGGCTGACTTAGTTTGAGGGGCTGCCTTAGTTTGAGGGGTTGCCTTAGTTTGAGCGGCTGCCTTAGTTTGAGCGGTTCCCTTAGTTTGAGGGGCTGCCTTTGTTTGTGGGGTGGCTTTAGTTTGAGCGGCTGCCTCAGTTTGAGCGGCTGCCTTAGTTTGAGCAGTTGCCTTAGTTTGAGCGGCTGCCTCAGTTTGAACGGCTGCCTTAGTTTGAGCGGATGCCTTAGTTTGAGGGCTTGCCTTAGTTTGAGGAGTTGCCTTAGGTTGAAGGGCTGCCTTATTTTGAGCGGTTGCCTTAGCTTGAGGGGTTGCCTTAATTTGAGGGGTTGGCTTAGTTTGAGCGGCTGCTTTAGTTTGAGGGGCAGCCTTAGTTTGAGGGGCTGCCTTAGTTTGAGCGGTTGCCTTAGTTTGAGGGATTGCCTTAGTTTGAGCGGCTGCCTTAGTTTGAGGGGCTGCCTTAGTTTGAGCGGTTGCCTTAGTTTGAGTGGTTGCCTTAGTTTGAGGGGTTGCCTTAGTTTGAGGGGCTGCCTTAGTTTGAGCGGTTGCCTTAGTTTGAGTGGTTGCCTTAGTTGGAGGGGTTGCCTTACTTTGAGTGGTTGCTTTAGGTTGAGGGGCTGCCTTCGTTTGAGCGGTTGCCTTAGTTTGAGGGGCTTCCTTACTTTGAGCGGTTGACTTCGTTTGAGTGGTTGCCTTAGTTTGAGGGGTTGCCTTAGTTTGAGGGGTTGCCTTAGGTTGAAGGGCTGCCTTATTTTGAGCGGTTTCCTTAGCTTGAGGATTTGCCTTAGTTTGTGGGGTTGGCTTCGTTTGAGCGGCTGCCTGAGTTTGAGGGGTTGCCTTAGTTTGAGGGGTTGCCTTAGTTTGAGGGGTTGCTTTAGTTTGAGGCGTTGCTTTAGTTTGAGGGGTTGCCTTAGTTTGAGCGGCTGCCTTCGTTTGAGCGGATGCCTTAGTTTGAGCGGCTGCCTCAGTTTGAGGGGCTGCTTTAGTTTGAGGGTTTGCCTTAGTTTGAGGGGCTGCCTTAGTTTGAGCGGTTGCCTTAGTTTGAGGGGTTGCCTTAGTTTGAGCGGCTGCCTTAGTTTGAGGGGCTGCCTTAGTTTAAGCGGTTGCCTTAGTTTGAGTGGTTGCCTTAGTTTGAGGGGTTGCCTTAGTTTGAGGAGCTGCCTTAGTTTGAGCGGTTGCCTTAGTTTGAGCGGTTGCCTTAGTTTGAACGGCTGCCTGAGTTTGAGGGGCTGCCTTAGTTTGAGGGGTTGCCTTAGTTTGAGCGGTTGCTTTAGTTTGAGAGTCTGCCTTAGTTTGAGCGGCTGCCTTAGTTTGAGGGTTGCCTCAGTTTGATCGGCTGCCTTAGTGTGAGGGGTTGCCTCAGTTTGAGGGGCTGCCTTAGTTTGAGCGGTTGCCTTAGTTTGAGGGGCTGCCTTAGTTTGAGATTCTGCTTAGTTTGTGCGGCTGCCTTAGTTTTAGCGGTTGCCTTAGTTTGAGCGGCTGCCTTAGTTTGAGGGGCTGCCTTAGTTTGAGGGGTTCCCTTAGTTTGAGCGGCTGCCTTAGTTTGAGCGGTTCCCTGAGTTTGAGGGGCTGCCTTAGTTTGTGGGGTTGCTTTAGTTTGAGCGGTTGCCTTAGTTTGAGGGGCTGCCCTAGTTTGTGCGGTTGCCTTAGTTTGAGGGGTTGCCTTAGTTTGAGGGGTTGCCTTAGGTTGAGGGGCTGCCTTAGTTTGAGGATCTGCCTTAGTTTGAGCGGCTGCCTTAGTTTGAGCGGCTGCATTAGTTTGAGCTGTTCCCCTGGTTTGAGGGTCTGCCTTAGTTTGTGGGGTTGCTTTAGTTTGAGCGGTTGCCTTAGTTTGAGGGGCTGCCTTAGTTTGAGCGGTTGACTTCGTATGAGTGGTTGCCTTAGTTTGAGGGGTTGCCTTAGTTTGAGCGGCTGCCTCAGTTTGAGGGGTTGCCTTAGTTTGAGGGGTTGCCTTAGTTTGAACGGTTGCTCTAGTTTTAGAGTCTGCCTTAGTTTGAGCGGTTGCCTTAATTTGAGGGGTTGCCTTAGTTTGAGCGGTTGCCTCAGTTAGAGCGGTTGCCTTATTTTGACAGTCTGCCTTAGTTTGAGGGGTTGCCTTAGTTTGAGCGTCTGCCTCAGTTTGAGCGTATGCCTTAGTGTGAGTGGTTGCCTTAGTTTGAGATTCTGCTTAGTTTGAGGGGCTGCCTTAGTTTTAGCGGTTGCCTTAGTTTGTGCGGCTGCCAAAGTTTGAGCGGCTGCCTTAGTTTGAGGGGCTGCCTTAGTTTGAGGGGTTGCCTTAGTTTGAGCGGCTGCCTTAGTTTGAGCGGTTCCCTTAGTTTGAGGGGCTGCCTTTGTTTGTGGGGTGGCTTTAGTTTGAGCGGCTGCCTCAGTTTGAGCGGCTGACTTAGTTTGAGCAGTTGCCTTAGTTTGAGCGCCTGCCTCAGTTTGAACGGCTGCCTTAGTTTGAGCGGATGCCTTAGTTTGAGGGGCTGCCTTTGTTTGAGCTGCTGCCTTAGTTTGAGGGGCTGCCTTAGTTTGAGCGGCTGCCTCAGTTGGAGCGGCTGCCTCAGTTTGAGCGGTTGCCTTAGTTTGAACGGTTGCCTTAGTTTTAGGGTTTGCCTTAGTTTGAACGGATGCCTTAGTTTGAGGGTTTGCCTTAGTTTGAGGGGTTGCCTTAGTTTGAACGGTTGCCTTAGTTTGGGGGTTTGCCTTAGTTTGAGGGGTTGCCTTAGTTTGAGTGTTTGCCTTAGTTTGAGGAGTTGCCTTAGTTTGAACGGTTGCCATGGTTTGAGGGTTTGCCTTAGTTTGAACGTTTGCCTTAGTTTCAGGGTTTGCCTTAGTTTGAGGGGTTGCCTTAGTTTGAACGGTTGCCTTAGTTTGAGGGTTTGCCTTAGTTTGAGGGGTTGCCTTAGTTTGAGGGGTTGCCTTAGTTTGAGGGGCTGCCTTAGTTTGAACGGTTGCCTTAGTTTGAGGGTTTGCCTTAGTTTGAGGGGTTGCCTTAGTTTGAGGGGTTGCCTTATTTTGAGGGGTTGCCTTCGTTTGAGCGGCTGCCTCAGTTTGAGGGGATGCCTTAGTTTGAGCGGTTGCCTTAGTTTGAGGGGTTGCCTTAGTTTGAGCGGCTGCCTTAGTTTGAGGGGTTGCCTTAGATTGAGGGGTTGCCTTAGTTTGAACGGTTTCTCTAGTTTGAGAGTCTGCCTTATTTTCAGCGCTTGCCTTAATTTGAGGGGTTGCCTTAGTTTGAGCGGTTGCCTCAGTTAGAGCGGTTGCCTTATTTTGAGAGTCTGCCTTAGTTTGAGGGGTTGCCTTAGTTTGAGCGTCTGCCTCAGTTTGAGCGTATGCCTTAGTTTGAGTGGTTGCCTTAGTTTGAGATTCTGCTTAGTTTGAGGGGCTGCCTTAGTTTTAGCAGTTGCCTTAGTTTGTGCGGCTGCCAAAGTTTGAGCGGCTGCCTTAGTTTGAGGGGTTGCCTTAGTTAGAGCGGTTGCCTTATTTTGAGGGACTGCCTTAGTTTGAGATTCTGCTTAGTCTGTGCGGCTGCCTTAGTTTTAGCGGTTGCCTTAGTTTGAGCGGCTGCCTTAGTTTGAGGGGCTGCCTTAGTTTGAGGGGTTGCCTTAGTTTGAGCGGCTGCCTTAGTTTGAGCGCTTCCCTTAGTTTGAGGGGCTGCCTTAGTTTGTGGGATGGCTTTAGTTTGAGCGGTTGCCTTAGTTTGAGGGGCTGCCTTAGTTTGTGCGGTTGCCTTAGTTTGAGTGGTTGCCTTAGTTTGAGGGGTTGCCTTAGTTTGAGGGGTTGCCTTAGGTTGAGGGGCTGCCTTAGTTTGAGGGTCTGCCTTAGTTTGAGCGGCTGCCTTAGTTTGAGCGGCTGCATTAGTTTCAGCGGTTCCCTTAGTTTGAGGGTCTGCCTTAGTTTGTGGGGTTGCTTTAGTTTGAGCGGTTGCCTTAGTTTGAGGGGCTGCCTTAGTTTGAGCGGTTGACTTCGTATCAGTGGTTGCCTTAGTTTGAGGGGTTGCCTTAGTTTGAGGAGTTGCCTTAGGTTGAAGGGCTGCCTTATTTTGAGCGGTTGCCTTAGCTTGAGGGGTTGCCTTAATTTGAGGGGTTGGCTTAGTTTGAGCGGCTGCCAGAGTTTGAGGGGTTGCCTTAATTTGAGGGGTTGCCTTACTTTGAGGGGTTGCTTTAGTTTGAGGCGTTGCTTTAGTTTGAGGGGTTGCCTTAGTTTGAGCGGCTGCCTTCGTTTGAGCGGATGCCTTAGTTTGAGCGGCTGCCTCAGTTTGGGGGGCAGCCTTAGTTTGAGGGGCTGCCTTAGTTTGAGCGGTTGCCTTAGTTTGAGGGATTGCCTTAGTTTGAGCGGCTGCCTTAGTTTGAGCGGCTGCCTTAGTTTGAGCGGTTGCCTTAGTTTGAGTGGTTGCCTTAGTTTGAGGGGTTGGCTTAGTTTGAGGGGTTGCCTTAGTTTGAGCGGTTGCCTTAGTTTGAGTGGTTGCCTTAGTTTGAGGGGTTGGCTTAGTTTGAGGGGTTGCCTTAGTTTGAGCGGTTGCCTTCGTTTGAGGGGTTGCCTTAGTTTGAGGGGTTGGCTTCATTTGAGCGGCTGCCTGAGTTTGAGGGGTTGCCTTAGTTTGAGGGGTTGCCTTAGTTTGAGGGGTTGCTTTAGTTTGAGCCGTTGCTTTAGTTTGAGGGGTTGCCTTAGTTTGAGCGGCTGACTTCGTTTGAGCGGATGCCTTAGTTTGAGCGGCTGCCTCAGTTTGAGGGGCTGCTTTAGTTTGACGGTTTGCCTTAGTTTGAGGGGCTGCCTTAGTTTGAGCGGTTGCCTTAGTTTGAGGTGTTGCCTTAGTTTGAGCGGCAGCCTTAGTTTGAGGGGCTGCCTTAGTTTAAGCGGTTGCCTTAGTTTGAGTGGTTGCCTTAGTTTGAGGGGTTGCCTTAGTTTGAGGAGCTGCCTTAGTTTGAGCGGTTGCCTTAGTTTGAGTGGTTGCCTTAGTTTGAGGGGTTGCCTTAGTTTGAGCGGTTGCTTTAGTTTGAGAGTCTGCCTTAGTTTGAGCGGCTGCCTTAGTTTGAGGGTTGCCTCAGTTTGATCGGCTGCCTTAGTGTGAGGGGTTGCCTTAGTTTGAGGGGCTGCCTTAGTTTGAGCGGTTGCCTCAGTTTTAGATTCTGCTCAGTTTGTGCGGCTGCCTTAGTTTTAGCGGTTGCCTTAGTTTGAGCGGCTGCCTTAGTTTGAGCGGCTGCATTAATTTGAGCGGTTCCCCTGGTTTGAGGGTCTGCCTTAGTTTGTGGGGTTGCTTCAGTTTGAGCGGTTGCCTTAGTTTGAGGGGCTGCCTTAGTTTGAGCGGTTGACTTCGTATGAGTGGTTGCCTTAGTTTGAGGGGTTGCCTTAGTTTGAGGGGTTTCCTTAGGTTGAAGGGCTGCCTTATTTTGAGCGGTTGCCTTAGCTTGAGGGGTTGCCTTAGTTTGAGGGGTTGGCTTAGTTTGAACGGCTGCCTGAGTTTGAGGGGTTGCCTTCGTTTGAGGGGTTGCCTTAGTTTGAGGGGTTGCTTTAGTTTGAGGCGTTGCTTTAGTTTGAGGGGTTGCCTTAGTTTGAGCGGCTGCCTTCGGTTGAGCGGATGCCTCAGTTTGAGCGGCTGCCTCAGTTTGAGGGGCTGCTTTAGTTTGAGGGGCAGCCTTAGTTTGAGGGGCTGCCTTAGTTTGAGCGGTTGCCTTAGTTTGAGGGATTGCCTTAGTTTGAGCGGCTGCCTTAGTTTGAGGGGCTGCCTTAGTTTGAGCGGTTGCCTTAGTTTGAGTGGTTGCCTTAGTTTGAGGGGTTGCCTTAGTTTGAGGGGCTGCCTTAGTTTGAGCGGCTGCCTTAGTTTGAGTGGTTGCCTTAGTTGGAGGGGTTGCCTTACTTTGAGTGGTTGCTTTAGGTTGAGGGGCTGCCTTACTTTGAGCGGTTGACTTCGTTTGAGTGGTTGCCTTAGTTTGAGGGGTTGCCTTAGATTGAGGGGTTGCCTTAGGTTGAAGGGCTGCCTTATTTTGAGCGGTTGCCTTAGCTTGAGGGGTTGCCTTAGTTTGAGGGGTTGGCTTCGTTTGAGCGGCTGCCTGAGTTTGAGCGGTTGCCTTAGTTTGAGGGGTTGCCTTAGTTTGAGGGGTTGCTTTAGTTTGAGGAGTTGCTTTAGTTTGAGGGGTTGCCTTAGTTTGAGCGGCTGCCTTCGTTTGAGCGGATGCCTTAGTTTGAGCGGCTGCCTCAGTTTGAGGGGCTGCTTTAGTTTGAGGGTTTGCCTTAGTTTGAGGGGCTGCCTTAGTTTGAGCGGTTGCCTTAGTTTGAGGGGTTGCCTTAGTTTGAGCGGCTGCCTTAGTTTGAGGGGCTGCCTTAGTTTAAGCGGTTGCCTTAGTTTGAGTGGTTGCCTTAGTTTGAGGGGTTGCCTTAGTTTGAGGAGCTGCCTTAGTTTGAGCGGTTGCCTTAGTTTGAGTGGTTGCCTTAGTTGGAGGGGTTGCCTTAGTTTGAGCGGTTGCCTTAGTTTGAACGGCTGCCTGAGTTTGAGGGGCTGCCTTAGTTTGAGGGGTTGCCTTAGTTTGAGCGGTTGCTTTAGTTTGAGAGTCTGCCTTAGTTTGAGCGGCTGCCTTAGTTTGAGGGTTGCCTCAGTTTGATCGGCTGCCTTAGTGTGAGGGGTTGCCTCAGTTTGAGGGGCTGCCTTAGTTTGAGCGGTTGCCTTAGTTTGAGGGGCTGCCTTAGTTTGAGATTCTGCTTAGTTTGTGCGGCTGACTTAGTTTTAGCGGTTGCCTTAGTTTGAGCGGCTGCCTTAGTTTGAGGGGCTGCCTTCGTTTGAGGGGTTGCCTTAGTTTGAGCGGCTGCCTTAGTTTGAGCGGTTCCCTGAGTTTGAGGGGCTGCCTTAGTTTGTGGGGTTGCTTTAGTTTGAGCGGTTGCCTTAGTTTGAGGGATGCCTTAGTTTGTGCGGTTGCCTTAGTTTGAGTGGTTGCCTTGGTTTGAGGGGTTGCCTTAGTTTGAGGGGTTGCCTTAGGTTGAGGGGCTGCCTTAGTTTGAGGGTCTGCCTTAGTTTGAGCGGCTGCCTTAGTTTGATCGGCTGCATTAGTTTGAGCGGTTCCCCTGGTTTGAGGGTCTGCCTTAGTTTGTGGGGTTGCTTTAGTTTGAGCGGTTGCCTTAGTTTGAGGGGCTGCCTTAGTTTGAGCGGTTGACTTCGTATGAGTGGTTGCCTTAGTTTGAGGGGTTGCCTTAGTTTGAGGGGTTGCCTTAGGTTGAAGGACTGCCTTATTTTGAGCGGTTGCCTTAGCTTGAGGGGTTGCCTTAGTTTGAGGGGTTGGCTTAGTTTGAGCGGCTGCCTGAGTTTGAGGGGTTGCCTTAGTTTGAGGGGTTGCCTTAGTTTGAGGGGTTGCTTTAGTTTGAGGCGTTGCTTTAGTTTGAGGGGTTGCCTTATTTTGAGCGGCTGCCTTCGGTTGAGCGGATGCCTTAGTTTGAGCGGCTGCCTCAGTTTGAGGGGCTGCTTTAGTTTGAGGGGCTGCCTTAGTTTGAGGGGCTGCCTTAGTTTGAGCGGTTGCCTTAGTTTGAGGGGTTGCCTTAGTTTGAGCGGCTGCCTTAGTTTGAGGGGTTGCCTTAGTTTGAGGGGCTGCCTTAGTTTGAGTGGTTGCCTTAGTTTGAGGGGTTGCCTTAGTTTGAGGGGCTGCCTTAGTTTGAGCGGTTGCCTTAGTTTGAGTGGTTGCCTTAGTTGGAGGGGTTGCCTTACTTTGAGTGGTTGCTTTAGGTTGAGGGGCTTCCTTATTTTGAGCGGTTGCCTTAGCTTGAGGGGTTGCCTTAGTTTGAGGGGTTGGCTTCGTTTGAGCGGCTGCCTGAGTTTGAGCGGTTGCCTTAGTTTGAGGGGCTGCCTTAGTTTGAGGGGTTGCCTTAGTTTGAGCGGCTGCCTTAGTTTGAGGGGCTGCCTTAGTTGGAGGGGTTGCCTTAGTTTGAGGGGTTGCCTTAGTTTGAGGGGATGCTTTAGTTTGAGGGGCAGCCTTAGTTTGAGGGGCTGCCTTAGTTTGAGCGGTTGCCTTAGTTTGACGGGTTGCCTTAGCTTGAGCGGCTGCCTTAGTTTGAGGGGCTGCCTTAGTTTAAGCGGTTGCCTTAGTTTGACGGGTTGCCTTAGCTTGAGCGGCTGCCTTAGTTTGAGGGGCTGCCTTAGTTTAAGCGGTTGCCTTAGTTTGAGTGGTTGCCTTAGTTTGAGGGGTTGCCTTATTTTGAGGGGCTGCCTTAGTAGAGGGGTTGCCTTAGTTTGAGCGGTTGCCTTAGTTTGAACGGCTGCCTGAGTTTGAGGGGCTGCCTTAGTTTGAGGGGTTGCCTTAGTTTGAGCGGTTGCTTTAGTTTGAGAGTCTGCCTTAGTTGGAGCGGCTGCCTTAGATGGAGGGGTTGCCTTAGTTTGATCCGCTGCCTTAGTGTGAGGGGTTGCCTCAGTTTGAGGGGCTGCCTTAGTTTGAGTGGTTGCCTTAGTTTGAGTGGTTGCCTTAGTTGGAGGGGTTGCCTTAGTTTGAGCGGTTGCCTTAGTTTGAGGGGCTGCCTTAGTTTGAGCGGTTGCCTTTGTTTGAGTGGTTGCCTTAGTTGGAGGGGTTGCCTTAGTTTGAGGGGTTGCTTTAGGTTGAGGGGTTGCTTTAGTTTGAGCGGCTGCCTTAGTTTGAACGGTTGCCTTAGTTTGAGGGGTTGCTTTAGTTTGAGCGGCTGCTTTAGTTTGAGCGGTTGCCTTAGTTTGAGGGGCTGCCTTAGTTTGAGGGGTTCCTTAAGTTTGAGCGGCTGCCTTAGTTTGAGGGGCTGCCTTAGTTTGAGGGGTTGCCTTAGTTTGAGCGGTTGCCTGAGTTTGAGGGGTTGCCTTAGTTTGAGCAGCTGCCTCAGTTTGAGCGGCTGCCTTAGTTTGAGGGGCTGCCTTAGTTAGAGCGGTTGCCTTATTTTGAGGGGCTGCCTTAGTTCGAGGCGTTGCCTTAGTTTGAGCGGGTGCCTCAGTTTGAGCGGCTGCCTAGTTAGAGCGGTTGCCTTATTTTGAGAGTCTGCTGAGTTTGAGCAGCTGCCTTAGTTAGAGCGGTTGCCCTATTTTGAAGGGCTGCCTTAGTTTGAGGTGTTGCCTTAGGTGGAGGGATTGCCTTAGTCTGAGTGGTTGCCTTAGTTTGAGGGGTTGCCTTAGTGTGAGTGGTTGCCTTAGGTTGAGGTGCTGCCTTAGTTTGAGCGTTTGCCAAAGTTTGAGGGGTTGCCTTAGTTTGAGGGGCTGCCTTAGTTTGAGGGGCTGCCTCAGTTTGAGCGGTTGCCATAGTTTGAGCGGTTGCCTTAGTTTGAGGTGTTGCCTTAGTTTGAGCGGCTGCCTTAGTTTGAGCGGTTGCCTTAGTTTGAGGGGTTGCCTTAGTTTGAGCGGCTGACTTAGTTTGAGGGGCTGCCTTAGTTTGAGCGGCTGCCTTCGTTTGAGGGGTTGCCTTAGTTTGAGGGGCTGCCTTAGTTTGAGGGGTTGCCTTTGTTTGAGCGGCTTCCTTAGTTTGAGCAGCTTCCTTAGTTTGAGCGGCTGCATTAGTTTGAGGGGTTGCCTTAGTTTGAGCGGCTCCCTTAGTTTGAGGGGTTGCCTTAGTTTGAGCGGCTTTCTTAGTTTGTGCGGTGGCCTTAGTTTGAGAGTCTGCCTTAGTTTGAGGGGTTGCCTTAGTTTGAGCGGCTGCCTGAGTTTGAGGGGCTGCCTTAGTTTGAGGGTTTGCCTTAGTTTGAGCGGTTGCTTTAGTTTGAGAGTCTGCCTTAGTTTGAGCGGCTGCCTTAGTTTCAGGGGCTGCCTTAGTTTGAGGGGCTGCCTTAGTTTTAGCGGCTGCCTTCGTGTGAGGGGTTGCCTTAGTTTGAGGGGTTGCCTTAGTTTGAGCGGTTGCTTCAGTTTGTGAGTCTGCCTTAGTTTGAGGGGTTGCCTTTGTTTGAGCGGTTGCCTTAGTTAGAGCGTTTGCTTTAGTTTGAGAATCTGCCTTAGTTTGAGGGGTTGCCTAATTTTGAGAGTCTGCCTTAGTTTGAGGGGTTGCCTTAGTTTGAATGTCTGCATCAGTTTGAGCGGATGCCTTAGTTTGAGCGGTTGCCTTAGTTTGAGCGGCTGCCTAAGTTTGAGCGGATGCCTTAGTTTGAGGTGTTGCCTTAGTTAGAGCGGTTGCCTTATTTTGGGGGGCTGCCTTAGTTTCAGATTCTGCTTAGTTTGAGCGGCTGCCTCAGTTTTAGTGGTTGCCTTAGTTTGAGATGCTGCATGAGTTTGAGCGGTTGCCTTAGTTTGAGGGGCTGCCTTAGTTTGAGGGGTTGCCTTAGTTTGAGCAGCTGCCTCAGTTTGAGCGTATGCCTTAGTTTGAGCGGTTGCCTTAGTTTGAGATTCTGCTTAGTTTGAGCGGCTGCCTTAGTTTGAGCGGCTGCCTTAGTTTGAGCGGTTGACTTAGTTTGAGGGGTTGCCTTAGTTTGAGCTCCTGCCTTAGTTTGGGGGGCTGCCTTAGGTGGAGCGGCTGCCTTAGTTTGAGGGGCTGCCTTAGTTTGAGCGGTTGCCTTAGTTTGAGCAGCTTCCTTCGTTTGAGCGGCTGCCTCAGTTTGAGCGGTTTCCTTAGTTTGAGGGGTTGCCTTCGTTTCAGGGGTTGCCTTAGTTTGAGCGGCTGCTTTAGTTTGAGGGGCTGTCTCAGTTTGAGCGGCTGCCTCAGTTTGAGCGGCTGCCTTGGTTTGAGCGGTTGCCTTAGTTTGAGCGGCTGCCTCAGTTTGAACGGCTGCCTTAGTTTGAGCGGATGCCTTAGTTTGAGGGGCTGCCTTTGTTTGAGCTGCTGCCATAGTTTGAGGGGCTGCCTTAGTTTGAGCGTCTGCCTCAGTTTGAGCGGCTGCATCAGTTTGAGCGGTTGCCTTAGTTTGAACGGTTGCCTTAGTTTGAGGGTTTGCCTTAGTTTGAACGGATGCCTTAGTTTGAGGGTTTGCCTTAGTTTGAGGGGTTGCCTTAGTTTGAACGGTTGCCTTAGTTTGAGGGTTTGCCTTAGTTTGAGGGGTTGCCTTAGTTTGAGGGTTTACCTTAGTTTGAGGGGTTGCCTTAGTTTGAAGGGTTGCCTTAGTTTGAGGGTTTGCCTTAGTTTGAACGGTTGCCTTCGTTTCAGGGTTTGCCTTAGTTTGAGGGGTTGCCTTAGTTTGAAGGGTTGCCTTAGTTTGAGAGTTTGCCTTAGTTTGAGGGGTAGCCTTAGTTTGAGGGGTTGCCTTAGTTTGAGGGGCTGCCTTAGTGTGAACGGTTGCCTTAGTTTGAGGGTTTGCCTTAGTTTGAGGGGTTGCCTTAGTTTGAGGGGTTGCCTTAGTTTGAGGGGATGCCTTAGTTTGAGCGGCTGCCTTAGTTTGAGGGGTTGCCTTAGTTTGAGCGGCTGCCCTAGTTTGAGGGGTTGCCTTAGTTTGAGGGGTTGCCTTAGTTTGAACGGTTGCTCTAGTTTGAGAGTCTGCCTTAGTTTGAGGGGTTGCCTTAGTTTGAGGGGTTGCCTTAGTTTGAGCGGTTGCCTTAATTTGAGGGGTTGCCTTCGTTTGAGTGGTTGCCTTAGTTAGAGCGGTTGCCTTATTTTGAGAGTCTGCCTTAGTTTGAGGGGTTGCCATAGTTTGAGCGTCTGCCTCAGTTTGAGCGTATGCCTTAGTTTGAGTGTTTGCCTTATTTTGAGATTCTGCTGAGTTTGTGCGGCTGCCTCAGTTTGAGCGGTTGCCTTAGTTTGAACGGTTGCCTTAGTTTGAGGGTTTGCTTTAGTTTGAACGGATGTCTTAGTTTGAGGGTTTGCCTTAGTTTGAGGGGTTGCATTCGTTTGAACGGTTGCCTCAGTTTGAGGGTTTGCCTTAGTTTGAGGGGTTGCCTTAGTTTGAGGGTTTCCCTTAGTTTGAGGGGTTGCCTTACTTTGAACGGTAGCCTTCGTTTGAGGGTTTGCCTTAGTTTGAACGGTTGCCTTAGTTTTAGGGTTTGCCTTAGTTTGAGGGGTTGCCTTAGTTTGAACGGTTGCCATAGTTTGAGGGTTTGCCTTAGTTTGAGGGGTTGCCTCAGTTTGAGGGGTTGCCTTAGTTTAAGGGGCTGCCTTAGTTTGAGCGGTTGCCTTAGTTTAAGGGGCTGCCTTAGTTTGAACGGTTGCCTTAGTTGGAGGGTTTGCCTTAGTTTGAGCGGTTGCCTTAGTTTGAGGGGCTGCCTTAGTTTGAGCGGCAGCCTTAGTTTGAGGGGTTGCTTAGTTTGAGGGGTTGCCTTAGTTTGAACGGTTGCTCCAGTTTGAGAGTCTGCCTTAGTTTGAGCGGTTACCTTAATTTGAGGGGTTGCCTTAGTTTGAGCAGTTGCCTTAGTTAGAGCGGTTGCCTTATTTTGAGAGTCTGCCTTAGTTTGAGGGGTTGCCTTAGTTTGAGCGTCTGCCTCAGTTTGAGCGGATGCCTTAGTTTGAGATTCTGCTTAGTTTGAGGGGCTGCCTTAGTTTGAGCGGTTGCCTTAGTTTGTGCGGCTGCCAAAGTTTGAGCGGCTGCCTTAGTTTGAGGGGTTGCCTGAATTAGAGCGGTTGCCTTATTTTGAGGGGCTGTCTTAGTTTGAGATTCTGCTTAGTTTGTGCGGCTGCCTTAGTTTTAGCGGCTGCCTCAGTTTGAGGGGCTGCTTTAGTTTGAGGGGCAGCATAAGTTTGAGGGGTTGCCTTAGTTTGAGCGGTTGCCTTAGTTTGAGGGGTTGCCTTAGTTTGAGCGGCTGCCTTAGTTTGAGGGGTTGCCTTAGTTTGAGGGGTTGCCTTAGTTTGAGCGGTTGCTTCAGTTTGAGAGTCTGCCTTAGTTTGAGCTGCTGCATTAGTTTGAGCGGTTGCCTTAGTTTGAGGGGCTGCCTTAGTTTGAGGGGTTGCCTTAGTTTGAGCAGCTGCCTCAGTTTGAGCGGCTGCCTTAGTTTGAGGGGCTGCCTTAGTTAGAGCGGTTGCCTTATTTTGAGGGGCTGCCTCAGTTTGAGGGGTTGCCTTAGTTTCAGCGGCTGCCTCAGTTTGAGCGGCTGCCTTAGTTAGAGCGGTTGCCTTATTTTGAGAGTCTGCTGAGTTTGAGCAGCTGCCTTAGTTAGAGCGGTTGCCCTATTTTGAGGGGCTGCCTTAGTTTGAGGTGTTGCCTTAGTTGGAGGGGTTGCCTTAGTCTGAGTGGTTGCCTTAGTTTGAGGGGTTGCCTTAGTGTGAGTGGTTGCCTTAGGTTGAGGTGCTGCCTTAGTTTGAGCGTTTGCCTTGATTTGAGGGGTTGCCTTAGTTTGAGCGGCTGCCTTAGTTTGAGCGGTTGCCTTAGTTTGAGGGGTTGCCCTCGTTTGAGCGGCTGACTTAGTTTGAGGGCTGCCTTAGTTTGAGCGGCTGCCTTAGTTTGAGGGGTTGCCTTAGTTTGAGGGGCTGCCTTAGTTTGAGGGGTTGCCTTAGTTTGAGCGGCTTCCTTAGTTTGAGCAGCTTCCTTAGTTTGAGCGGCTGCATTAGTTTGAGGGGTTGCCTTAGTTTGAGCGGCTTCCTTAGTTTGAGCGGCTGCCTTAGTTTGAGGGGTTGCCTTAGTTTGAGCAGCTTTCTTAGTTTGAGCGGTGGACTTAGTTTGAGAGTCTGCCTTAGTTTGAGGGTTTGCCTTAGTTTGAACGGCTGCCTGAGTTTGAGGGGCTGCCTTAGTTTGAGGGTTTGCCTTAGTTTGAGCGGTTGCTTTAGTTTGAGAGTGTGCCTTAGTTTGAGCGGCTGCCTTATTTTGAGGGGCTGCCTATGTTTGAGGGGTTGCCTTAGTTTGAGCGGCTGCCTTCGTGTGAGGGGTTGCCTGAGTTTGAGGGGTTGCCTTAGTTTGAGCGGTTGCTTTAGTTTGTGAGTCTGCCTTAGTTTGAGGGGTTGCCTTAGTTTGAGTGGTTGCCTTAGTTTGAGGGGTTGGCTTAGTTTGAGGGGTTGCCTTAGTTTGAGCGGTTGCCTTCGTTTGAGGGGTTGCCTTAGTTTGAGGGGTTGGCTTCATTTGAGCGGCTGCCTGAGTTTGAGGGGTTGCCTTAGTTTGAGGGGTTGCCTTAGTTTGAGGGGTTGCTTTAGTTTGAGGCGTTGCTTTAGTTTGAGGGGTTGCCTTAGTTTGAGCGGCTGACTTCGTTTGAGCGGATGCCTTAGTTTGAGCGGCTGCCTCAGTTTGAGGGGCTGCTTTAGTTTGACGGTTTGCCTTAGTTTGAGGGGCTGCCTTAGTTTGAGCGGTTGCCTTAGTTTGAGGTGTTGCCTTAGTTTGAGCGGCAGCCTTAGTTTGAGGGGCTGCCTTAGTTTAAGCGGTTGCCTTAGTTTGAGTGGTTGCCTTAGTTTGAGGGGTTGCCTTAGTTTGAGGAGCTGCCTTAGTTTGAGCGGTTGCCTTAGTTTGAGTGGTTGCCTTAGTTTGAGGGGTTGCCTTAGTTTGAGCGGTTGCTTTAGTTTGAGAGTCTGCCTTAGTTTGAGCGGCTGCCTTAGTTTGAGGGTTGCCTCAGTTTGATCGGCTGCCTTAGTGTGAGGGGTTGCCTTAGTTTGAGGGGCTGCCTTGGTTTGAGCGGTTGCCTCAGTTTTAGATTCTGCTCTGTTTGTGCGGCTGCCTTAGTTTTAGCGGTTGCCTTAGTTTGAGCGGCTGCCTTAGTTTGAGCGGCTGCATTAATTTGAGCGGTTCCCCTGGTTTGAGGGTCTGCCTTAGTTTGTGGGGTTGCTTCAGTTTGAGCGGTTGCCTTAGTTTGAGGGGCTGCCTTAGTTTGAGCGGTTGACTTCGTATGAGTGGTTGCCTTAGTTTGAGGGGTTGCCTTAGTTTGAGGGGTTTCCTTAGGTTGAAGGGCTGCCTTATTTTGAGCGGTTGCCTTAGCTTGAGGGGTTGCCTTAGTTTGAGGGTTTGGCTTAGTTTGAACGGCTGCCTGAGTTTGAGGGGTTGCCTTCGTTTGAGGGGTTGCCTTAGTTTGAGGGGTTGCTTTAGTTTGAGGCGTTGCTTTAGTTTGAGGGGTTGCCTTAGTTTGAGCGGCTGCCTTCGGTTGAGCGGATGCCTCAGTTTGAGCGGCTGCCTCAGTTTGAGGGGCTGCTTTAGTTTGAGGGGCAGCCTTAGTTTGAGGGGCTGCCTTAGTTTGAGCGGTTGCCTTAGTTTGAGGGATTGCCTTAGTTTGAGCGGCTGCCTTAGTTTGAGGGGCTGCCTTAGTTTGAGCGGTTGCCTTAGTTTGAGTGGTTGCCTTAGTTTGAGGGGTTGCCTTAGTTTGAGGGGCTGCCTTAGTTTGAGCGGTTGCCTTAGTTTGAGTGGTTGCCTTAGTTGGAGGGGTTGCCTTACTTTGAGTGGTTGCTTTAGGTTGAGGGGCTGCCTTCGTTTGAGCGGTTGCCTTAGTTTGAGGGGCTTCCTTACTTTGAGCGGTTGACTTCGTTTGAGTGGTTGCCTTAGTTTGAGGGGTTGCCTTAGATTGAGGGGTTGCCTTAGGTTGAAGGGCTGCCTTATTTTGAGCGGTTGCCTTAGCTTGAGGGGTTGCCTTAGTTTGAGGGGTTGGCTTCGTTTGAGCGGCTGCCTGAGTTTGAGCGGTTGCCTTAGTTTGAGGGGTTGCCTTAGTTTGAGGGGTTGCTTTAGTTTGAGGAGTTGCTTTAGTTTGAGGGGTTGCCTTAGTTTGAGCGGCTGCCTTCGTTTGAGCGGATGCCTTAGTTTGAGCGGCTGCCTCAGTTTGAGGGGCTGCTTTAGTTTGAGGGTTTGCCTTAGTTTGAGGGGCTGCCTTAGTTTGAGCGGTTGCCTTAGTTTGAGGGGTTGCCTTAGTTTGAGCGGCTGCCTTAGTTTGAGGGGCTGCCTTAGTTTAAGCGGTTGCCTTAGTTTGAGTGGTTGCCTTAGTTTGAGGGGTTGCCTTAGTTTGAGGAGCTGCCTTAGTTTGAGCGGTTGCCTTAGTTTGAGTGGTTGCCTTAGTTGGAGGGGTTGCCTTAGTTTGAGCGGTTGCCTTAGTTTGAACGGCTGCCTGAGTTTGAGGGGCTGCCTTAGTTTGAGGGGTTGCCTTAGTTTGAGCGGTTGCTTTAGTTTGAGAGTCTGCCTTAGTTTGAGCGGCTGCCTTAGTTTGAGGGTTGCCTCAGTTTGATCGGCTGCCTTAGTGTGAGGGGTTGCCTCAGTTTGAGGGGCTGCCTTAGTTTGAGCGGTTGCCTTAGTTTGAGGGGCTGCCTTAGTTTGAGATTCTGCTTAGTTTGTGCGGCTGACTTAGTTTTAGCGGTTGCCTTAGTTTGAGCGGCTGCCTTAGTTTGAGGGGCTGCCTTCGTTTGAGGGTTTGCCTTAGTTTGAGGGGTTGCCTTAGTTTGAGGGTTTGCCTTAGTTTGAGGGGTTGCCTTAGTTTGAACGGTAGCCTTCGTTTGAGGGTTTGCCTTAGTTTGAACGGTTGCCTTAGTTTTAGGGTTTGCCTTAGTTTGAGGGGTTGCCTTAGTTTGAACGGTTGCCATAGTTTGAGGGTTTGCCTTAGTTTGAGGGGTTGCCTCAGTTTGAGGGGTTGCCTTAGTTTAAGGGGCTGCCTTAGTTTGAGCGGTTGCCTTAGTTTAAGGGGCTGCCTTAGTTTGAACGGTTGCCTTAGTTTGAGGGTTTGCCTTAGTTTGAGCGGTTGCCTTAGTTTGAGGGGCTGCCTTAGTTTGATCGGTTGCCTTAGTTTGAGGGGTTGCCTTAGTTTGAACGGTTGCTCCAGTTTGAGAGTCTGCCTTAGTTTGAGCGGTTACCTTAATTTGAGGGGTTGCCTTAGTTTGAGCAGTTGCCTTAGTTAGAGCGGTTGCCTTATTTTGAGAGTCTGCCTTAGTTTGAGGGGTTGCCTTAGTTTGAGCGTCTGCCTCAGTTTGAGCGGATGCCTTAGTTTGAGATTCTGCTTAGTTTGAGGGGCTGCCTTAGTTTGAGCGGTTGCCTTAGTTTGTGCGGCTGCCAAAGTTTGAGCGGCTGCCTTAGTTTGAAGGGTTGCCTGAATTAGAGCGGTTGCCTTATTTTGAGGGGCTGTCTTAGTTTGAGATTCTGCTTAGTTTGTGCGGCTGCCTTAGTTTTAGCGGCTGCCTCAGTTTGAGGGGCTGCTTTAGTTTGAGGGGCAGCATAAGTTTGAGGGGTTGCCTTAGTTTGAGCGGTTGCCTTAGTTTGAGGGGTTGCCTTAGTTTGAGCGGCTGCCTTAGTTTGAGGGGTTGCCTTAGTTTGAGGGGTTGCCTTAGTTTGAGCGGTTGCTTCAGTTTGAGAGTCTGCCTTAGTTTGAGCTGCTGCATTAGTTTGAGCGGTTGCCTTAGTTTGAGGGGTTGCCTTAGTTTGAGCAGCTGCCTCAGTTTGAGCGGCTGCCTTAGTTTGAGGGGTTGCCTTAGTTTGAGCAGCTGCCTCAGTTTGAGCGGCTGCCTTAGTTTGAGGGGCTGCCTTAGTTAGAGCGGTTGCCTTATTTTGAGGGGCTGCCTCAGTTTGAGGGGTTGCCTTAGTTTCAGCGGCTGCCTTAGTTAGAGCGGTTGCCTTATTTTGAGAGTCTGCTGAGTTTGAGCAGCTGCCTTAGTTAGAGCGGTTGCCCTATTTTGAGGGGCTGCCTTAGTTTGAGGTGTTGCCTTAGTTGGAGGGGTTGCCTTAGTCTGAGTGGTTGCCTTAGTTTGAGGGGTTGCCTTAGTGTGAGTGGTTGCCTTAGGTTGAGGTGCTGCCTTAGTTTGAGCGTTTGCCTTGATTTGAGGGGTTGCCTTAGTTTGAGCGGCTGCCTTAGTTTGAGCGGTTGCCTTAGTTTGAGGGGTTGCCCTCGTTTGAGCGGCTGACTTAGTTTGAGGGGCTGCCTTAGTTTGAGCGGCTGCCTTCGTTTGAGGGGTTGCCTTAGTTTGAGGGGCTGCCTTAGTTTGAGGGGTTGCCTTAGTTTGAGCGGCTTCCTTAGTTTGAGCAGCTTCCTTAGTTTGAGCGGCTGCATTAGTTTGAGGGGTTGCCTTAGTTTGAGCGGCTTCCTTAGTTTGAGCGGCTGCCTTAGTTTGAGGGGTTGCCTTAGTTTGAGCAGCTTTCTTAGTTTGAGCGGTGGACTTAGTTTGAGAGTCTGCCTTAGTTTGAGGGTTTGCCTTAGTTTGAACGGCTGCCTGAGTTTGAGGGGCTGCCTTAGTTTGAGGGTTTGCCTTAGTTTGAGCGGTTGCTTTAGTTTGAGAGTGTGCCTTAGTTTGAGCGGCTGCCTTATTTTGAGGGGCTGCCTAAGTTTGAGGGGTTGCCTTAGTTTGAGCGGCTGCCTTCGTGTGAGGGGTTGCCTGAGTTTGAGGGGTTGCCTTAGTTTGAGCGGTTGCTTTAGTTTGTGAGTCTGCCTTAGTTTGAGGGGTTGCCTTAGTTTGAGTGGTTGCCTTAGTTTGAGGGGTTGGCTTAGTTTGAGGGGTTGCCTTAGTTTGAGCGGTTGCCTTCGTTTGAGGGGTTGCCTTAGTTTGAGGGGTTGGCTTCATTTGTGCGGCTGCCTGAGTTTGAGGGGTTGCCTTAGTTTGAGGGGTTGCCTTAGTTTGAGGGGTTGCTTTAGTTTGAGGCGTTGCTTTAGTTTGAGGGGTTGCCTTAGTTTGAGCGGCTGACTTCGTTTGAGCGGATGCCTTAGTTTGAGCGGCTGCCTCAGTTTGAGGGGCTGCTTTAGTTTGACGGTTTGCCTTAGTTTGAGGGGCTGCCTTAGTTTGAGCGGTTGCCTTAGTTTGAGGTGTTGCCTTAGTTTGAGCGGCAGCCTTAGTTTGAGGGGCTGCCTTAGTTTAAGCGGTTGCCTTAGTTTGAGTGGTTGCCTTAGTTTGAGGGGTTGCCTTAGTTTGAGGAGCTGCCTTAGTTTGAGCGGTTGCCTTAGTTTGAGTGGTTGCCTTAGTTTGAGGGGTTGCCTTAGTTTGAGCGGTTGCTTTAGTTTGAGAGTCTGCCTTAGTTTGAGCGGCTGCCTTAGTTTGAGGGTTGCCTCAGTTTGATCGGCTGCCTTAGTGTGAGGGGTTGCCTTAGTTTGAGGGGCTGCCTTAGTTTGAGCGGTTGCCTCAGTTTTAGATTCTGCTCAGTTTGTGCGGCTGCCTTAGTTTTAGCGGTTGCCTTATTTTGAGCGGCTGCCTTAGTTTGAGCGGCTGCATTAATTTGAGCGGTTCCCCTGGTTTGAGGGTCTGCCTTAGTTTGTGGGGTTGCTTCAGTTTGAGCGGTTGCCTTAGTTTGAGGGGCTGCCTTAGTTTGAGCGGTTGACTTCGTATGAGTGGTTGCCTTAGTTTGAGGGGTTGCCTTAGTTTGAGGGGTTTCCTTAGGTTGAAGGGCTGCCTTATTTTGAGCGGTTGCCTTAGCTTGAGGGGTTGCCTTAGTTTGAGGGGTTGGCTTAGTTTGAACGGCTGCCTGAGTTTGAGGGGTTGCCTTCGTTTGAGGGGTTGCCTTAGTTTGAGGGGTTGCTTTAGTTTGAGGCGTTGCTTTAGTTTGAGGGGTTGCCTTAGTTTGAGCGGCTGCCTTCGGTTGAGCGGATGCCTCAGTTTGAGCGGCTGCCTCAGTTTGAGGGGCTGCTTTAGTTTGAGGGGCAGCCTTAGTTTGAGGGGCTGCCTTAGTTTGAGCGGTTGCCTTAGTTTGAGGGATTGCCTTAGTTTGAGCGGCTGCCTTAGTTTGAGGGGCTGCCTTAGTTTGAGCGGTTGCCTTAGTTTGAGTGGTTGCCTTAGTTTGAGGGGTTGCCTTAGTTTGAGGGGCTGCCTTAGTTTGAGCGGTTGCCTTAGTTTGAGTGGTTGCCTTAGTTGGAGGGGTTGCCTTACTTTGAGTGGTTGCTTTAGGTTGAGGGGCTGCCTTCGTTTGAGCGGTTGCCTTAGTTTGAGGGGCTTCCTTACTTTGAGCGGTTGACTTCGTTTGAGTGGTTGCCTTAGTTTGAGGGGTTGCCTTAGATTGAGGGGTTGCCTTAGGTTGAAGGGCTGCCTTATTTTGAGCGGTTGCCTTAGCTTGAGGGGTTGCCTTAGTTTGAGGGGTTGGCTTCGTTTGAGCGGCTGCCTGAGTTTGAGCGGTTGCCTTAGTTTGAGGGGTTGCCTTAGTTTGAGGGGTTGCTTTAGTTTGAGGAGTTGCTTTAGTTTGAGGGGTTGCCTTAGTTTGAGCGGCTGCCTTCGTTTGAGCGGATGCCTTAGTTTGAGCGGCTGCCTCAGTTTGAGGGGCTGCTTTAGTTTGAGGGTTTGCCTTAGTTTGAGGGGCTGCCTTAGTTTGAGCGGTTGCCTTAGTTTGAGGGGTTGCCTTAGTTTGAGCGGCTGCCTTAGTTTGAGGGGCTGCCTTAGTTTAAGCGGTTGCCTTAGTTTGAGTGGTTGCCTTAGTTTGAGGGGTTGCCTTAGTTTGAGGAGCTGCCTTAGTTTGAGCGGTTGCCTTAGTTTGAGTGGTTGCCTTAGTTGGAGGGGTTGCCTTAGTTTGAGCGGTTGCCTTAGTTTGAACGGCTGCCTGAGTTTGAGGGGCTGCCTTAGTTTGAGGGGTTGCCTTAGTTTGAGCGGTTGCTTTAGTTTGAGAGTCTGCCTTAGTTTGAGCGGCTGCCTTAGTTTGAGGGTTGCCTCAGTTTGATCGGCTGCCTTAGTGTGAGGGGTTGCCTCAGTTTGAGGGGCTGCCTTAGTTTGAGCGGTTGCCTTAGTTTGAGGGGCTGCCTTAGTTTGAGATTCTGCTTAGTTTGTGCGGCTGACTTAGTTTTAGCGGTTGCCTTAGTTTGAGCGGCTGCCTTAGTTTGAGGGGCTGCCTTCGTTTGAGGGGTTGCCTTAGTTTGAGCGGCTGCCTTAGTTTGAGCGGTTCCCTGAGTTTGAGGGGCTGCCTTAGTTTGTGGGGTTGCTTTAGTTTGAGCGGTTGCCTTAGTTTGAGGGGCTGCCTTAGTTTGTGCGGTTGCCTTAGTTTGAGTGGTTGCCTTGGTTTGAGGGGTTGCCTTAGTTTGAGGGGTTGCCTTAGGTTGAGGGGCTGCCTTAGTTTGAGGGTCTGCCTTAGTTTGAGCGGCTGCCTTAGTTTGATCGGCTGCATTAGTTTGAGCGGTTCCCCTGGTTTGAGGGTCTGCCTTAGTTTGTGGGGTTGCTTTAGTTTGAGCGGTTGCCTTAGTTTGAGGGGCTGCCTTAGTTTGAGCGGTTGACTTCGTATGAGTGGTTGCCTTAGTTTGAGGGGTTGCCTTAGTTTGAGGGGTTGCCTTAGGTTGAAGGACTGCCTTATTTTGAGCGGTTGCCTTAGCTTGAGGGGTTGCCTTAGTTTGAGGGGTTGGCTTAGTTTGAGCGGCTGCCTGAGTTTGAGGGGTTGCCTTAGTTTGAGGGGTTGCCTTAGTTTGAGGGGTTGCTTTAGTTTGAGGCGTTGCTTTAGTTTGAGGGGTTGCCTTATTTTGAGCGGCTGCCTTCGGTTGAGCGGATGCCTTAGTTTGAGCGGCTGCCTCAGTTTGAGGGGCTGCTTTAGTTTGAGGGGCTGCCTTAGTTTGAGGGGCTGCCTTAGTTTGAGCGGTTGCCTTAGTTTGAGGGGTTGCCTTAGTTTGAGCGGCTGCCTTAGTTTGAGGGGTTGCCTTAGTTTGAGGGGCTGCCTTAGTTTGAGTGGTTGCCTTAGTTTGAGGGGTTGCCTTAGTTTGAGGGGCTGCCTTAGTTTGAGCGGTTGCCTTAGTTTGAGTGGTTGCCTTAGTTGGAGGGGTTGCCTTACTTTGAGTGGTTGCTTTAGGTTGAGGGGCTTCCTTATTTTGAGCGGTTGCCTTAGCTTGAGGGGTTGCCTTAGTTTGAGGGGTTGGCTTCGTTTGAGCGGCTGCCTGAGTTTGAGCGGTTGCCTTAGTTTGAGGGGCTGCCTTAGTTTGAGGGGTTGCCTTAGTTTGAGCGGCTGCCTTAGTTTGAGGGGCTGCCTTAGTTGGAGGGGTTGCCTTAGTTTGAGGGGTTGCCTTAGTTTGAGGGGATGCTTTAGTTTGAGGGGCAGCCTTAGTTTGAGGGGCTGCCTTAGTTTGAGCGGTTGCCTTAGTTTGACGGGTTGCCTTAGCTTGAGCGGCTGCCTTAGTTTGAAGGGCTGCCTTAGTTTAAGCGGTTGCCTTAGTTTGACGGGTTGCCTTAGCTTGAGCGGCTGCCTTAGTTTGAGGGGCTGCCTTAGTTTAAGCGGTTGCCTTAGTTTGAGTGGTTGCCTTAGTTTGAGGGGTTGCCTTATTTTGAGGGGCTGCCTTAGTTTGAGGGGTTGCCTTAGTTTGAGCGGTTGCCTTAGTTTGAACGGCTGCCTGAGTTTGAGGGGCTGCCTTAGTTTGAGGGGTTGCCTTAGTTTGAGCGGTTGCTTTAGTTTGAGAGTCTGCCTTAGTTGGAGCGGCTGCCTTAGATGGAGGGGTTGCCTTAGTTTGATCCGCTGCCTTAGTGTGAGGGGTTGCCTCAGTTTGAGGGGCTGCCTTAGTTTGAGCGGTTGCCTTAGTTTGAGTGGTTGCCTTAGTTGGAGGGGTTGCCTTAGTTTGAGCGGTTGCCTTAGTTTGAGGGGCTGCCTTAGTTTGAGCGGTTGCCTTAGTTTGAGTGGTTGCCTTAGTTGGAGGGGTTGCCTTAGTTTGAGGGGTTGCTTTAGGTTGAGGGGTTGCTTTAGTTTGAGCGGCTGCCTTAGTTTGAACGGTTGCCTTAGTTTGAGGGGTTGCTTTAGTTTGAGCGGCTGCTTTAGTTTGAGCGGTTGCCTTAGTTTGAGGGGCTGCCTTAGTTTGAGGGGTTCCTTAAGTTTGAGCGGCTGCCTTAGTTTGAGGGGCTGCCTTAGTTTGAGGGGTTGCCTTAGTTTGAGCGGTTGCCTGAGTTTGAGGGGTTGCCTTAGTTTGAGCAGCTGCCTCAGTTTGAGCGGCTGCCTTAGTTTGAGGGGCTGCCTTAGTTAGAGCGGTTGCCTTATTTTGAGGGGCTGCCTTAGTTCGAGGCGTTGCCTTAGTTTGAGCGGGTGCCTCAGTTTGAGCGGCTGCCTAGTTAGAGCGGTTGCCTTATTTTGAGAGTCTGCTGAGTTTGAGCAGCTGCCTTAGTTAGAGCGGTTGCCCTATTTTGAAGGGCTGCCTTAGTTTGAGGTGTTGCCTTAGTTGGAGGGATTGCCTTAGTCTGAGTGGTTGCCTTAGTTTGAGGGGTTGCCTTAGTGTGAGTGGTTGCCTTAGGTTGAGGTGCTGCCTTAGTTTGAGCGTTTGCCAAAGTTTGAGGGGTTGCCTTAGTTTGAGGGGCTGCCTTAGTTTGAGGGGCTGCCTCAGTTTGAGCGGTTGCCATAGTTTGAGCGGTTGCCTTAGTTTGAGGTGTTGCCTTAGTTTGAGCGGCTGCCTTAGTTTGAGCGGTTGCCTTAGTTTGAGGGGTTGCCTTAGTTTGAGCGGCTGACTTAGTTTGAGGGGCTGCCTTAGTTTGAGCGGCTGCCTTCGTTTGAGGGGTTGCCTTAGTTTGAGGGGCTGCCTTAGTTTGAGGGGTTGCCTTTGTTTGAGCGGCTTCCTTAGTTTGAGCAGCTTCCTTAGTTTGAGCGGCTGCATTAGTTTGAGGGGTTGCCTTAGTTTGAGCGGCTCCCTTAGTTTGAGGGGTTGCCTTAGTTTGAGCGGCTTTCTTAGTTTGTGCGGTGGCCTTAGTTTGAGAGTCTGCCTTAGTTTGAGGGGTTGCCTTAGTTTGAGCGGCTGCCTGAGTTTGAGGGGCTGCCTTAGTTTGAGGGTTTGCCTTAGTTTGAGCGGTTGCTTTAGTTTGAGAGTCTGCCTTAGTTTGAGCGGCTGCCTTAGTTTCAGGGGCTGCCTTAGTTTGAGGGGCTGCCTTAGTTTTAGCGGCTGCCTTCGTGTGAGGGGTTGCCTTAGTTTGAGGGGTTGCCTTAGTTTGAGCGGTTGCTTCAGTTTGTGAGTCTGCCTTAGTTTGAGGGGTTGCCTTTGTTTGAGCGGTTGCCTTAGTTAGAGCGTTTGCTTTAGTTTGAGAATCTGCCTTAGTTTGAGGGGTTGCCTAATTTTGAGAGTCTGCCTTAGTTTGAGGGGTTGCCTTAGTTTGAATGTCTGCATCAGTTTGAGCGGATGCCTTAGTTTGAGCGGTTGCCTTAGTTTGAGCGGCTGCCTAAGTTTGAGCGGATGCCTTAGTTTGAGGTGTTGCCTTAGTTAGAGCGGTTGCCTTATTTTGGGGGGCTGCCTTAGTTTCAGATTCTGCTTAGTTTGAGCGGCTGCCTCAGTTTTAGTGGTTGCCTTAGTTTGAGATGCTGCATGAGTTTGAGCGGTTGCCTTAGTTTGAGGGGCTGCCTTAGTTTGAGGGGTTGCCTTAGTTTGAGCAGCTGCCTCAGTTTGAGCGTATGCCTTAGTTTGAGCGGTTGCCTTAGTTTGAGATTCTGCTTAGTTTGAGCGGCTGCCTTAGTTTGATCGGCTGCCTTAGTTTGAGCGGTTGACTTAGTTTGAGGGGTTGCCTTAGTTTGAGCTCCTGCCTTAGTTTGGGGGGCTGTCTTAGGTGGAGCGGCTGCCTTAGTTTGAGGGGCTGCCTTAGTTTGAGCGGTTGCCTTAGTTTGAGCAGCTTCCTTCGTTTGAGCGGCTGCCTCAGTTTGAGCGGTTTCCTTAGTTTGAGGGGTTGCCTTCGTTTCAGGGGTTGCCTTAGTTTGAGCGGCTGCTTTAGTTTGAGGGGCTGTCTCAGATTGAGCGGCTGCCTCAGTTTGAGCGGCTGCCTTGGTTTGAGCGGTTGCCTTAGTTTGAGCGGCTGCCTCAGTTTGAACGGCTGCCTTAGTTTGAGCGGATGCCTTAGTTTGAGGGGCTGCCTTTGTTTGAGCTGCTGCCTTAGTTTGAGGGGCTGCCTTAGTTTGAGCGTCTGCCTCAGTTTGAGCGGCTGCCTCAGTTTGAGCGGTTGCCTTAGTTTGAACGGTTGCCTTAGTTTGAGGGTTTGCCTTAGTTTGAACGGATGCCTTAGTTTGAGGGTTTGCCTTAGTTTGAGGGGTTGCCTTAGTTTGAACGGTTGCCTTAGTTTGAGGGTTTGCCTTAGTTTGAGGGGTTGCCTTAGTTTGAGGGTTTACCTTAGTTTGAGGGGTTGCCTTAGTTTGAAGGGTTGCCTTAGTTTGAGGGTTTGCCTTAGTTTGAACGGTTGCCTTCGTTTCAGGGTTTGCCTTAGTTTGAGGGGTTGCCTTAGTTTGAAGGGTTGCCTTAGTTTGAGAGTTTGCCTTAGTTTGAGGGGTAGCCTTAGTTTGAGGGGTTGCCTTAGTTTGAGGGGCTGCCTTAGTGTGAACGGTTGCCTTAGTTTGAGGGTTTGCCTTAGTTTGAGGGGTTGCCTTAGTTTGAGGGGTTGCCTTAGTTTGAGGGGATGCCTTAGTTTGAGCGGCTGCCTTAGTTTGAGGGGTTGCCTTAGCTTGAGCGGCTGCCCTAGTTTGAGGGGTTGCCTTAGTTTGAGGGGTTGCCTTAGTTTGAACGGTTGCTCTAGTTTGAGAGTCTGCCTTAGTTTGAGCGGTTGCCTTAATTTGAGGGGTTGCCTTAGTTTGAGTGGTTGCCTTAGTTAGAGCGGTTGCCTTATTTTGAGAGTCTGCCTTAGTTTGAGGGGTTGCCATAGTTTGAGCGTCTGCCTCAGTTTGAGCGTATGCCTTAGTTTGAGTGTTTGCCTTATTTTGAGATTCTGCTGAGTTTGTGCGGCTGCCTCAGTTTGAGCGGTTGCCTTAGTTTGAACGGTTGCCTTAGTTTGAGGGTTTGCTTTAGTTTGAACGGATGCCTTAGTTTGAGGGTTTGCCTTAGTTTGAGGGGTTGCATTCGTTTGAACGGTTGCCTCAGTTTGAGGGTTTGCCTTAGTTTGAGGGGTTGCCTTAGTTTGAGGGTTTGCCTTAGTTTGAGGGGTTGCCTTAGTTTGAACGGTAGCCTTCGTTTGAGGGTTTGCCTTAGTTTGAACGGTTGCCTTAGTTTTAGGGTTTGCCTTAGTTTGAGGGGTTGCCTTAGTTTGAACGGTTGCCATAGTTTGAGGGTTTGCCTTAGTTTGAGGGGTTGCCTCAGTTTGAGGGGTTGCCTTAGTTTAAGGGGCTGCCTTAGTTTGAGCGGTTGCCTTAGTTTAAGGGGCTGCCTTAGTTTGAACGGTTGCCTTAGTTTGAGGGTTTGCCTTAGTTTGAGCGGTTGCCTTAGTTTGAGGGGCTGCCTTAGTTTGAGCGGCAGCCTTAGTTTGAGGGGTTGCTTAGTTTGAGGGGTTGCCTTAGTTTGAACGGTTGCTCCAGTTTGAGAGTCTGCCTTAGTTTGAGCGGTTACCTTAATTTGAGGGGTTGCCTTAGTTTGAGCAGTTGCCTTAGTTAGAGCGGTTGCCTTATTTTGAGAGTCTGCCTTAGTTTGAGGGGTTGCCTTAGTTTGAGCGTCTGCCTCAGTTTGAGCGGATGCCTTAGTTTGAGATTCTGCTTAGTTTGAGGGGCTGCCTTAGTTTGTGCGGCTGCCAAAGTTTGAGCGGCTGCCTTAGTTTGAGGGGTTGCCTGAATTAGAGCGGTTGCCTTATTTTGAGGGGCTGTCTTAGTTTGAGATTCTGCTTAGTTTGTGCGGCTGCCTTAGTTTTAGCGGCTGCCTCAGTTTGAGGGGCTGCTTTAGTTTGAGGGGCAGCATAAGTTTGAGGGGTTGCCTTAGTTTGAGCGGTTGCCTTAGTTTGAGGGGTTGCCTTAGTTTGAGCGGCTGCCTTAGTTTGAGGGGTTGCCTTAGTTTGAGGGGTTGCCTTAGTTTGAGCGGTTGCTTCAGTTTGAGAGTCTGCCTTAGTTTGAGCTGCTGCATTAGTTTGAGCGGTTGCCTTAGTTTGAGGGGCTGCCTTAGTTTGAGGGGTTGCCTTAGTTTGAGCAGCTGCCTCAGTTTGAGCGGCTGCCTTAGTTTGAGGGGCTGCCTTAGTTAGAGCGGTTGCCTTATTTTGAGGGGCTGCCTCAGTTTGAGGGGTTGCCTTAGTTTCAGCGGCTGCCTCAGTTTGAGCGGCTGCCTTAGTTAGAGCGGTTGCCTTATTTTGAGAGTCTGCTGAGTTTGAGCAGCTGCCTTAGTTAGAGCGGTTGCCCTATTTTGAGGGGCTGCCTTAGTTTGAGGTGTTGCCTTAGTTGGAGGGGTTGCCTTAGTCTGAGTGGTTGCCTTAGTTTGAGGGGTTGCCTTAGTGTGAGTGGTTGCCTTAGGTTGAGGTGCTGCCTTAGTTTGAGCGTTTGCCTTGATTTGAGGGGTTGCCTTAGTTTGAGCGGCTGCCTTAGTTTGAGCGGTTGCCTTAGTTTGAGCGGCTGCCTTAGTTTGAGCGGTTGCCTTAGTTTGAGGGGTTGCCTTAGTTTGAGCGGCTGCCTTCGTTTGAGGGGTTGCCTTAGTTTGAGGGGCTGCCTTAGTTTGAGGGGTTGCCTTAGTTTGAGCGGCTTCCTTAGTTTGAGCAGCTTCCTTAGTTTGAGCGGCTGCATTAGTTTGAGGGGTTGCCTTAGTTTGAGCGGCTTCCTTAGTTTGAGCGGCTGCCTTAGTTTGAGGGGTTGCCTTAGTTTGAGCAGCTTTCTTAGTTTGAGCGGTGGACTTGGTTTGAGAGTCTGCCTTAGTTTGAGGGTTTGCCTTAGTTTGAACGGCTGCCTGAGTTTGAGGGGCTGCCTTAGTTTGAGGGTTTGCCTTAGTTTGAGCGGTTGCTTTAGTTTGAGAGTGTGCCTTAGTTTGAGCGGCTGCCTTATTTTGAGGGGCTGCCTAAGTTTGAGGGGTTGCCTTAGTTTGAGCGGCTGCCTTCGTGTGAGGGGTTGCCTGAGTTTGAGGGGTTGCCTCAGTTTGAGCGGTTGCTTTAGTTTGTGAGTCTGCCTTAGTTTGAGGGGTTGCCTTTGTTTAAGCGGTTGCCTTAGTTAGAGCGTTTGCTTTAGTTTGAGAATCTGCCTTAGTTTGAGGGGTTGCCTTATTTTGAGAGTCTGCCTTAGTTTGAGGGGTTGCCTTAGTTTGAATGTCTGCATCAGTTTGAGCGGATGCCTGAGTTTGAGCGGTTGCCTTAGTTTGAGATTCTGCTTAGTTTGAGGGTCTGCCTTAGTTTGAGCGGTTGCCTTAGTTTGAGCGGCTGCCGACGTTTGAGCGGATGCCTTAGTTTGAGGTGTTGCCTTAGTTAGAGCGGTTGCCTTATTTTGGGGGGCTGCCTGAGTTTGAGATTCTGCTTAGTTTGAGCGGCTGCCTCAGTTTTAGTGGTTGCCTTAGTTTGAGTGGCTGCCTTAGTTTGAGCGGCTGCCTTAGTCTGAGGGGTTGCCTTAGTTTGAGCGGCTGCCTTAGTTTGAGCGGTTCCCTTAGATGGAGGGTCTGCCTTAGTTTGAGCGGTTGCCTTAGTTTGTGTGGTTGCCTTAGTTTGAGGCGTTGCCTTTGTTTGAGGGGCTGCCTTAGTTTGAGCGGTTGCCTTAGTTTGAGTGGTTGCCTTAGTTGGAGGGGTTGCCTTAGTTTGAGGGGTTGCTTTAGGTTGAGGGGCTGCCTTAGTTTGAGGGGCTGCCTTAGTTTGAGCGGTTGCCTTAGTTTGAGTGGTTGTCTTAGTTGGAGGGGTTGCCTTAGTTTGAGGGGTTGCTTTAGTTTGAGCGGCTGCCTTAGTTTGAGCGGCTGCCTTAGTTTGAGGGGTTGCCTTAGTTTGCGGGGCTGCCTTAGTTTGTGGGGTTGCTTTCGTTTGAGCGGTTGCCTTAGTTTGAGGGGCTGCTTTAGTTTGAGGGGCTGCCTTATTTTGAGCGGCTGCCTTAGTTTGAGCGGCTGCCTTAGTTTGAGGGGTTGCCTTAGTTTGCGGGGCTGCCTTAGTTTGTGGGGTTGCTTTCGTTTGAGCGGTTGCCTTAGTTTGAGGGGCTGCCTTAGTTTGAGGGGTTGCCTTCGTTTGAGCGGATGCCTCAGTTTGAGCGGTTGCCTTAGTTTGAGGGGTTGCTTTAGTTTGAGCGGCTGCCTACTTTTGAGCGGATGCCTTAGTTTGAGGGGTTGCCTTAGTTTGAGGGGTTGCTTTAGTTTGAGGCGTTGCTTTAGTTTGAGGCGTTGCTTTAGTTTGAGGGGTTGCCTTAGTTTGAGCGGCTGCCTTCGTTTGAGCGGATGCCTTAGTTTGAGCGGCTGCCTCAGTTTGAGGGGCTGCTTTAGTTTGAGGGGCAGCATAAGTTTGAGGGGCTGCCTTAGTTTGAGCGGTGGCCTTAGTTTGAGGGGTTGGCTTAGTTTGAGCGGCTGCCTGAGTTTGAGGGGTTGCCTTAGTTTGAGGGGTTGCTTTAGTTTGAGGCGTTGCTCTAGTTTGAGGCGTTGCTTTAGTTTGAGGGGTTGACTTAGTTTGAGCGGCTGCCTTCGTTTGAGCTGATGCCTTAGTTTGAGCGGCTGCCTCAGTTTGAGGGGCTGCTTTAGTTTGAGGGGCAGCATAAGTTTGAGGGGCTGCCTTAGTTTGAGCGGTTGCCTTAGCTTGAGGGGTTGCCTTAGTTTGAGCGGCTGCCTTAGTTTGAGGGGTTGCCTTAGTTTGCGGGGCTGCCTTAGTTTGTGGGGTTGCTTTAGTTTGAGCGGTTGCCTTAGTTTGAGTGGGTGCCTTAGTTTGAGGGGTTGCCTTCGTTTGAGCGGATGCCTCACTTTGAGCGGTTGCCTTAGTTTGAGGGGTTGCTTTAGTTTGAGCGGCTGCCTTCTTTTGAGCGGATGCCTTAGTTTGAGGGGCTGCCTTAGTTTGAGCGGTTGCCTTAGTTTGAGGGGTTGCCTTAGTTTGAGGGGTTGCCTTAGGTTGAAGGGCTGCCTTATTTTGAGCGGTTGCCTTAGCTTGAGCGGTGGCCTTAGTTTGAGGGGTTGGCTTAGTTTGAGCGGCTGCCTGAGTTTGAGGGGTTGCCTTAGTTTGAGGGGTTGCCTTAGTTTGAGGGGTTGCTTTAGTTTGAGGCGTTGCTTTAGTTTGAGGGGTTGCCTTAGTTTGAGCGGCTGCCTTCGTTTGAGCGGATGCCTTAGTTTGAGCGGCTGCCTCAGTTTGAGGGGCTGCTTTAGTTTGAGGGGCAGCATAAGTTTGAGGGGCTGCCTCAGTTTGAGCGGTTGCCTTATTTTGAGGGGCTTCCTTAGTTTGAAAGGTTGCCTTATTTTGAGGGGCTGCCTCAGTTTGAGAGGTTGCCTTATTTTGAGGGGCTGCCTTAGTTTGAGGCGTTGCCTTAGTTTGAGCAGCTGCCTCAGTTTGAGCGGTTGCCTTAGTTTGAGGGGCTGCCTTAGTTAGAGCGGTTGCCTTATTTTGAGGGGCTGCCTTAGTTTGAGGCGTTGCCTTAGTTTGAGCGGCTGCCTCAGATTGAGCGGCTGCCTTAGTTTGAGGGGTTGCCTTAGTTTGAGGGGCTGCCTCAGTTTGAGCGGTTGCCTTAGTTTGAGCGGTTGCCTTAGTTTGAGGTGTTGCCTTAGTTTGAGCGGCTGCCTTAGTTTGAGCGGTTGCCTTAGTTTGAGGGGTTGCCTTAGTTTGAGCGGCTGCCTTAGTTTGAGGGGCTGCCTTAGTTTGAGCGGCTGCCTTCGTTTGAGGGGTTGCCTTAGTTTGAGGGGCTGCCTTAGTTTGAGGGGTTGCCTTAGTTTGAGCGGTTTCCTTAGTTTGAGCAGCTTCCTTAGTTTGAGCGGCTGCCTTAGTTTGAGGGGTTGCCTTAGTTTGAGCGGCTTTCTTAGTTTGAGCGGTGGCCTTAGTTTGAGAGTCTGCCTTAGTTTGAGGGGTTGCCTTAGTTTGAGCGGCTGCCTGAGTTTGAGGGGCTGCCTTAGTTTGAGGGTTTGCCTTAGTTTGAGCGGTTGCTTTAGTTTGTGAGTCTGCCTTAGTTTGAGGGGTTGCCTTTGTTTGAGCGGTTGCCTTAGTTAGAGCGTTTGCTTTAGTTTGAGAGTCTGCCTTAGTTTGAGTGGTTGCCTTATTTTGAGAGTCTTCCTTAGTTTGAGGGGTTGCCTTAGTGTGAATGTCTGCATCAGTTTGAGCGGTTGCCTGAGTTTGAGCGGTTGCCTTAGTTTGAGGGGTTGCCTTAGTTTGAGGGGTTGCCTTAGGTTGAGGGGCTGCCTTAGTTTGAGGGTCTGCCTTAGTTTGAGCGTCTGCCTTAGTTTGAGCGGCTGCCTTAGTTTGAGCGGTTCCCTTAGTTTGAGGGACTGCCTTAGTTTGTGGGGTTGCTTTAGTTTGAGCGGGTGACTTAGATTGAGTGGTTGCCTTAGTTTGAGGGGTTGCCTTAGTTTGAGGGGTTGCCTCAGGTTGAAGGGCTGCCTTATTTTGAGCGCTTGCCTTAGCTTGCGCGGTGGCCTTAGTTTGAGGGGTTGGCTTAGTTTGAGCGGCTGCCTGAGTTTGAGGGGCTGCCTTAGTTTGAGGGGTTGCCTTTGTTTGAGGGGTTGCTTTAGTTTGAGGCGTTGCTTTAGTTTGAGGGGTTGCCTTAGTTTGTGCGGCTGCCTTCGTTTGAGCGGATGCCTTAGTTTGAGCGGCTGCCTGAGTTTGAGGGGCTGCTTTAGTTTGAGGGGCAGCATAGGTTTGAGGGGTTGCCTTAGTTTGAGGGGTTGCCTTAGTTTGAGGGGTTGCCTTACTTTGAGGGGTTGCCTTAGTTTGAGGGGTTGCCTTAGTTTGAGCGGTTGCTTCAGTTTGAGAGTCTGCCTTAGTTTGAGCTGCTGCATTAGTTTGAGCGGTTGCCGTAGTTTGAGGGGCTGCCTTAGTTTGAGGGGTTGCCTTAGTTTGAGCAGCTGCCTCAGTTTGAGCGGCTGCCTTAGTTTGAGGGGCTGCCTTAGTTAGAGCGGTTGCCTTATTTTGAGGGGCTGCCTTAGTTTGAGGGGTTGCCTTAGTTTGAGCGGCTGCCTCAGTTTGAGCGGCTGCCTTATTTTGAGAGTCTGCTGAGTTTGAGCAGCTGCCTTAGTTAGAGCGGTTGCCCTATTTTGAGGGGCTGCCTTAGTTTGAGGTGTTGCCTTAGTTGGAGGGGTTGCCTTAGTCTGAGTGGTTGCCTTAGTTTGAGGGGTTGCCTTAGTGTGAGTGGTTGCCTTAGGTTGAGGTGCTGCCTTAGTTTGAGCGTTTGCCTTGATTTGAGGGGTTGCCTTAGTTTGAGGGGCTGCCTTAGTTTGAGGGGCTGCCTCAGTTTGAGCGGTTGCGTTAGTTTGAGCGGTTGCCATAGTTTGAGGTGTTGCCTTAGTTTGAGCGGCTGCCTCAGTTTGAGCGGTTGCCTTAGTTTGAGGGGTTGCCCTCGTTTGAGCGGCTGACTTAGTTTGAGGGGCTGCCTTAGTTTGAGCGGCTGCCTTCGTTTGAGGGGTTGCCTTAGTTTGAGGGGCTGCCTTAGTTTGAGCGGCTTCCTTAGTTTGAGCGGCTGCCTTAGTTTGAGGGGTTGCCTTAGTTTGAGCGGCTTTCTTAGTTTGAGCGGTGGACTTAGTTTGAGAGTCTGCCTTAGTTTGAGGGTTTGCCTTAGATTGAGCGGCTGCCTGAGTTTGAGGGGCTGCCTTAGTTTGAGTGTCTGCATCAGTTTGAGCGGATGCCTGAGTTTGAGCGGTTGCCTTAGTTTGAGATTCTGCTTAGTTTGAGGGGCTGCCTTAGTTTGAGCGGTTGCCTTAGTTTGAGCGGCTGCCTAAGTTTGAGCGGATGCCTTAGTTTGAGGTGTTGCCTTAGTTAGAGCGGTTGCCTTATTTTGGGGGGCTGCCTTAGTTTGAGATTCTGCTTAGTTTGAGCGGCTGCCTCAGTTTTAGTGGTTGCCTTAGTTTGAGCGGCTGCCTTAGTTTGAGCGGCTGCCTTAGTCTGAGGGGTTGCCTTAGTTTGAGCGGCTGCCTTAGTTTGAGCGGTTCCCTTAGATGGAGGGTCTGGCTTAGTTTGAGCGGTTGCCTTAGTTTGAGTGGTTGCCTTAGTTTGAGGCGTTGCCTTTGTTTGAGGGGCTGCCTTAGTTTGAGCGGTTGCCTTAGTTTGAGTGGTTGCCTTAGTTGGAGGGGTTGCCTTAGTTTGAGGGGTTGCTTTAGGTTGAGGGGTTGCCTTAGTTTGAGGGGCTGCCTTAGTTTGAGCGGTTGCCTTAGTTTGAGTGGTTGCCTTATTGGAGGGGTTGCCTCAGTTTGAGCGGTTGCCTTAGTTTTAGGGGCTGCCTTAGTTTGAGCGGTTGCCTTAGTTTGAGTGGTTGTCTTTGTTGGAGGGGTTGCCTTAGTTTGAGGGGTTGCTTTAGGTTGAGGGGCTGCCTTAGTTTGAGGGGCTGCCTTAGTTTGAGCGGCTGCCTTAGTTTGAGCGGCTGCCTTAGTTTGAGCGGTTCCCTTAGTTTGCGGGGCTGCCTTAGTTTGTGGGGTTGCTTTAGTTTGAGCGGTTGCCTTAGTTTGAGCGGTTGCCTTAGTTTTAGGGGCTGCCTTAGTTTGAGCGGTTGCCTTAGTTTGAGTGGTTGCCTTAGTTGGAGGGGTTGCCTTAGTTTGAGGGGTTGCTTTAGGTTTTGGGGCTGCCTTAGTTTGAGCGGTTGCCTTAGTTTGAGGGGCTGCCTTAGTTTGAGCGGTTGCCTTAGTTTGAGTGGTTGTCTTAGTTGGAGGGGTTGCCTTAGTTTGAGGGGTTGCTTTAGGTTGAGGGGCTGCCTTAGTTTGAGGGGCTGCCTTAGTTTGAGCGGCTGCCTTAGTTTGAGCGGCTGCCTTAGTTTGAGCGGATCCCTTCGTTTGCGGGGCTGCCTTAGTTTGTGGGGTTGCTTTAGTTTGAGCGGTTGCCTTAGTTTGAGTGGGTGCCTTAGTTTGAGGGGTTGCCTTCGTTTGAGCGGATGCCTTAGTTTGAGCGGTTGCCTTAGTTTGAGGGGTTGCTTTAGTTTGAGCGGCTGCCTTCTTTTGAGCGGATGCCTTAGTTTGAGGGGCTGCCTTAGTTTGAGCGGTTGGCTTAGTTTGAGCGGCTGCCTGAGTTTGAGGGGTTGCCTTAGTTTGAGGGGTTGCCTTAGTTTGAGGGGTTGCTTTAGTTTGAGGCGTTGCTTTAGTTTGAGGGGTTGCCTTAGTTTGAGCGGCTGCCTTCGTTTGAGCGGATGCCTTAGTTTGAGCGGCTGCCTCAGTTTGAGGGGCTGCTTTAGTTTGAGGGGCAGCATAAGTTTGAGGGGCTGCCTTAGTTTGAGCGGTTGCCTTAGCTTGTGGGGTTGCCTTAGTTTGAGCGGCTGCCTTAGTTTGAGGGGTTGCCTTAGTTTGAGGGGTTGCCTTAGTTTGAGCGGTTGCTTCAGTTTGAGAGTCTGCCTTAGTTTGAGCTGCTGCATTAGTTTGAGCGGTTGCCTTAGTTTGAGGGGCTGCCTTAGTTTGAGGGGTTGCCTTAGTTTGAGCAGCTGCCTCAGTTTGAGCGGCTGCCTTAGTTTGAGGGGCTGCCTTAGTTAGAGCGGTTGCCTTATTTTGAGGGGCTGCCTCAGTTTGAGCGGTTGCCTTATTTTGAGGGGCTGCCTTAGTTTGAGAGGTTGCGTTATTTTGAGGGGCTGCCTCAGTTTGAGAGGTTGCCTTATTTTGAGGGGCCTCCTTAGTTTGAGGCGTTGCCTTAGTTTGAGCAGCTGCCTCAGTTTGAGCGGTTGCCTTAGTTTGAGGGGCTGCCTTAGTTAGAGCGGATGCCTTATTTTGAGGGGCTGCCTTAGTTTGAGGCGTTGCCTTAGTTTGAGCGGCTGCCTCAGTTTGAGCGGCTGCCTTAGTTAGAGCGGTTGCCTTATTTTGAGAGTCTGCTGAGTTTGAGCAGCTGCCTTAGTTAGAGCGGTTGCCCTATATTGAGGGGCTGCCTTAGTTTGAGGTGTTGCCTTAGTTGGATGGGTTGCCTTCGTGTGAGTGGTTGCGTTAGGTTGAGGTGCTGCCTTAGTTTGAGCGTTTGCCTTAGTTTGAGGGGTTGCCTTAGTTTGAGGGGTTGCCTTAGTTTGAGGGGCTGCCTCAGTTTGAGCGGTTGCCTTAGTTTGAGCGGTTGCCTTAGTTTGAGGTGTTGCCTTAGTTTGAGGTGTTGCCTTAGTTTGAGCGGCTGCCTTAGTTTGAGCGGTTGCCTTAGTTTGAGGGGTTGCCTTAGTTTGAGCGCCTGCCTTAGTTTGAGGGGCTGCCTTAGTTTGAGCGGCTGCCTTCGTTTGAGGGGTTGCCTTAGTTTGAGGGGTTGCCTTAGTTTGAGCGGTTTCCTTAGTTTGAGCGGTTGCCTTAGTTTGAGGGGTTGCATTAGTTTGAGCGGCTTCCTTAGTTTGAGCGGTTGCCTTAGTTTGAGGGGTTGCCTTAGTTTGAGCGGCTTTCTTAGTTTGAGCGGTGGCCTTAGTTTGAGAGTCTGCCTTAGTTTGAGGGGTTGCCTTAGTTTGAGCGGCTGCCTGAGTTTGAGGGGCTGCCTTAGTTTGAGGGTTTGCCTTAGTTTGAGCGGTTGCTTTAGTTTGAGAGTGTGCCTTATTTTGAGCGGCTGCCTTAGTTTGAGGGGCTGCCTTAGTTTGAGGGGTTGCCTTAGTTTGAGCGGCTGCCTTCGTGTGAGGGGTTGCCTTAGTTTGAGGGGTTGCCTTAGTTTGAGCGGTTGCTTTAGTTTGTGAGTCTGCCTTAGTTTGAGGGGTTGCCTTTGTTTGAGCGGTTGCCTTAGTTAGAGCGTTTGCTTTAGTTTGAGAGTCTGCCTTAGTTTGAGGGGTTGCCTTATTTTGAGAGTCTTCCTTAGTTTGAGGGGTTGCCTTAGTTTGAATGTCTGCATCAGTTTGAGCGGTTGCCTGAGTTTGAGCGGTTGCCTTAGTTTGAGATTCTGCTTCGTTTGAGGGGCTGCCTTAGTTTGAGCGGTTGCCTTAGTTTGAGCGGCTGCCTAAGTTTGAGCGGATGCCTTAGTTTGAGGTGTTGCCTTAGTTAGAGCGGTTGCCTTATTTTGGGGGGCTGCCTTAGTTTGAGATTCTGCTTAGTTTGAGCGGCTGCCTCAGTTTTAGTGGTTGCCTTAGTTTGAGCGGCTGCCTTAGTTTGAGCGGCTGCCTTAGTCTGAGGGGTTGCCTTAGTTTGAGCGGCTGCCTTCGTTTGAGCGGTTCCCTTAGATGGAGGGTCTGCCTTAGTTTGAGCGGTTGCCTTAGTTTGAGTGGTTCCCTTAGATGGAGGGTCTGCCTTAGTTTGAGGGGTTGCCTTAGTTTGAGGGGTTGCTTTAGGTTGAGGGGCTGCCTTAGTTTGAGGGTCTGCCTTAGTTTGAGGGGTTGCCTTAGTTTGAGGGGTTGCTTTAGGTTGAGGGGCTGCCTTAGTTTGAGGGGCTGCCTTAGTTTGAGCGGTTGCCTTAGTTTGAGTGGTTGCCTTAGTTGGAGGGGTTTCCTTAGTTTGAGGGGTTGCCTTAGTTTGAGGGGCTGCCTTAGTTTGAGCGGTTGCCTTAGTTTGAGTGGTTGCCTTATTGGAGGGGTTGCCTTAGTTTGAGTGGTTGCCTTATTGGAGGGGTTGCCTTAGTTTGAGTGGTTGCCTTAGTTGGAGGGGTTTCCTTAGTTTGAGGGGTTGCTTTAGTTTGAGCGGCTGCCTTCTTTTGAGCGGATGCCTTAGTTTGAGGGGCTGCCTTAGTTTGAGCGGTTGGCTTAGTTTGAGCGGCTGCCTGAGTTTGAGGGGTTGCCTTAGTTTGAGGGGTTGCCTTAGTTTGAGGGGCTGCCTTAGTTTGAGCGGTTGCCTTAGTTTGAGTGGTTGCCTTAGTTGGAGGGGTTTCCTTAGTTTGAGGGGTTGCTTTAGTTTGAGCGGCTGCCTTCTTTTGAGCGGATGCCTTAGTTTGAGGGGCTGCCTTAGTTTGAGCGGTTGGCTTAGTTTGAGCGGCTGCCTGAGTTTGAGGGGTTGCCTTAGTTTGAGGGGTTGCCTTAGTTTGAGGGGTTGCTTTAGTTTGAGGCGTTGCTTTAGTTTGAGGGGTTGCCTTAGTTTGAGCGGCTGCCTTCGTTTGAGCGGATGCCTTAGTTTGAGCGGCTGCCTCAGTTTGAGGGGCTGCTTTAGTTTGAGGGGCAGCATAAGTTTGAGGGGCTGCCTTAGTTTGAGCGGTTGCCTTAGCTTGTGGGGTTGCCTTAGTTTGAGCGGCTGCCTTAGTTTGAGGGGTTGCCTTAGTTTGAGGGGTTGCCTTAGTTTGAGCGGTTGCTTCAGTTTGAGAGTCTGCCTTAGTTTGAGCTGCTGCATTAGTTTGAGCGGTTGCCTTAGTTTGAGGGGCTGCCTTAGTTTGAGGGGTTGCCTTAGTTTGAGCAGCTGCCTCAGTTTGAGCGGCTGCCTTAGTTTGAGGGGCTGCCTTAGTTAGAGCGGTTGCCTTATTTTGAGGGGCTGCCTCAGTTTGAGCGGTTGCCTTATTTTGAGGGGCTGCCTTAGTTTGAGAGGTTGCGTTATTTTGAGGGGCTGCCTCAGTTTGAGAGGTTGCCTTATTTTGAGGGGCCTCCTTAGTTTGAGGCGTTGCCTTAGTTTGAGCAGCTGCCTCAGTTTGAGCGGTTGCCTTAGTTTGAGGGGCTGCCTTAGTTAGAGCGGATGCCTTATTTTGAGGGGCTGCCTTAGTTTGAGGCGTTGCCTTAGTTTGAGCGGCTGCCTCAGTTTGAGCGGCTGCCTTATTTTGAGAGTCTGCTGAGTTTGAGCAGCTGCCTTAGTTAGAGCGGTTGCCCTATATTGAGGGGCTGCCTTAGTTTGAGGTGTTGCCTTAGTTGGATGGGTTGCCTTCGTGTGAGTGGTTGCGTTAGGTTGAGGTGCTGCCTTAGTTTGAGCGTTTGCCTTAGTTTGAGGGGTTGCCTTAGTTTGAGGGGTTGCCTTAGTTTGAGGGGCTGCCTCAGTTTGAGCGGTTGCCTTAGTTTGAGCGGTTGCCTTAGTTTGAGGTGTTGCCTTAGTTTGAGGTGTTGCCTTAGTTTGAGCGGCTGCCTTAGTTTGAGCGGTTGCCTTAGTTTGAGGGGTTGCCTTAGTTTGAGCGGCTGCCTTAGTTTGAGGGGCTGCCTTAGTTTGAGCGGCTGCCTTCGTTTGAGGGGTTGCCTTAGTTTGAGGGGCTGCCTTAGTTTGAGGGGTTGCCTTAGTTTGAGCGGTTTCCTTAGTTTGAGCGGTTGCCTTAGTTTGAGGGGTTGCATTAGTTTGAGCGGCTTCCTTAGTTTGAGCGGTTGCCTTAGTTTGAGGGGTTGCCTTAGTTTGAGCGGCTTTCTTAGTTTGAGCGGTGGCCTTAGTTTGAGAGTCTGCCTTAGTTTGAGGGGTTGCCTTAGTTTGAGCGGCTGCCTGAGTTTGAGGGGCTGCCTTAGTTTGAGGGTTTGCCTTAGTTTGAGCGGTTGCTTTAGTTTGAGAGTGTGCCTTATTTTGAGCGGCTGCCTTAGTTTGAGGGGCTGCCTTAGTTTGAGGGGTTGCCTTAGTTTGAGCGGCTGCCTTCGTGTGAGGGGTTGCCTTAGTTTGAGGGGTTGCCTTAGTTTGAGCGGTTGCTTTAGTTTGTGAGTCTGCCTTAGTTTGAGGGGTTGCCTTTGTTTGAGCGGTTGCCTTAGTTAGAGCGTTTGCTTTAGTTTGAGAGTCTGCCTTAGTTTGAGGGGTTGCCTTATTTTGAGAGTCTTCCTTAGTTTGAGGGGTTGCCTTAGTTTGAATGTCTGCATCAGTTTGAGCGACTGCCTTAGTTTGAGGGGTTGCCTTACTTTGAGCTGTTGCCTTAGTTTGAGGGGTTGCCTTAGTTTGAGCGGATGCCTTAGTTTGAGGGGTTGCTTTAGTTTGAGCGGCTGCCTTAGTTTGAGCGGTTGCCTTAGTTTGAGCGGCTGCCTTAGTTTGAGCGGTTGCCTTAGTTTGAGATTCTGCTTAGTTTGAGGGGCTGCCTTAGTTTGAGCGGTTGCCTTAGTTTGAGCGGCTGCCTAAGTTTGAGCGGATGCCTTAGTTTGAGGTGTTGCCTTAGTTAGAGCGGTTGCCTTATTTTGGGGGGCTGCCTTAGTTTGAGATTCTGCTTAGTTTGAGCGGCTGCCTCAGTTTTAGTGGTTGCCTTAGTTTGAGCGGCTGCCTTAGTTTGAGCGGCTGCCTTAGTCTGAGGGGTTGCCTTAGTTTGAGCGGCTGCCTTCGTTTGAGCGGTTCCCTTAGATGGAGGGTCTGCCTTAGTTTGAGCGGTTGCCTTAGTTTGAGTGGTTGCCTTAGTTTGAGGCGTTGCCTTTGTTTGAGGGGCTGCCTTAGTTTGAGATTCTGCTTAGTTTGAGCGGCTGCCTCAGTTTTAGTGGTTGCCTTAGCTTGAGCGGCTGCCTTAGTTTGAGCGGCTGCCTTCGTTTGAGCGGTTCCCTTAGATGGAGGGTCTGCCTTAGTTTGAGCGGTTGCCTTAGTTTGAGTGGTTGCCTTAGTTTGAGGGGTTGCTTTAGGTTGAGGGGCTGCCTTAGTTTGAGGGACTGCCTTAGTTTGAGGGGTTGCCTTAGTTTGAGGGGTTGCTTTAGGTTGAGGGGCTGCCTTAGTTTGAGGGGCTGCCTTAGTTTGAGCGGTTGCCTTAGTTTGAGTGGTTGCCTTAGTTGGAGGGGTTTCCTTAGTTTGAGGGGTTGCCTTAGTTTGAGGGGCTGCCTTAGTTTGAGCGGTTGCCTTAGTTTGAGTGGTTGCCTTAGTTGGAGGGGTTTCCTTAGTTTGAGGGGTTGCTTTAGGTTGAGGGGCTGCCTTAGTTTGAGCGGTTGCCTTAGTTTGAGGGGCTGCCTTAGTTGGAGGGGTTGCCTTAGTTTGAGGGGTTGCTTTAGGTTGAGGGGCTGCCTTAGTTTGAGGGGCTGCCTTAGTTTGAGCGGCTGCCTTAGTTTGAGCGGCTGCCATAGTTGGAGCGCTTCCCTTAGTTTGCGGGGCTGCCTTAGTTTGTGGGGTTGCTTTAGTTTGAGCGGTTGCCTTAGTTTGAGTGGGTGCCTTAGTTTGAGGGGTTGCCTTCGTTTGAGCGGATGCCTTAGTTTGAGGGGTTGCTTTAGTTTGAGCGGCTGCCTTAGTTTGAGCGGCTGCCTTAGATTGAGGTGTTGCTTTAGTTTGAGCGGCTGCCTTAGTTTGAGGGGATGCCTTAGATTGAAGGGTTGCCTTTGTTTGAGCGGCTGCCTTAGTTTGAGAGGTTGCCTTAGTTTGAGCGGCTGCCTCAGTGTGAGCGGCTGCCTTAGTTTGAGCGGAAGCCTTCTTTTGAGCGGATGCCTTCTTTTGAGCTGTTGCCTTAGTTTGAGCGGCTGCCTCAGTTTGAGCGGCTGCCTTAGTTTGAGCGGATGCCTTCTTTTGAGCGGATGCCTCAGTTTGAGCTGTTGCCTTAGTTTGAGCGGCTGCCTCAGTTTGTGCGGCTGCCTTAGTGTGAGCGGTTGCCTTAGTTTGAGGGCTTGCCTTAGTTTGAGCGGTTGCCTTAGATGGAGGGTCTGCCTTAGTTTGAGCGGTTGCCATAGTTTGAGTGGTTGCCTTATTTTGAGGCGTTGCCTTTGTTTGAGGGGCTGCCTCAGTTTGAGCGGTTGCCTTAGTTTGAGCGGTTGCCTTAGTTGGAGGGGTTGCCTTAGTTTGAGGGGTTGCTTTAGGTTGAGGGGCTGCCTTAGTTTGAGCGGCTGCCTTAGTTTGAGCGGTTGCCTTAGTTTGAGTGGTTGCCTTATTGGAGGGGTTGCCTTAGTTTGAGCGGTTGCCTTAGTTTGAGGGGCTGCCTTAGTTTGAGCGGTTGCCTTAGTTTGAGTGGTTGCCTTAGTTGGAGTGGTTGCCTTAGTTGGAGGGGTTGCCTTAGTTTGAGGGGTTGCTTTAGGTTGAGGGGCTGCCTTAGTTTGAGCGGCTGCCTTAGTTTGAGCGGCTGCCTTAGTTTGAGCGGTTCCCTTCGTTTGCGGGGCTGCCTTAGTTTGTGGGGTTGCTTTAGTTTGAGCGGTTGCCTTAGTTTGAGTGGGTGCCTTAGTTTGAGGGGTTGCCTTCGTTTGAGCGGATGCCTTAGTTTGAGCGGTTGCCTTAGTTTGAGGGGTTGCTTTAGTTTGAGCGGCTGCCTTCTTTTGAGCGGATGCCTTAGTTTGAGCGGCTACCTTAGTTTGAGGGGTTGCTTTAGTTTCAGCGGCTGCCTTAGTTTGAGGGGCGGCCTTAGTTTGAGCGGTTGCCTTAGTTTGAGCGGCTGCCTTCTTTTGAGCGGATGCCTCAGTTTGAGCGGCTGCCTTAGTGTGAGCGGTTGCCTTAGTTTGAGGGCTTGCCTTAGTTTGAGCGGTTGCCTTCGTTTGAGCGGATGCCTTAGTTTGAGCGGCTGCCTTAGTGTGAGCGGTTCCCTTAGTTTGAGGGGTTGCCTTAGTTTGAGCGGCTGCCTTAGTGTGAGCGACTGCCTTAGTATGAGGGGTTGCCTTACTTTGAGCTGTTGCCTTAGTTTGAGGGGTTGCCTTAGTTTGAGCGGATGCCTTAGTTTGAGGGGTTGCTTTAGTTTGAGCGGCTGCCTTAGTTTGAGCGGTTGCCTTAGTTTGAGCGGCTGCCTTAATTTGAGCGGATGCCTTAGTTTGAGGAGTTGCTTTAGTTTGAGCGGCTGCCTTAGTTTGTGGGGTTGCCTTAGTTTGAGCGGCTGCTTAGTTTGAGCGGCTGACTTAGTTTGAGCGGATGCCTTCTTTTGAGCGGATGCCTTAGTTTGAGGGGCTGCCTTAGTTTGAGCGGTTGCCTTAGTTTGAGCGGCTGCCTTAGTTTGAGCGGCTGCCACAGTTTGAGCGGTTGCCTTGCTTCGAGGGGCTGCCTTGGTTTGAGGGGTTGCCTTACTTTGAGCTGTTGCCTTCGTTTGAGGGGTTGCCTTAGTTTGAGCGGATGCCTTAGTTTGAGGGGTTGCTTTAGTTTGAGCGGTTGCCTTAGTTTGAGGGGTTCTTTAAGTTTGTGCGGCTGCCTTAGTTTGAGGGGCTGCCTTCGTTTGAGGGGTTGCCTTAGTTTGAGCGGTTGCCTTAGTTTGAGGGGTTCCCTTAGTTTGAGCGGTTGTCTTAGTTTGAGGGGCTGCCTTAGATGGAGCGTTTGCCTTAGTTTGAGGGGCTGCCTTGGTTGAGCGGCTGCCTTAGCTTGAGCGGTTGCCTTAGTTTGAGCGGCTGCCTTTGTTTGAGGGGCTGCCTTAGTTTGAGGGGCTGCCTTAGTTTGAGCGGTTGCCTTAGTTTGAGCGGTTGCCTTAGTTTGAGGGGTTGCCTTAGTTTGAGCGGCTGCCTTAGTTTGAGCGGTTGCCTTAGTTTGAGGGGTTGCCTTACTTTGAGCGGCTGCCAGTTTGAGGGGCTGCCTTAGTTTGAGGGGCTGCCTTATTTTGAGGGGTTGCCTTAGTTTGAGCGGTTGCCTTAGTTTGAGCAGCTTCCTTAGTTTGAGGGGTTGTCTTAGTTTGAGGGGCTGCCTTATTTTGAGGGGTTGCCTTAATTTGAGCGGTTGCCTTAGTTTGAGCTGCTGCCTTAGTTTGAGGGGTTGCCTTAGTTTGAGGGGCTGCCTTATTTTGAGGGGTTGCCTTAGTTTGAGCGGTTGCCTTAGTTTGAGCAGCTTCCTTAGTTTGAGCGGCTGCATTAGTTTGAGCGGTTGCCTTAGTTTGAGCGGCTTCCTTAGTTTGAGCGGCTGCCTTAGTTTGAGCGTTTCACTTAGATGGAGGGGCTGCCTTAGTTTGTGGGGTTGCTTTAGTTTGAGCGGTTGCCTTAGTTTGAGGGGCTGTCTTAGTTTGAGCGGTTGCCTTAGTTTGAGTGGTTGCCTTAGTTTGAGGGGTTGCCTTAGTTTGAGGGGCTGCCTTAGTTTGAGCGGTTGCCTTAGTTTGAGTGGTTGCCTTAGTTGGAGGGGTTGCCTTAGTTTGAGGGGTTGCTTTAGGTTGAGGGGCTGCCTTAGTTTGAGGGGCTGCCTTAGTTTGAGCGGTTGCCTTAGTTTGAGTGGTTGCCTTAGTTGGAGGGGTGGCCTTAGTTTGAGCGGTTGCCTTACTTTGAGAGGCTGCCTTAGTTTGAGCGGTTGCCTTAGTTTGAGTGGTTGCCTTAGTTGGAGGGTTTGCCTTAGTTTGAGGGGTTGCTTTAGGTTGAGGGGTTGCTTTAGTTTGAGCGGCTGCCTTGGTTTGAGTGGTTGCCTTAGTTTGAGGGGTTGCTTTAGTTTGAGCGGCTGCCTTAGTTTGAGAGGTTGCCTTAGTTTGAGCGGCTGCCTCAGTTTGAGCGGCTGCCTTAGTTTGAGCGGATGCCTTCTTTTGACCGGATACCTTCTTTTGACCGGATACCTTAGTTTGAGCGGTTGCCTTAGTTTGAGCGGCTGCCTCAGTTTGAGCGGCTGCCTTAGTTTGAGCGGATGCCTTAGTTTGAGCGGCTTACTTAGTGTGAGCGGTTGCCTTAGTTTGAGCGGCTGCCTTAGTGTGAGCAGCTGCCTTAGTTTGAGGGGTTGCCTTACTTTGAGCGGCTGCCTCAGTGTGAGTGGCTGCCTTAGTTTGAGGGGTTGCCTTACTTTGAGCTGTTGCCTTAGTTTGAGGGGTTGCCTTAGTTTGAGCGGATGCCTTAGTTTGAGGGGTTGCTTTAGTTTGAACGGCTGCCTTAGTTTGAGGGGTTGCCTTAGTTTGAGCGGCTGCCTTAGTTTGAGCGGCTGCCTTAGTTTGAGCGGATGCCTTTTTTGAGCGGATGCCTTAGTTTGAGGGGCTGCCTTAGTTTGAGCGGTTGCCTTAGTTTGAGCGGCTGCCTTAGTTTGAGCGGCTGCTTCAGTTTGAGCGGTTGCCTTAGTTTGAGCGGATGCTTGAGTTTGAGGGGTTGCTTTAGTTTGAGCGGCTGCGTTAGTTTGAGCGGTTGCCTTAGTTTGAGCGGTTGCCTTATTTTGAGGGGTTGCTTTAGTTTGAGCGGCTGCCTTAGTTTGAGCGGTTGCCTTAGTTTGAGGGGTTGCTTTAGTTTGAGCGGCTGCGTTAGTTTGAGCGGTTGCCTTAGTTTGTGGGGCTGCCTTAGTTTGAGGGGTTCCTTATGTTTGAGCGGCTGCCTTAGTTTGAGGGGCTGCCTTAGTTTGAGCGGTTTCCTTAGTTTGTGGGGTTGCCTTAGTTTGAGCGGTTGCCTTAGTTTGAGGGGTTGCCTTAGTTTGAGCGGTTGCCTTAGTTTGTGGGGCTGCCTTAGTTTGAGGGGCTCCCTTAGTTTGAGGGGCTGCCTTAGTTTGAGCGGTTGCCTTAGTTTCTGCGGCTGCCTTAGTTTGAGCGGTTGCCTTAGTTTGAGGGGTTGCCTTAGCTTGAGCGGCTGCCTTAGTTTGAGGGGATGCCTTAGTTTGAGCGGCTGCCTTAGTTTGAGGGGTTGCCTTAGTTTGAGGGGTTGCGTTAGTTTGAGGGGTTGCCTTAGTTTGAGCGGCTTCCTTAGTTTAAGCAGCTTCCTTAGTTTGAGCGGCTGCATTAATTTGAGGGGTTGCCTTAGTTTGAGCGGCTTCCTTAGTTTGAGCGGCTGCCTTAGATTGAGCTGTTGCCTTAGTTTGAGCGGCTTTCTTAGTTTGAGCGGTTGCCTTAGTTTGAGAGTCTGCCTTAGTTTGAGGGGTTGCCTTAGTTTGAGCGGCTGCCTTAGTTTGAGGGGCTGCCTTAGTTTGAGGGGTTGGCTTAGTTTGAGCGGCTGCCTTCGTGTGAGGGGTTGCCTTAGTTTGAGGGGTTGCCTTAGTTTGAGCGGTTGCTTTCGTTTGTGAGTCTGCCTTAGTTTGAGGGGTTGCCTTAGTTTGAGGGGTTGCCTTAGTTTGAGCGGTTGCCTTAGATAGAGCGTTTGCTTTAGTTTGAGAGTCCTCCTTAGTTTGAGGGGTTGCCTTAGTTTGAGAGTCTGCCTTAGTTTGAGGGGTTGCCTTAGTTTGAACGTCTGCATCAGTTTGAGCGGATGCCTGAGTTGAGCGGTTGCCTTAGTTTGAGATTCTGCTTAGGTTGAGGGGCTGCCTTAGTTTGAGCGGTTGCCTTAGTTTGAGCGGCTGCCTAAGTTTGAGCGGATGCCTTAGTTTGAGGTGTTGCCTTAGTTAGAGCGGTTGCCTTATTTTGAGGGGCTGCCTCAGTTTGAGATTCTGCTTAGTTTGAGCCGCTGCCTCAGTTTTAGCGGTTGCCTTAGTTTGAGCGGCTGCCTTAGTTTGAGCGGTTCCCTTAGATGGAGGGGCTGCCTTAGTTTGTGGGGTTGCTTTAGTTTGAGCGGTTGCCTTAGTTTGAGGGCCTGCCTTACTTTGAGCTGTTGCCTTAGTTTGAGCGGATGCCTTAGTTTGAGGGGTTGCTTTAGCTTGAGCGGCTGCCTTAGTTTGAGCGGCTGCCTTAGTTTGAGCGGATGCCTTAGTTTGAGGAGTTGCTTTAGTTTGAGCGGCTGCCTGAGTTTGAGGGGTTGCCTTAGTTTGAGCGGCTGCTTAGTTTGAGCGGCTTACTTAGTTTGAGCGGATGCCTTCTTTTGAACGGATGCCTTAGTTTGAGGGGCCGCCTTAGTTTGAGCGGTTGCCTTAGTTTGAGCGGCTGCCTTACTTTGAGCGGCTGCCACAGTTTGAGCGTTTGCCTTGCTTCGAGGGGCTGCCTTAGTTTGAGGGGTTGCCTTACTTTGAGCTGTTGCCTTAGTTTGAGGGGTTGCCTTAGTTTGAGCGGATGCCTTAGTTTGAGGGGTTGCTTTAGTTTGAGCGGCTGCCTTAGTTTGAGCGTTTGCCTTAGTTTGAGCGGTTGCCTTAGTTTGACGGTTTGCTTTAGTTTGAGCGGCTGCGTTATTTTGAGCGGTTGCCTTAGTTTGAGGGGTTGCTATAGTTTGAGCGGCTGTGTTAGTTTGAGCGGTTGCCTTAGTTTGAGGGGCTGCCTTAGTTTGAGGGGTTCTTTAAGTTTGAGTGGCTGCCTTAGTTTGAGGGGCTGCCTTCGTTTGAGGGGTTGACTTAGTTTGAGCGGTTGCCTTAGTTTGAGGGGTTCCCTTAGTTTGAGCGGTTGCCTTAGTTTGAGGGGTTGCCTTAGTTTGAGCGGTTGCCTTAGTTTGAGGGGTTGCCTTAGTTTGAGCGGCTGCCTTAGTTTGAGGGGCTGCCTTAGTTTGAGCGGCTGCCTTCGTTTGAGGGGTTGCCTTAGTTTGAGGGGCTGCCTTCGTTTGAGGGGTTGCCTTAGTTTGAGCGGTTTCCTTCGTTTGAGCAGCTTCCTTAGTTTGAGCGGCTGCCTTAGTTTGAGGGGTTGCCTTAGTTTGAGCGGCTTTCTTAGTTTGAGCGGTGGCCTTAGTTTGAGAGTCTGCCTTAGTTTGAGGGGTTGCCTTAGTTTGAGCGGCTGCCTGAGTTTGAGGGGCTGCCTTAGTTTGAGGGTTTGCCTTAGTTTGAGCGGTTGCTTTAGTTTGAGAGTGTGCCTTATTTTGAGCGGCTGCCTTAGTTTGAGGGGCTGCCTTAGTTTGAGGGGTTGCCTTAGTTTGAGCGGCTGCCTTCGTGTGAGGGGTTGCCTTAGTTTGAGGGGTTGCCTTAGTTTGAGCGGTTGCTTTAGTTTGTGAGTCTGCCTTAGTTTGAGGGGTTGCCTTTGTTTGAGCGGTTGCCTTAGTTAGAGCGTTTGCTTTAGTTTGAGAGTCTGCCTTAGTTTGAGTGGTTGCCTTATTTTGAGAGTCTTCCTTAGTTTGAGGGGTTGCCTTAGTGTGAATGTCTGCATCAGTTTGAGCGGTTGCCTGAGTTTGAGCGGTTGCCTTAGTTTGAGGGGTGCCTTAGGTTGAGGGGCTGCCTTAGTTTGAGGGTCTGCCTTAGTTTGAGCGTCTGCCTTAGTTTGAGCGGCTGCCTTAGTTTGAGCGGTTCCCTTAGTTTGAGGGACTGCCTTAGTTTGTGGGGTTGCTTTAGTTTGAGCGGTTGCCTTATTTTGAGGGGTTGCCTTAGCTTGAGCGGGTGACTTAGATTGAGTGGTTGCCTTAGTTTGAGGGGTTGCCTTAGTTTGAGGGGTTGCCTCAGGTTGAAGGGCTGCCTTATTTTGAGCGCTTGCCTTAGCTTGCGCGGTGGCCTTAGTTTGAGGGGTTGGCTTAGTTTGAGCGGCTGCCTGAGTTTGAGGGGCTGCCTTAGTTTGAGGGGTTGCCTTTGTTTGAGGGGTTGCTTTAGTTTGAGGCGTTGCTTTAGTTTGAGGGGTTGCCTTAGTTTGTGCGGCTGCCTTCGTTTGAGCGGATGCCTTAGTTTGAGCGGCTGCCTGAGTTTGAGGGGCTGCTTTAGTTTGAGGGGCAGCATAAGTTTGAGGGGTTGCCTTAGTTTGAGCGGTTGCCTTAGTTTGAGGGGTTGCCTTAGTTTGAGGGGTTGCCTTAGTTTGAGGGGTTGCCTTAGTTTGAGCGGTTGCTTCAGTTTGAGAGTCTGCCTTAGTTTGAGCTGCTGCATTAGTTTGAGCGGTTGCCTTAGTTTGAGGGGCTGCCTTAGTTTGAGGGGTTGCCTTAGTTTGAGCAGCTGCCTCAGTTTGAGGGGCTGCCTGAGTTTGAGGGGCTGCCTTAGTTAGAGCGGTTGCCTTATTTTGAGGGGCTGCCTTAGTTTGAGGGGTTGCCTTAGTTTGAGCGGCTGCCTCAGTTTGAGCGGCTGCCTTAGTTAGAGCGGTTGCCTTATTTTGAGAGTCTGCTGAGTTTGAGCAGCTGCCATAGTTAGAGCGGTTGCCCTATTTTGAGGGGCTGCCTTAGTTTGAGGTGTTGCCTTAGTTGGAGGGGTTGCCTTAGTCTGAGTGGTTGCCTTAGTTTGAGGGGTTGCCTTAGTGTGAGTGGTTGCCTTGATTTGAGGGGTTGCCTTAGTTTGAGGGGCTGCCTTAGTTTGAGGGGCTGGCTCAGTTTGAGCGGTTGCGTTAGTTTGAGCGGTTGCCTTAGTTTGAGGTGTTGCCTTAGTTTGAGCGGCTGCCTCAGTTTGAGCGGTTGTCTTAGTTTGAGGGGTTGCCCTCGTTTGAGCGGCTGACTTAGTTTGAGGGGCTGCCTTAGTTTGAGCGGCTGCCTTCGTTTGAGGGGTTGCCTTAGTTTGAGGGGCTGCCTTAGTTTGAGGGGTTGCCTTAGTTTGAGCGGCTTCCTTAGTTTGAGCAGCTTCCTTAGTTTGAGCGGCTGCATTAGTTTGAGGGGTTGCCTTAGTTTGAGCGGCTTCCTTAGTTTGAGCGGCTGCCTTAGTTTGAGGGGTTGCCTTAGTTTGAGCGGCTTTCTTAGTTTGAGCGGTGGACTTAGTTTGAGAGTCTGCCTTAGTTTGAGGGTTTGCCTTAGTTTGAGCGGCTGCCTGAGTTTGAGGGGCTGCCTTAGTTTGAGTGTCTGCATCAGTTTGAGCGGATGCCTGAGTTTGAGCGGTTGCCTTAGTTTGAGATTCTGCTTAGTTTGAGGGGCTGCCTTAGTTTGAGCGGTTGCCTTAGTTTGAGCGGCTGCCTAAGTTTGAGCGGATGCCTTAGTTTGAGGTGTTGCCTTAGTTAGAGCGGTTGCCTTATTTTGGGGGGCTGCCTTAGTTTGAGATTCTTCTTAGTTTGAGCGGCTGCCTCAGTTTCAGTGGTTGCCTTAGTTTGAGCGGCTGCCTTAGTTTGAGCGGCTGCCTTAGTCTGAGGGGTTGCCTTAGTTTGAGCGGTTCCCTTAGATGGAGGGTCTGGCTTAGTTTGAGCGGTTGGCTTAGTTTGAGTGGTTGCCTTAGTTTGAGGCGTTGCCTTTGTTTGAGGGGCTGCCTTAGTTTGAGCGGTTGCCTTAGTTTGAGTGGTTGCCTTAGTTGGAGGGGTTGCCTTAGTTTGAGGGGTTGCTTTAGGTTGAGGGGTTGCCTTAGTTTGAGGGGCTGCCTTAGTTTGAGCGGTTGCCTTAGTTTGAGTGGTTGCCTTATTGGAGGGGTTGCCTCAGTTTGAGCGGTTGCCTTAGTTTTAGGGGCTGCCTTAGTTTGAGCGGTTGCCTTAGTTTGAGTGGTTGCCTTAGTTGGAGGGGTTGCCTTAGTTTGAGGGGTTGCTTTAGGTTTTGGGGCTGCCTTAGTTTGAGCGGTTGCCTTAGTTTGAGTGGTTGTCTTAGTTGGAGGGGTTGCCTTAGTTTGAGGGGTTGCTTTAGGTTGAGGGGCTGCCTTAGTTTGAGGGGCTGCCGTAGTTTGAGCGGCTGCCTTAGTTTGAGCGGCTGCCTTAGTTTGAGCGGTTCCCTTCGTTTGCGGGGCTGCCTTAGTTTGTGGGGTTGCTTTAGTTTGAGCGGTTGCCTTAGTTTGAGTGGGTGCCTTAGTTTGAGGGGTTGCCTTCGTTTGAGCGGATGCCTTAGTTTGAGCGGTTGCCTTAGTTTGAGGGGTTGCTTTAGTTTGAGCGGCTGACTTCTTTTGAGCGGATGCCTTAGTTTGAGGGGCTGCCTTAGTTTGAGCGGTTGGCTTAGTTTGAGCGGCTGCCTGAGTTTGAGGGGTTGCCTTAGTTTGAGGGGTTGCCTTAGTTTGAGGGGTTGCTTTAGTTTGAGGCGTTGCTTTAGTTTGAGGGGTTGCCTTAGTTTGAGCGGCTGCCTTCGTTTGAGCGGATGCCTTAGTTTGAGCGGCTGCCTCAGTTTGAGGGGCTGCTTTAGTTTGAGGGGCAGCATAAGTTTGAGGGGCTGCCTTAGTTTGAGCGGTTGCCTTAGCTTGAGGGGTTGCCTTAGTTTGAGCGGCTGCCTTAGTTTGAGGGGTTGCCTTAGTTTGAGGGGTTGCCTTAGTTTGAGCGGTTGCTTCAGTTTGAGAGTCTGCCTTAGTTTGAGCTGCTGCATTAGTTTGAGCGGTTGCCTTAGTTTGAGGGGCTGCCTTAGTTTGAGGGGTTGCCTTAGTTTGAGCAGCTGCCTCAGTTTGAGCGGCTGCCTTAGTTTGAGCGGCTGCCTTAGTTAGAGCGGTTGCCTTATTTTGAGGGGCTGCCTCAGTTTGAGCGGTTGCCTTATTTTGAGGGGCTGCCTTAGTTTGAGAGGTTGCGTTATTTTGAGGGGCTGCCTCAGTTTGAGAGGTTGCCTTAGTTTGAGGCGTTGCCTTAGTTTGAGCAGCTGCCTCAGTTTGAGCGGTTGCCTTAGTTTGAGGGGCTGCCTTAGTTAGAGCGGATGCCTTATTTTGAGGGGCTGCCTTAGTTTGAGGCGTTGCCTTAGTTTGAGCGGCTGCCTCAGTTTGAGCGGCTGCCTTAGTTAGAGCGGTTGCCCTATATTGAGGGGCTGCCTTAGTTTGAGGTGTTGCCTTAGTTGGATGGGTTGCCTTCGTGTGAGGGGTTGCCTTAGTTTGAGGGGTTGCCTTAGTTTGAGGGGCTGCCTCAGTTTGAGCGGTTGCCTTAGTTTGAGCGGTTGCCTTAGTTTGAGGTGTTGCCTTAGTTTGAGGTGTTGCCTTATTTTGAGCGGCTGCCTTAGTTTGAGCGGTTGCCTTAGTTTGAGGGGTTGCCTTAGTTTGAGCGGCTGCCTTAGTTTGAGGGGCTGCCTTAGTTTGAGCGGCTGCCTTCGTTTGAGGGGTTGCCTTAGTTTGAGGGGCTGCCTTAGTTTGAGGGGTTGCCTTAGTTTGAGCGGTTTCCTTAGTTTGAGCGGTTGCCTTAGTTTGAGGGGTTGCATTAGTTTGAGCGGCTTCCTTAATTTGAGGGGTTGCATTAGTTTGAGGGGCTGCCTTAGTTTGAGGGGTTTCCTTAGTTTGAGCGGTTGCCTTAGTTTGAGGGGCTGCCTTAGTTTGAGCGGTTTCCTTAGTTTGAGCGGTTGCCTTAGTTTGAGGGGTTGCCTTAGTTTGAGCGGCTTTCTTCGTTTGAGCGGTGGCCTTAGTTTGAGAGTCTGCCTTAGTTTGAGGGGTTGCCTTAGTTTGAGCGGCTGCCTGAGTTTGAGGGGCTGCCTTAGTTTGAGGGTTTGCCTTAGTTTGAGCGGTTGCTTTAGTTTGAGAGTGTGCCTTATTTTGAGCGGCTGCCTTAGTTTGAGGGGCTGCCTTAGTTTGAGGGGTTGCCTTAGTTTGAGCGGCTGCCTTCGTGTGAGGGGTTGCCTTAGTTTGAGGGGTTGCCTTAGTTTGAGCGGTTGCTTTAGTTTGTGAGTCTGCCTTAGTTTGAGGGGTTGCCTTTGTTTGAGCGGTTGCCTTAGTTAGAGCGTTTGCTTTAGTTTGAGAGTCTGCCTTAGTTTGAGGGGTTGCCTTATTTTGAGAGTCTTCCTTAGTTTGAGGGGTTGCCTTAGTTTGAATGTCTGCATCAGTTTGAGCGGTTGCCTGAGTTTGAGCGGTTGCCTTAGTTTGAGATTCTGCTTAGTTTGAGGGGCTGCCTTAGTTTGAGCGGTTGCCTTAGTTTGAGCGGCTGCCTAAGTTTGAGCGGATGCCTTAGTTTGGGGTGTTGCCTTAGTTAGAGCGGTTGCCTTATTTTGGGGGGCTGCCTTAGTTTGAGATTCTGCTTAGTTTGAGCGGCTGCCTCAGTTTTAGTGGTTGCCTTAGTTTGAGCGGCTGCCTTAGTTTGAGCGGCTGCCTTAGTCTGAGGGGTTGCCTTAGTATGAGCGGCTGCCTTCGTTTGAGCGGTTCCCTTAGATGGAGGGTCTGCCTTAGTTTGAGCGGTTGCCTTAGTTTGAGTGGTTGCCTTAGTTGGAGGGGTTGCCTTAGTTTGAGGGGTTGCTTTAGGTTGAGGGGCTGCCTTAGTTTGAGGGGCTGCCTTAGTTTGAGCGGTTGCCTTAGTTTGAGTGGTTGCCTTATTGGAGGGGTTTCCTTAGTTTGAGGGGTTGCCTTAGTTTGAGGGGCTGCCTTAGTTTGAGCGGTTGCCTTAGTTTGAGTGGTTGCCTTAGTTGGAGGGGTTTCCTTAGTTTGAGGGGTTGCTTTAGGTTGTGGGGCTGCCTTAGTTTGAGCGGTTGCCTTAGTTTGAGGGGCTGCCTTAGTTGGAGGGGTTGCCTTAGTTTGAGGGGTTGCTTTAGGTTGAGGGGCTGCCTTAGTTTGAGGGGCTGCCTTAGTTTGAGCGGCTGCCTTAGTTTGAGCGGCTGCCATAGTTGGAGCGCTTCCCTTAGTTTGCGGGGCTGCCTTAGTTTGTGGGGTTGCTTTAGTTTGAGCGGTTGCCTTAGTTTGAGTGGGTGCCTTAGTTTGAGGGGTTGCCTTCGTTTGAGCGGATGCCTTAGTTTGAGGGGTTGCTTTAGTTTGAGCGGCTGCCTTCTTTTGAGCGGATGCCTGAGTTTGAGCGGCTGCCTTAGTTTGAGCGGCTGCCTTAGATTGAGGGGTTGCTTTAGTTTGAGCGGCTGCCTTAGTTTGAGGGGCTGCCTTAGATTGAAGGGTTGCCTTAGTTTGAGCGGCTGCCTTAGTTTGAGAGGTTGCCTTAGTTTGAGCGGCTGCCTCAGTTTAAGCGGCTGCCTTAGTTTGAGCGGCTGCCTTAGTTTGAGCGGAAGCCTTAGTTTGAGCGGTTGCCTTAGTTTGAGCGGCTGCCTCAGTTTAAGCGGCTGCCTTAGTTTGAGCGGATGCCTTCTTTTGAGCGGATGCCTCAGTTTGAGCTGTTGCCTTAGTTTGAGCGGCTGCCTCAGTTTGAGCGGCTGCCTTAGTGTGAGCGGTTGCCTTAGTTTGAGGGCTTGCCTTAGTTTGAGCGGTTGCCTTAGATGGAGGGTCTGCCTTAGTTTGAGCGGTTGCCATAGTTTGAGTGGTTGCCTTATTTTGAGGCGTTGCCTTTGTTTGAGTGGTTGCCTTAGTTGGAGTGGTTGCCTTAGTTGGAGGGGTTGCCTTAGTTTGAGGGGTTGCTTTAGGTTGAGGGGCTGCCTTAGTTTGAGCGGCTGCCTTAGTTTGAGCGGCTGCCTTAGTTTGAGCGGCTGCCTTAGTTTGAGCGGTTCCCTTAGTTTGCGGGGCTGCCTTAGTTTGTGGGGTTGCTTTAGTTTGAGCTTTTGCCTTAGTTTGAGTGGGTGCCTTAGTTTGAGGGGTTGCCTTCGTTTGAGCGGATGCCTTAGTTTGAGCGGTTGCCTTAGTTTGAGGGGTTGCTTTAGTTTGAGCGGCTGCCTTCTTTTGAGCGGATGCCTTAGTTTGAGCGGCTACCTTAGTTTGAGGGGTTGCTTTAGTTTGAGCTGCTGCCTTAGTTTGAGCGGCTGCCGTAGATTGAGGGGTTGCTTTAGTTTGAGCGGCTGCCTTAGTTTGAGGGGCGGCCTTAGTTTGAGCGGTTGCCTTAGTTTGAGCGGCTGCCTTAGTTTGAGAGTCTGCCTTCTTTTGAGCGGATGCCTTAGTTTGAGCGGCTGCCTTAGTTTGAGCGGCTGCCTTCTTTTGAGCGGATGCCTTAGTTTGAGCGGCTGCCTTAGTTTGAGCGGCTGCCTCAGTGTGAGCGGCTGCCTTCTTTTGAGCGGATGCCTTAGTTTGAGCGGCTGCCTTAGTTTGAGCGGCTGCCTTAGTTTGAGCGGCTGCCTCAGTTTGAGCGGCTGCCTTAGTTTGAGCGGATGCCTTCTTTTGAGCGGCTGCCTCAGTTTGAGCGGCTGCCTTAGTGTGAGCGGTTGCCTTAGTTTGAGCGGCTGCCTCAGTTTGAGCGGCTGCCTTAGTGTGAGCGGTTGCCTTAGTTTGAGGGCTTGCCTTAGTTTGAGCGGTTGCCTTCGTTTGAGCGGATGCCTTAGTTTGAGCGGCTGCCTTAGTTTGAGAGTCTGCCTTCTTTTGAGCGGATGCCTTAGTTTGAGCGGCTGCCTTAGTTTGAGCGGCTGCCTTCTTTTGAGCGGATGCCTTAGTTTGAGCGGCTGCCTTAGTTTGAGCGGCTGCCTCAGTGTGAGCGGCTGCCTTCTTTTGAGCGGATGCCTTAGTTTGAGCGGCTGCCTTAGTTTGAGCGGCTGCCTTAGTTTGAGCGGCTGCCTCAGTTTGAGCGGCTGCCTTAGTTTGAGCGGATGCCTTCTTTTGAGCGGCTGCCTCAGTTTGAGCGGCTGCCTTAGTGTGAGCGGTTGCCTTAGTTTGAGCGGCTGCCTCAGTTTGAGCGGCTGCCTTAGTGTGAGCGGTTGCCTTAGTTTGAGGGCTTGCCTTAGTTTGAGCGGTTGCCTTCGTTTGAGCGGATGCCTTAGTTTGAGCGGCTGCCTTAGTGTGAGCGGTTCCCTTAGTTTGAGGGGTTGCCTTAGTTTGAGCGGCTGCCTTAGTGTGAGCGACTGCCTTAGTTTGAGGGGTTGCCTTACTTTGAGCTGTTGCCTTAGTTTGAGGGGTTGCCTTAGTTTGAGCGGATGCCTTAGTTTGAGGGGTTGCTTTAGTTTGAGCGGCTGCCTTAGTTTGAGCGGTTGCCTTAGTTTGAGCGGCTGCCTTAGTTTGAGCGGATGCCTTAGTTTGAGGAGTTGCTTTAGTTTGAGCGGCTGCCTTAGTTTGTGGGGTTGCCTTAGTTTGTGCGGCTGCTTAGTTTGAGCGGCTGACTTAGTTTGAGCGGATGCCTTCTTTTGAGCGGATGCCTTAGTTTGAGGGGCTGCCTTAGTTTGAGCGGTTGCCTTAGTTTGAGCGGCTGCCTTAGTTTGAGCGGCTGCCACAGTTTGAGCGGTTGCCTTGCTTCGAGGGGCTGCCTTGGTTTGAGGGGTTGCCTTACTTTGAGCTGTTGCCTTCGTTTGAGGGGTTGCCTTAGTTTGAGCGGATGCCTTAGTTTGAGGGGTTGCTTTAGTTTGAGCGGTTGCCTTAGTTTGAGGGGTTCTTTAAGTTTGAGCGGCTGCCTTAGTTTGAGGGGCTGCCTTCGTTTGAGGGGTTGCCTTAGTTTGAGCGGTTGCCTTAGTTTGAGGGGTTCCCTTAGTTTGAGCGGTTGCCTTAGTTTGAGGGGTTGCCTTAGTTTGAGCGGTTGTCTTAGTTTGAGGGGCTGCCTTAGATGGAGCGTTTGCCTTAGTTTGAGGGGCTGCCTTGGTTGAGCGGCTGCCTTAGCTTGAGCGGTTGCCTTAGTTTGAGCGGCTGCCTTTGTTTGAGGGGCTGCCTTAGTTTGAGGGGCTGCCTTAGTTTGAGCGGTTGCCTTAGTTTGAGCGGTTGCCTTAGTTTGAGGGGTTGCCTTAGTTTGAGCGGCTGCCTTAGTTTGAGCGGTTGCCTTAGTTTGAGGGGTTGCCTTACTTTGAGCGGCTGCCAGTTTGAGGGGCTGCCTTAGTTTGAGGGGCTGCCTTATTTTGAGGGGTTGCCTTAGTTTGAGCGGTTGCCTTAGTTTGAGCCGCTTCCTTAGTTTGAGGGGTTGTCTTAGTTTGAGGGGCTGCCTTATTTTGAGGGGTTGCCTTAATTTGAGCGGTTGCCTTAGTTTGAGCTGCTGCCTTAGTTTGAGGGGTTGCCTTAGTTTGAGGGGCTGCCTTATTTTGAGGGGTTGCCTTAGTTTGAGCGGTTGCCTTAGTTTGAGCAGCTTCCTTAGTTTGAGCGGCTGCATTAGTTTGAGCGGTTGCCTTAGTTTGAGCGGCTTCCTTAGTTTGAGCGGCTGCCTTAGTTTGAGCGTTTCACTTAGATGGAGGGGCTGCCTTAGTTTCTGGGGTTGCTTTAGTTTGAGCGGTTGCCTTAGTTTGAGGGGCTGTCTTAGTTTGAGCGGTTGCCTTAGTTTGAGTGGTTGCCTTAGTTTGAGGGGTTGCCTTAGTTTGAGGGGCTGCCTTAGTTTGAGCGGTTGCCTTAGTTTGAGTGGTTGCCTTAGTTGGAGGGGTTGCCTTAGTTTGAGGGGTTGCTTTAGGTTGAGGGGCTGCATTAGTTTGAGGGCCTGCCTTAGTTTGAGCGGTTGCCTTAGTTTGAGTGGTTGCCTTAGTTGGAGGGGTGGCCTTAGTTTGAGCGGTTGCCTTACTTTGAGAGGCTGCCTTAGTTTGAGCGGTTGCCTTAGTTTGAGTGGTTGCCTTAGTTGGAGGGTTTGCCTTAGTTTGAGGGGTTGCTTTAGGTTGAGGGGTTGCTTTAGTTTGAGCGGCTGCCTTGGTTTGAGTGGTTGCCTTAGTTTGAGGGGTTGCTTTAGTTTGAGCGGCTGCGTTAGTTTGAGCGGTTGCCTCAGTTTGAGCGGCTGCCTTAGTTTGAGAGGTTGCCTTAGTTTGAGCGGCTGCCTCAGTTTGAGCGGCTGCCTTAGTTTGAGCGGATGCCTTCTTTTGACCGGATACCTTCTTTTGACCGGATACCTTAGTTTGAGCGGTTGCCTTAGTTTGAGCGGCTGCCTCAGTTTGAGCGGCTGCCTTAGTTTGAGCGGATGCCTTAGTTTGAGCGGCTGCCTTAGTGTGAGCAGCTGCCTTAGTTTGAGGGGTTGCCTTACTTTGAGCGGCTGCCTCAGTGTGAGTGGCTGCCTTAGTTTGAGGGGTTGCCTTACTTTGAGCTGTTGCCTTAGTTTGAGGGGTTGCCTTAGTTTGAGCGGATGCCTTAGTTTGAGGGGTTGCTTTAGTTTGAACGGCTGCCTTAGTTTGAGGGGTTGCCTTAGTTTGAGCGGCTCCCTTAGTTTGAGCGGCTGCCTTAGTTTGAGCGGATGCCTTTTTTGAGCGGATGCCTTCGTTTGAGGGGTTGCTTTAGTTTGAGCGGCTGCGTTAGTTTGAGCGGTTGCCTTAGTTTGTGGGGCTGCCTTAGTTTGAGGGGTTCCTTATGTTTGAGCGGCTGCCTTAGTTTGAGGGGCTGCCTTAGTTTGAGCGGTTTCCTTAGTTTGTGGGGTTGCCTTAGTTTGAGCGGTTGCCTTAGTTTGAGGGGTTGCCTTAGTTTGAGCGGTTGCCTTAGTTTGTGGGGCTGCCTTAGTTTGAGGGGCTCCCTTAGTTTGAGGGGCTGCCTTAGTTTGAGCGGTTGCCTTAGTTTCTGCGGCTGCCTTAGTTTGAGCGGTTGCCTTAGTTTGAGGGGTTGCCTTAGCTTGAGCGGCTGCCTTAGTTTGAGGGGATGCCTTAGTTTGAGCGGCTGCCTTAGTTTGAGGGGTTGCCTTAGTTTGAGGGGTTGCGTTAGTTTGAGGGGTTGCCTTAGTTTGAGCGGCTTCCTTAGTTTAAGCAGCTTCCTTAGTTTGAGCGGCTGCATTAATTTGAGGGGTTGCCTTAGTTTGAGCGGCTTCCTTAGTTTGAGCGGCTGCCTTAGATTGAGCTGTTGCCTTAGTTTGAGCGGCTTTCTTAGTTTGAGCGGTTGCCTTAGTTTGAGAGTCTGCCTTAGTTTGAGGGGTTGCCTTAGTTTGAGCGGCTGCCTTAGTTTGAGGGGCTGCCTTAGTTTGAGGGGTTGGCTTAGTTTGAGCGGCTGCCTTCGTGTGAGGGGTTGCCTTAGTTTGAGGGGTTGCCTTAGTTTGAGCGGTTGCTTTCGTTTGTGAGTCTGCCTTAGTTTGAGGGGTTGCCTTAGTTTGAGGGGTTGCCTTAGTTTGAGCGGTTGCCTTAGATAGAGCGTTTGCTTTAGTTTGAGAGTCCTCCTTAGTTTGAGGGGTTGCCTTAGTTTGAGAGTCTGCCTTAGTTTGAGGGGTTGCCTTAGTTTGAACGTCTGCATCAGTTTGAGCGGATGCCTGAGTTGAGCGGTTGCCTTAGTTTGAGATTCTGCTTAGGTTGAGGGGCTGCCTTAGTTTGAGCGGTTGCCTTAGTTTGAGCGGCTGCCTAAGTTTGAGCGGATGCCTTAGTTTGAGGTGTTGCCTTAGTTAGAGCGGTTGCCTTATTTTGAGGGGCTGCCTCAGTTTGAGATTCTGCTTAGTTTGAGCCGCTGCCTCAGTTTTAGCGGTTGCCTTCGTTTGAGCGGCTGCCTTAGTTTGAGCGGTTCCCTTAGATGGAGGGGCTGCCTTAGTTTGTGGGGTTGCTTTAGTTTGAGCGGTTGCCTTAGTTTGAGGGCCTGCCTTACTTTGAGCTGTTGCCTTAGTTTGAGGGGTTGCCTTAGTTTGAGCGGATGCCTTAGTTTGAGGGGTTGCTTTAGCTTGAGCGGCTGCCTTAGTTTGAGCTGCTGCCTTAGTTTGAGCGGATGCCTTAGTTTGAGGAGTTGCTTTAGTTTGAGCGGCTGCCTGAGTTTGAGGGGTTGCCTTAGTTTGAGCGGCTGCTTAGTTTGAGCGGCTTACTTAGTTTGAGCGGATGCCTTCTTTTGAGCGGCTGCCTGAGTTTGAGGGGCCGCCTTAGTTTGAGCGGTTGCCTTAGTTTGAGCGGCTGCCTTACTTTGAGCGGCTGTCACAGTTTGAGCGGTTGCCTTGCTTCGAGGGGCTGCCTTAGTTTGAGGGGTTGCCTTACTTTGAGCTGTTGCCTTAGTTTGAGGGGTTGCCTTAGTTTGAGCGGATGCCTTAGTTTGAGGGGTTGCTTTAGTTTGAGCGGCTGCCTTAGTTTGAGCGTTTGCCTTAGTTTGAGCGGTTGCCTTAGTTTGACGGTTTGCTTTAGTTTGAGCGGCTGCGTTATTTTGAGCGGTTGCCTTAGTTTGAGGGGTTGCTTTAGTTTGAGCGGCTGTGTTAGTTTGAGCGGTTGCCTTAGGTTGAGGGGCTGCCTTAGTTTGAGGGGTTCTTTAAGTTTGAGTGGCTGCCTTAGTTTGAGGGGCTGCCTTCGTTTGAGGGGTTGACTTAGTTTGAGCGGTTACCTTAGTTTGAGGGGTTCCCTTAGTTTGAGCGGTTGCCTTAGTTTGAGGGGTTGCCTTAGTTTGAGCGGTTGTCTTAGTTTGAGGGGCTGCCTTAGTTTGAGCGTTTGCATTAGTTTGAGGGGCTGCCTTGGTTGAGCGGCTGCCTTAGCTTGAGCGATTGCCTTAGTTTCAGCGGCTGCCTTTGTTTGAGGGGCTGCCTTATTTTGAGGGGCTGCCTTAGTTTGAGCCGTTGCCTTAGTTTGAGCGGTTGCCTTAGTTTGAGGGGTTGCCTTAGTTTGAGCGGCTGCCTTAGTTTGAGCGGTTGCCTTAGTTTGAGGGGTTGCCTTACTTTGAGCGGCTGCCTTAGTTTGAGGGGCTGCCTTAGTTTGAGCTGCTGCCTTAGTTTGAGGGGTTGCCTTAGTTTGAGGGGCTGCCTTATTTTGAGGGGTTGCCTTACTTTGAGCGGCTTCCTTAGTTTGAGCAGCTTCCTTAGTTTGAGCGGCTGAATTAGTTTGAGCGGTTGCCTTAGTTTGAGCGGCTTCCTTGGTTTGAGCGGCTGCCTTAGTTTGAGCGGTTCCCTTAGATGGAGGGGCTGCCTTAGTTTGTGGGGTTGCTTTAGTCTGAGCGGTTGCCTTAGTTTGAGGGGCTGCCTTAGTTTGAGCGGTTGCGTTAGTTTGAGTGGTTGCCTTAGTTTGAGGGGTTGCCTTAGTTTGAGGGGCTGCCTTCGTTTGAGCGGTTGCCTGAGTGTGCCTGGTTGCCTTAGTTGGAGGGGTTGCCTTAGTTTCAGGGGTTGCTTTAGGTTGAGGGGCTGCCTTAGTTTGAGGGGCTGCCTTAGTTTGAGCGGTTGCCTTAGTTTGAGTGGTTGCCTTAGTTGGAGGGGTTGCCTTTGTTTGAGCGGCTGCCTTAGTTTGAGGGGCTGCCTTAGTTTGAGCGGTTGGCTTAGTTTGAGTGGTTGCCTTAGTTTGAGGGTTTGCCTTATTTTGAGGGTTTGCCTTAGTTTGAGGGGTTGCTTTAGGTTGAGCGGCTGCTTTAGTTTGAGCAGCTGCCTTAGTTTGAGCGGTTGCCTTAGTTTGAGGGGTTGCTTTAGTTTGAGCGGCTGCGTTAGTTTGAGAGGTTGCCTTAGTTTGAGCGGCTGCCTCAGTTTGAGCGGCTGCCTTAGTTTGAGCGGATGACTTCTTTTGAGCGGATGCCTTAGTTTGAGGGGCTGCCTTAGTTTGAGCGGCTGCCTTTGTTTGAGCGGATGCCTTAGTTTGAGCGGCTGCCTCAGTTTGAGTGGCTGCCTTAGTTTGAGCGGTTGCCTTAGTTTGAGCGGCTGCCTCAGTTTGAGTGGCTGCCTTAGTGTGAGCGGTTGCCTTAGTTTGAGCGGCTGCCTTAGTGTGAGCAGCTGCCTTAGTTTGAGGGGTTGCCTTAGTGTGAGCTGTTGCCTTAGTTTGAGGGGTTGCCTTAGTTTGAGGGGCTGCCTTAGTTTGAGCGGCTGCCTTTGTTTGAGCGGATGCCTTAGTTTGAGCGGCTGCCTCAGTTTGAGTGGCTGCCTTAGTTTGAGCGGTTGCCTTAGTTTGAGCGGCTGCCTCAGTTTGAGTGGCTGCCTTAGTTTGAGCGGTTGCCTTAGTTTGAGCGGCTGCCTTAGTGTGAGCAGCTGCCTTAGTTTGAGGGGTTGCCTTAGTTTGAGCGGCTGCCTTAGTGTGAGTGGCTGCGTTAGTTTGAGGGGTTGCCTTACTTTGAGCTGTTGCCTTAGTTTGAGGGGTTGCCTTAGTTTGAGCGGTTGCCTTAGTTTGAGCGGATGCCTTAGTTTGAGGGGTTGCTTTAGTTTGAACGGCTGCCTTAGTTTGAGGGGTTGCCTTAGTTTCAGCGGATGCCTTCTTTTGAGCGGATGCCTTAGTTTCAGGGGCTGCCTTAGTTTGAGCGGATGCCTTAGTTTCAGCGGATGCCTTCTTTTGAGCGGATGCCTTAGTTTCAGGGGCTGCCTTAGTTTGAGCGGATGCCTTAGTTTGAGCGGCTGCTTCAGTTTGAGCGGTTGCCTTGGTTTGAGGGGCTGCCTTAAATTGAGGGGTTGCCTTACATTGAGCTGTTGCCTTAGTTTGAGGGGTTGCCTTAGTTTGAGCGGATGCCTTAGTTTGAGGGGTTGCTTTAGTTTGAGCGGCTGCGTTAGTTTGAGCGGTTGCCTTAGTTTGAGCGGTTGCCTTATTTTGAGGGGTTGCTTTAGTTTGAGCGGCTGCCTTAGTTTGAGCGGTTGCCTTAGTTTGAGGGGTTGCTTCAGTTTGAGCGGCTGCGTTAGTTTGAGCGGTTGCCTTTGTTTGTGGGGCTGCCTTAGTTTGAGGGGTTCCTTAAGTTTGAGCGGCTGCCTTAGTTTGAGGGGCTACCTTAGTTTGAGGGGTTGCCTTAGTTTGAGCGGTTGCCTTAGTTTGAGGGGTTGCCTTAGTTTGAGCGGTTGCCTTAGTTTGAGGGGTTGCCTTAGTTTGAGCGGATGACTTCTTTTCAGCGGATGCCTTAGTTTGAGGGGCTGCCTTAGTTTGAGCGGCTGCCTTTGTTTGAGCGGCTGCCTTCTTTTGACCGGATGCCTTAGTTTGAGCGGTTGCCTTAGTTTGAGCGGCTGCCTCAGTTTGAGCGGCTGCCTTCTTTTGACCGGATGCCTTAGTTTGAGCGGCTGCCTCAGTTTGAGCGGCTGCCTTAGTTTGAGCGGATGCCTTAGTTTGAGCGGCTTCCTTAGTGTGAGCGGTTGCCTTAGTTTGAGCGGCTGCCTTAGTGTGAGCAGCTGCCTTAGTTTGAGGGGTTGCCTTAGTTTGAGCGGCTGCCTTAGTGTGAGTGGCTGCCTTAGTTTGAGGGGTTGCCTTACTTTGAGCTGTTGCCTTAGTTTGAGGGGTTGCCTTAGTTTGAGCGGATGCCTTAGTTTGAGGGGTTGCTTTAGTTTGAACGGCTGCCTTAGTTTGAGGGGTTGCCTTAGTTTGAGCGGCTGCCTTAGTTTGGGCGGCTGCCTTAATTTGAGCGGATGCCTTCTTTTGAGCGGATGCCTTAGTTTGAGGGGCTGCCTTAGTTTGAGCGGTTCCCTTAGTTTGAGCGGCTGCCTTAGATTGAGCGGCTGCTTCAGTTTGAGCGGTTGCCTTGGTTTGAGGGGCTGCCTTAGTTTGAGGGGTTGCATTAGTTTGAGTGGTTGCCTTAGTTTGAGCGGCTGCATTAGTTTGAGCAGTTGCCTTAGTTTGAGCGGTTCCCTTAGATGGAGGGGCTGCCTTAGTTTGTGGGGTTGCTTTAGTTTGAGCGGTTGCCTTAGTTTGAGCGGTTCCCTTAGATGGAGGGGCTGCCTTAGTTTGTGGGGTTGCTTTAGTCTGAGCGGTTGCCTTAGTTTGAGGGGCTGCCTTAGTTTGAGCGGTTGCGTTAGTTTGAGTGGTTGCCTTAGTTTGAGGGGTTGCCTTAGTTTGAGGGGCTGCCTTCGTTTGAGCGGTTGCCTGAGTGTGCCTGGTTGCCTTAGTTGGAGGGGTTGCCTTAGTTTCAGGGGTTGCTTTAGGTTGAGGGGCTGCCTTAGTTTGAGGGGCTGCCTTAGTTTGAGCGGTTGCCTTAGTTTGAGTGGTTGCCTTAGTTGGAGGGGTTGCCTTTGTTTGAGCGGCTGCCTTAGTTTGAGGGGCTGCCTTAGTTTGAGCGGTTGCCTTAGTTTGAGTGGTTGCCTTAGTTTGAGGGTTTGCCTTATTTTGAGGGTTTGCCTTAGTTTGAGGGGTTGCTTTAGGTTGAGGGGCTGCTTTAGTTTGAGCGGCTGCCTTAGTTTGAGCGGTTGCCTTAGTTTGAGGGGTTGCTTTAGTTTGAGCGGCTGCGTTAGTTTGAGAGGTTGCCTTAGTTTGAGCGGCTGCCTCAGTTTGAGCGGCTGCCTTAGTTTGAGCGGATGACTTCTTTTGAGCGGATGCCTTAGTTTGAGGGGCTGCCTTAGTTTGAGCGGCTGCCTTTGTTTGAGCGGATGCCTTAGTTTGAGCGGCTGCCTCAGTTTGAGTGGCTGCCTTAGTTTGAGCGGTTGCCTTAGTTTGAGCGGCTGCCTCAGTTTGAGTGGCTGCCTTAGTTTGAGCGGTTGCCTTAGTTTGAGCGGCTGCCTTAGTGTGAGCAGCTGCCTTAGTTTGAGGGGTTGCCTTAGTTTGAGCGGCTGCCTTAGTGTGAGTGGCTGCGTTAGTTTGAGGGGTTGCCTTACTTTGAGCTGTTGCCTTAGTTTGAGGGGTTGCCTTAGTTTGAGGGGCTGCCTTAGTTTGAGCGGCTGCCTTTGTTTGAGCGGATGCCTCAGTTTGAGCGGCTGCCTCAGTTTGAGTGGCTGCCTTAGTTTGAGCGGTTGCCTTAGTTTGAGCGGCTGCCTCAGTTTGAGTGGCTGCCTTAGTTTGAGCGGTTGCCTTAGTTTGAGCGGCTGCCTTAGTGTGAGCAGCTGCCTTAGTTTGAGGGGTTGCCTTAGTTTGAGCGGCTGCCTTAGTGTGAGTGGCTGCGTTAGTTTGAGGGGTTGCCTTACTTTGAGCTGTTGCCTTAGTTTGAGGGGTTGCCTTAGTTTGAGCGGTTGCCTTAGTTTGAGCGGATGCCTTAGTTTGAGGGGTTGCTTTAGTTTGAACGGCTGCCTTAGTTTGAGGGGTTGCCTTAGTTTCAGCGGATGCCTTCTTTTGAGCGGATGCCTTAGTTTCAGGGGCTGCCTTAGTTTGAGCGGATGCCTTAGTTTCAGCGGATGCCTTCTTTTGAGCGGATGCCTTAGTTTCAGGGGCTGCCTTAGTTTGAGCGGATGCCTTAGTTTGAGCGGCTGCTTCAGTTTGAGCGGTTGCCTTGGTTTGAGGGGCTGCCTTAAATTGAGGGGTTGCCTTACATTGAGCTGTTGCCTTAGTTTGAGGGGTTGCCTTAGTTTGAGCGGATGCCTTAGTTTGAGGGGTTGCTTTAGTTTGAGCGGCTGCGTTAGTTTGAGCGGTTGCCTTAGTTTGAGCGGTTGCCTTATTTTGAGGGGTTGCTTTAGTTTGAGCGGCTGCCTTAGTTTGAGCGGTTGCCTTAGTTTGAGGGGTTGCTTCAGTTTGAGCGGCTGCGTTAGTTTGAGCGGTTGCCTTTGTTTGTGGGGCTGCCTTAGTTTGAGGGGTTCCTTAAGTTTGAGCGGCTGCCTTAGTTTGAGGGGCTACCTTAGTTTGAGGGGTTGCCTTAGTTTGAGCGGTTGCCTTAGTTTGAGGGGTTGCCTTAGTTTGAGCGGTTGCCTTAGTTTGAGGGGTTGCCTTAGTTTGAGCGGATGACTTCTTTTCAGCGGATGCCTTAGTTTGAGGGGCTGCCTTAGTTTGAGCGGCTGCCTTTGTTTGAGCGGCTGCCTTCTTTTGACCGGATGCCTTAGTTTGAGCGGTTGCCTTAGTTTGAGCGGCTGCCTCAGTTTGAGCGGCTGCCTTCTTTTGACCGGATGCCTTAGTTTGAGCGGCTGCCTCAGTTTGAGCGGCTGCCTTAGTTTGAGCGGATGCCTTAGTTTGAGCGGCTTCCTTAGTGTGAGCGGTTGCCTTAGTTTGAGCGGCTGCCTTAGTGTGAGCAGCTGCCTTAGTTTGAGGGGTTGCCTTAGTTTGAGCGGCTGCCTTAGTGTGAGTGGCTGCCTTAGTTTGAGGGGTTGCCTTACTTTGAGCTGTTGCCTTAGTTTGAGGGGTTGCCTTAGTTTGAGCGGATGCCTTAGTTTGAGGGGTTGCTTTAGTTTGAACGGCTGCCTTAGTTTGAGGGGTTGCCTTAGTTTGAGCGGCTGCCTTAGTTTGGGCGGCTGCCTTAATTTGAGCGGATGCCTTCTTTTGAGCGGATGCCTTAGTTTGAGGGGCTGCCTTAGTTTGAGCGGTTCCCTTAGTTTGAGCGGCTGCCTTAGATTGAGCGGCTGCTTCAGTTTGAGCGGTTGCCTTGGTTTGAGGGGCTGCCTTAGTTTGAGGGGTTGCATTAGTTTGAGTGGTTGCCTTAGTTTGAGCGGCTGCATTAGTTTGAGCAGTTGCCTTAGTTTGAGCGGTTCCCTTAGATGGAGGGGCTGCCTTAGTTTGTGGGGTTGCTTTAGTTTGAGCGGTTGCCTTAGTTTGAGCGGCTTCCTTAGTTTGAGCGGCTGCCTTAGTTTGAGCGGTTCCCTTAGATGGAGGGGCTGCCTTAGTTTGTGGGGTTGCTTTAGTTTGAGCGGTTGCCTTAGTTTGAGGGGCTGCCTTAGTTTGAGCGGCTGCCTTAGTTTGAGTGGTTGCCTTAGTTTGAGGGGTTGCCTTAGTTTGAGGGGCTGCCTTAGTTTGAATGGTTGCCTTAGTTGGAGGGGTTGCCTTAGTTTGAGGGGTTTCTTCAGGTTGAGAGGCTGCCTTAGTTTGAGGGGCTGCCTTAGTTTGAGCGGTTGCCTTAGTTTGAGTGGTTGCCTTAGTTGGAGGGGTTGCATAAGTTTGAGCGGTTGCCTTAGTTTGAGGGGCTGCCTTAGTTTGAGCGGTTGCCTTAGTTTGAGTGGTTGCCTTAGTTGGAGGGTATGCCTTAGTTTGAGGGGTTGCTTTATGTTGAGGGGTTGCTTTAGTTTGAGCGGCTGCCTTAGTTTGAGCGGTTGCCTTAGTTTGAGGGGTTGCTTTAGTTTGAGCGGCTGCGTTAGTTTGAGCGGTTGCCTCAGTTTGAGCATCTGCCTTAGTTTGAGAGGTTGCCTTAGTTTGAGCGGCTGCCTCAGTTTGAGCGGTTCCCTTAGATGGAGGGGCTGCCTTAGTTTGTGGGGTTGCTTTAGTTTGAGCGGTTGCCTTAGTTTGAGGGGCTGCCTTAGTTTGAGCGGCTGCCTTAGTTTGAGTGGTTGCCTTAGTTTGAGCGGCTGCCTCAGTTTGAGCGGCTGCCTTAGTTTGAGCGGCTGCCTTTGTTTGAGCGGATGCCTTCTTTTGACCGGATGCCTTAGTTTGAGCGGTTGCCTTAGTTTGAGCGGCTGCCTCAGTTTGAGCGGCTGCCTTAGTTTGAGCGGCTGCCTTTGTTTGAGCGGATGCCTTCTTTTGACCGGATGCCTTAGTTTGAGCGGTTGCCTTAGTTTGAGCGGCTGCCTCAGTTTGAGCGGCTGCCTTAGTTTGAGCGGCTGCCTTAGTGTGAGGAGTTGCCTTACTTTGAGCTGTTGCCTTAGTTTGAGGGGTTGCCTTAGTTTGAGCGGCTGCCTTAGTTTGAGGGGTAGCTTTAGTTTGAACGGCTGCCTTAGTTTGAGGGGTTGCCTTAGTTTAAGCGGCTGCCTTAGATTGAGCGGATGCCTTCTTTTGAGCGGATGCCTTAGTTTGAGGGGCTGCCTTAGTTTGAGCGGTTGCCTTAGTTTGAGCGGCTGCCTTAGTTTGAGCGGCTGCTTCAGTTTGAGCGGTTGCCTTGTTTTGAGGGGCTGCCTTAGTTTGAGGGGTTGCCTTAGTTTGAGGGGTTGCCTTAGTTTGAGCGGATGCCTTAGTTTGAGGGGTTGCTTTAGTTTGAGCGGCTGCGTTAGTTTGAGCGGTTGCCTTAGTTTGAGCGGTTGCCTTATTTTGAGGGGTTGCTTTAGTTTGAGCGGCTGCCTTAGTTTGAGCGGTTGCCTTAGTTTGAGGGGCTGCCTTAGTTTGAGCGGTTGCCTTAGTTTGAGCGGCTGCGTTAGTTTGAGCGGTTGCCTTAGTTTGTGGCGCTGCCTTAGTTTGAGGGGTTCCTTAAGTTTGAGCGGCTGCCTTATTTTGAGGGGTTGCCTTAGTTTGAGCGGTTGCCTTAGTTTGAGGGGTTGCCTTAGTTTGACCGGTTGCCTTAGTTTGAGAGGTTGCCTTAGTTTGAGCGGTTGCCTTAGTTTGAGGGGCTCCCTTAGTTTGAGGGGCTGCCTTAGTTTGAGCGGTTGCCTTAGTTTGAGCGGCTGCCTTACTTTGAGGGGCTGCCTTAGTTTGAGGGGCTGCCTTATTTTGAGCGGTTGCTTTAGTTTGAGCGGTTGCCTTAGTTTGAGGGGTTGCCTTAGTTTCTGCGGCTGCCTTAGTTTGAGCGGTTGCCTTAGTTTGAGGGGTTGCCTTAGCTTGTGCGGCTGCCTTAGTTTGAGGGGATGCCTTAGTTTGAGCGGCTGCCTTAGTTTGAGGGGTTGCCTTAGTTTGAGGGGCTGCGTTAGTTTGAGGGGTTGCCTTAGTTTGAGCGGCTTCCTTAGTTTGAGCAGCTTCCTTAGTTTGAGCGGCTGCATTAGTTTGAGGGGTTGCCTTAGTTTGAGCGGCTTCCTTAGTTTCAGCGGCTGCCTTAGTTTGAGCTGTTGCCTTAGTTTGAGCGGCTTTCTTAATTTGAGCGGTTGCCTTAGTTTGAGAGTCTGCCTTAGTTTGAGGGGTTTCCTTAGTTTGAGCGGCTGCTTTAGTTTGAGGGGCTGCCTTAGTTTGAGGGGTTGCCTTAGTTTGTGCGGCTGCCTTAGTGTGAGGGGTTGCCTTAGTTTGAGGGGTTGCCTTAGTTTGAGCGGTTGCTTTCGTTTGTGAGTCTGCCTTAGTTTGAGGGGTTGCCTTAGTTTGTGGGGTTGCCTTAGTTTGAGCGGTTGCCTTAGTTAGAGCGTTTGCTTTAGTTTGAGAGTCCTCCTTAGTTTGAGGGGTTGCCTTATTTTGAGAGTCTGCCTTAGTTTGAGGGGTTGCCTTAGTTTGAACGTCTGCATCAGTTTGAGCGGATGCCTGAGTTGAGCGGTTGCCTTAGTTTGAGATTCTGCTTGGGTTGAGGGGCTGCCTTAGTTTGAGCGGTTGCCTTAGTTTGAGCGGCTGCCTAAGTTTGAGCGGATGCCTTAGTTTGAGGTGTTGCCTTAGTTAGAGCGGTAGCCTTATTTTGTGGGGCTGCCTTAGTTTGAGATTCTGCTTAGTTTGAGCGGCTGCCTCAGTTTTAGCGGTTGCCTTAGTTTGAGCGGCTGCCTTAGTTTGAGCGGTTCCCTTAGATGGAGGGGCTGCCTTAGTTTGTGGGGTTGCTTTAGTTTGAGCGGTTGCCTTAGTTTGAGGGCCTGCCTTAGTTTGAGCGGTTGCCTTAGTTTGAGTGGTTGCCTTAGTTTGAGGGGTTGCCTTAGTTTGAGGGGCTGCCTTAGTTTGAGCGTTTGCCTCATTTTGAGTGGTTGCCTTATTTGGAGGGGTTGCCTTAGTTTGAGGGGTTGCTTTAGGTTGAGCGGCTGCGTTAGTTTGAGCGGTTGCCTTAGTTTGAGCGGTTGCCTTATTTTGAGGGGTTGCTTTAGTTTGAGCGGCTGCCTTAGTTTGAGCGGTTGCCTTAGTTTGAGGGGTTGCTTCAGTTTGAGCGGCTGCGTTAGTTTGAGCGGTTGCCTTTGTTTGTGGGGCTGCCTTAGTTTGAGGGGTTCCTTAAGTTTGAGCGGCTGCCTTAGTTTGAGGGGCTACCTTAGTTTGAGGGGTTGCCTTAGTTTGAGCGGTTGCCTTAGTTTGAGGGGTTGCCTTAGTTTGAGCGGTTGCCTTAGTTTGAGGGGTTGCCTTAGTTTGAGCGGATGACTTCTTTTCAGCGGATGCCTTAGTTTGAGGGGCTGCCTTAGTTTGAGCGGCTGCCTTAATTTGAGCGGATGCCTTCTTTTGAGCGGATGCCTTAGTTTGAGGGGCTGCCTTAGTTTGAGCGGTTCCCTTAGTTTGAGCGGCTGCCTTCTTTTGACCGGATGCCTTAGTTTGAGCGGTTGCCTTAGTTTGAGCGGCTGCCTCAGTTTGAGCGGCTGCCTTCTTTTGACCGGATGCCTTAGTTTGAGCGGTTGCCTTAGTTTGTGCGGCTGCCTCAGTTTGAGCGGCTGCCTTAGTTTGAGCGGATTCCTTAGTTTGAGCGGCTTCCTTAGTGTGAGCGGTTGCCTTAGTTTGAGCGGCTGCCTTAGTGTGAGCAGCTGCCTTAGTTTGAGGGGTTGCCTTAGTTTGAGCGGCTGCCTTAGTGTGAGTGGCTGCCTTAGTTTGAGGGTTTGCCTTACTTTGAGCTGTTGCCTTAGTTTGAGGGGTTGCCTTAGTTTGAGCGGATGCCTTAGTTTGAGGGGTTGCTTTAGTTTGAACGGCTGCCTTAGTTTGAGGGGTTGCCTTAGTTTGAGCGGCTGCCTTAGTTTGAGCGGCTGCCTTAATTTGAGCGGATGCCTTCTTTTGAGCGGATGCCTTAGTTTGAGGGGCTGCCTTAGTTTGAGCGGTTCCCTTAGTTTGAGCGGCTGCCTTAGATTGAGCGGCTGCTTCAGTTTGAGCGGTTGCCTTGGTTTGAGGGGCTGCCTTAGTTTGAGGGGTTGCATTAGTTTGAGTGGTTGCCTTAGTTTGAGCGGCTGCATTAGTTTGAGCAGTTGCCTTAGTTTGAGCGGTTCCCTTAGATGGAGGGGCTGCCTTAGTTTGTGGGGTTGCTTTAGTTTGAGCGGTTGCCTTAGTTTGAGCGGCTTCCTTAGTTTGAGCGGCTGCCTTAGTTTGAGCGGTCCCCTTAGATGGAGGGGCTGCCTTAGTTTGTGGGGTTGCTTTAGTTTGAGCGGTTGCCTTAGTTTGAGGGGCTGCCTTAGTTTGAGCGGCTGCCTTAGTTTGAGTGGTTGCCTTAGTTTGAGGGGTTGCCTTAGTTTGAGGGGCTGCATTAGTTTGAATGGTTGCCTTAGTTGGAGGGGTTGCCTTAGTTTGAGGGGTTTCTTCAGGTTGAGGGGCTGCCTTAGTTTGAGGGGCTGCCTTAGTTTGAGCGGTTGCCTTAGTTTGAGTGGTTGCCTTAGTTGGAGGGGTTGCCTTAGTTTGAGCGGTTGCCTTAGTTTGAGGGGCTGCCTTAGTTTGAGCGGTTGCCTTAGTTTGAGTGGTTGCCTTAGTTGGAGGGTATGCCTTAGTTTGAGGGGTTGCTTTATGTTGAGGGGTTGCTTTAGATTGAGCGGCTGCCTTAGTTTGAGCGGTTGCCTTAGTTTGAGGGGTTGCTTTAGTTTGAGCGGCTGCGTTAGTTTGAGCGGTTGCCTCAGTTTGAGCATCTGCCTTAGTTTGAGAGGTTGCCTTAGTTTGAGCGGCTGCCTCAGTTTGAGCGGCTGCCTTAGTTTGAGCGGATGACTTCTTTTGAGCGGATGCCTTAGTTTGAGCGGTTGCCTTAGTTTGAGCGGCTGCCTCAGTTTGAGCGGCTGCCTTAGTTTGAGCGGCTGCCTTTGTTTGAGCGGATGCCTTCTTTTGACCGGATGCCTTAGTTTGAGCGGTTGCCTTAGTTTGAGCGGCTGCCTCAGTTTGAGCGGCTGCCTTAGTTTGAGCGGATGCCTTAGTTTGAGCGGCTTCCTTAGTGTGAGCGGTTACCTTAGTTTGAGCGGCTGCCTTAGTGTGAGGAGTTGCCTTACTTTGAGCTGTTGCCTTAGTTTGAGGGGTTGCCTTAGTTTGAGCGGCTGCCTTAGTTTGAGGGGTTGCTTTAGTTTGAACGGCTGCCTTAGTTTGAGGGGTTGCCTTAGTTTAAGCGGCTGCCTTAGATTGAGCGGATGCCTTCTTTTGAGCGGATGCCTTAGTTTGAGGGGCTGCCTTAGTTTGAGCGGTTGCCTTAGTTTGAGCGGCTGCCTTAGTTTGAGCGGCTGCTTCAGTTTGAGCGGTTGCCTTGTTTTGAGGGGCTGCCTTAGTTTGAGGGGTTGCCTTAGTTTGAGGGGTTGCCTTAGTTTGAGCGGATGCCTTAGTTTGAGGGGTTGCTTTAGTTTGAGCGGCTGCGTTAGTTTGAGCGGTTGCCTTAGTTTGAGCGGTTGCCTTATTTTGACGGGTTGCTTTAGTTTGAGCGGCTGCCTTAGTTTGAGCGGTTGCCTTAGTTTGAGGGGCTGCCTTAGTTTGAGCGGTTGCCTTAGTTTGAGCGGCTGCGTTAGTTTGAGCGGTTGCCATAGTTTGTGGCGCTGCCTTAGTTTGAGGGGTTCCTTAAGTTTGAGCGGCTGCCTTATTTTGAGGGGTTGCCTTAGTTTGAGCGGTTGCCTTAGTTTGAGGGGTTGCCTTAGTTTGACCGGTTGCCTTAGTTTGAGAGGTTGCCTTAGTTTGAGCGGTTGCCTTAGTTTGTGGGGCTGCCTTAGTTTGAGGGGCTCCCTTAGTTTGAGGGGCTGCCTTAGTTTGAGCGGTTGCCTTAGTTTGAGCGGCTGCCTTACTTTGAGGGGCTGCCTTAGTTTGAGGGGCTGCCTTATTTTGAGCGGTTGCTTTAGTTTGAGCGGTTGCCTTAGTTTGAGGGGTTGCCTTAGTTTCTGCGGCTGCCTTAGTTTGAGCGGTTGCCTTAGTTTGAGGGGTTGCCTTAGCTTGTGCGGCTGCCTTAGTTTGAGGGGATGCCTTAGTTTGAGCGGCTGCCTTAGTTTGAGGGGTTGCCTTAGTTTGAGGGGCTGCGTTAGTTTGAGGGGTTGCCTTAGTTTGAGCGGCTTCCTTAGTTTGAGCAGCTTCCTTAGTTTGAGCGGCTGCATTAGTTTGAGGGGTTGCCTTAGTTTGAGCGGCTTCCTTAGTTTCAGCGGCTGCCTTAGTTTGAGCTGTTGCCTTAGTTTGAGCGGCTTTCTTAATTTGAGCGGTTGCCTTAGTTTGAGAGTCTGCCTTAGTTTGAGGGGTTTCCTTAGTTTGAGCGGCTGCCTTAGTTTGAGGGGCTGCCTTAGTTTGAGGGGTTGCCTTAGTTTGAGCGGCTGCCTTAGTGTGAGGGGTTGCCTTAGTTTGAGGGGTTGCCTTAGTTTGAGCGGTTGCTTTCGTTTGTGAGTCTGCCTTAGTTTGAGGGGTTGCCTTAGTTTGTGGGGTTGCCTTAGTTTGAGCGGTTGCCTTAGTTAGAGCGTTTGCTTTAGTTTGAGAGTCCTCCTTAGTTTGAGGGGTTGCCTTATTTTGAGAGTCTGCCTTAGTTTGAGGGGTTGCCTTAGTTTGAACGTCTGCATCAGTTTGAGCGGATGCCTGAGTTGAGCGGTTGCCTTAGTTTGAGATTCTGCTTGGGTTGAGGGGCTGCCTTAGTTTGAGCGGTTGCCTTAGTTTGAGCGGCTGCCTAAGTTTGAGCGGATGCCTTAGTTTGAGGTGTTGCCTTAGTTAGAGCGGTTGCCTTATTTTGTGGGGCTGCCTTAGTTTGAGATTCTGCTTAGTTTGAGCGGCTGCCTCAGTTTTAGCGGTTGCCTTAGTTTGAGCGGCTGCCTTAGTTTGAGCGGTTCCCTTAGATGGAGGGGCTGCCTTAGTTTGTGGGGTTGCTTTAGTTTGAGCGGTTGCCTTAGTTTGAGGGCCTGCCTTAGTTTGAGCGGTTGCCTTAGTTTGAGTGGTTGCCTTAGTTTGAGGGGTTGCCTTAGTTTGAGGGGCTGCCTTAGTTTGAGCGTTTGCCTCATTTTGAGTGGTTGCCTTATTTGGAGGGGTTGCCTTAGTTTGAGGGGTTGCTTTAGGTTGAGGGGCTGCCTTAGTTTGAGGGGCTGCCTTAGTTTGAGCGGTTGCCTTAGTTTGAGTGGTTGCCTTAGTTTGAGCGGTTGCCTTCGTTTGAGGGGCTGCCTTAGTTTGAACGGTTGCCTTAGTTTGAGTGGTTGCCTTAGTTGGAGGGGTTGCCTTAGTTTGAGAGGTTGCTTTAGGTTGAGGGGCTGCCTTAGTTTGAGCGGTTGCCTTAGTTTGAGGGGTTGCTTTAGTTTGAGCGGCTGCGTTAGTTTGAGCGGTTGCCTCAGTTTGAGCAGCTGCCTTAGTTTGAGAGGTTGCCTTAGTTTGAGCGGCTGCCTCAGTTTGAGCGGCTGCCTTAGTTTGAGCGGATGACTTCTTTTGAGCGGATGCCTAGTTTGAGGGGCTTCTTTAGTTTGAGCGGCTGCCTTTGTTTGAGCGGATGCCTTCTTTTGACCGGATGCCTTAGTTTGAGCGGTTGCCTTAGTTTGAGCGGCTGCCTCAGTTTGAGTGGCTGCCTTAGTTTGAGGAGTTGCCTTACTTTGAGCTGTTGCCTTAGTTTGAGGGGTTGCCTTAGTTTGAGCGGCTGCCTTAGTTTGAGGGGTTGCCTTAGTTTGAGCGGCTGCCTTAGTTTGAGCGGATGCCTTAGTTTGAGCGGCTTCCTTAGTGTGAGCGGTTGCCTTAGTTTGAGCGGCTGCCTTAGTTTGAGTGGCTGCCTTAGTTTGAGGAGTTGCCTTACTTTGAGCTGTTGCCTTAGTTTGAGGGGTTGCCTTAGTTTGAGCGGCTGCCTTAGTTTGAGGGGTTGCCTTAGTTTGAGCGGCTGCCTTAGTTTAAGCGGCTGCCTTAGATTGAGCGGATGCCTTAGTTTGAGCGGCTTCCTTAGTGTGAGCGGTTGCCTTAGTTTGAGGAGTTGCCTTACTTTGAGCTGTTGCCTTAGTTTGAGGGGTTGCCTTAGTTTGAGCGGCTGCCTTAGTTTGAGGGGTTGCTTTAGTTTGAACGGCTGCCTTAGTTTGAGGGGCTGCCTTAGTTTGAGGTGTTGCCTTAGTTTGAGCGGCTGCTTCAGTTTGAGCGGTTGCCTTGTTTTGAGGGGCTGCCTTAGTTTGAGGGGTTGCCTTAGTTTGAGGGGTTGCCTTAGTTTGAGCGGATGCCTTAGTTTGAGGGGTTGCTTTAGTTTGAGCGGCTGCGTTAGTTTGAGCGGTTGCCTTAGTTTGAGCGGTTGCCTTATTTTGAGGGGTTGCTTTAGTTTGAGCGGCTGCCTTAGTTTGAGCGGTTGCCTTAGTTTGAGGGGTTGCTTTAGTTTGAGCGGCTGCGTTAGTTTGAGCGGTTGCCTTAGTTTGTGGCGCTGCCTTAGTTTGAGGGGTTCCTTAAGTTTGAGCGGCTGCCTTATTTTGAGGGGCTGCCTTAGTTTGAGGGGTTGCCTTAGTTTGAGCGGTTGCCTTAGTTTGAGGGGTTGCCTTAGTTTGACCGGTTGCCTTAGTTAGAGAGGTTGCCTTAGTTTGAGCGGTTGCCTTAGTTTGTGGGGCTGCCTTAGTTTGAGGGGCTCCCTTAGTTTGAGGGGCTGCCTTAGTTTGAGCGGTTGCCTTAGTTTGAGCTGCTGCCTTACTTTGAGTGGCTGCCTTTGTTTGAGGGGCTGCCTTATTTTGAGCGGTTGCTTTAGTTTGAGCGGTTGCCTTAGTTTGAGGGGTTGCCTTAGTTTCTGCGGCTGCCTTAGTTTGAGCGGTTGCCTTAGTTTGAGGGGTTGCCTTAGTTTGAGCGGCTGCCTTAGTTTGAGCGGCTGCCTTAGTTTGAGGGCTTGCCTTAGTTTGAGGGGCTGCGTTAGTTTGAGGGGTTGCCTTAGTTTGAGCGGCTTCCTTAGTTTGAGCAGCTTCCTTAGTTTGAGCGTCTGCATTAGTTTGAGGGGTTGCCTTAGTTTGAGCGGCTTCCTTAGTTTGAGCAGCTTCCTTAGTTTGAGCGGCTGCATTAGTTTGAGGGGTTGCCTTAGTTTGAGCGGCTTCCTTAGTTTGAGCAGCTTCCTTAGTTTCAGCGGCTGCCTTAGTTTGAGCTGTTGCCTTAGTTTGAGCGGCTTTCTTAATTTGAGCAGTTGCCTTAGTTTGAGAGTCTGCCTTAGTTTGAGGGGTTTCCTTAGTTTGAGCGGCTGCCTTAGTTTGAGGGGCTGCCTTAGTTTGAGGGGTTGCCTTAGTTTGAGCGGCTGCCTTAGTGTGAGGGGTTGCCTTAGTTTGAGGGGTTGCCTTAGTTTGAGCGGTTGCTTTCGTTTGTGAGTCTGCCTTAGTTTGAGGGGTTGCCTTAGTTTGAGCGGTTGCCTTAGTTACAGCGTTTGCTTTAGTTTGAGAGTCCTCCTTAGTTTGAGGGGTTGCCTTAGTTTGAGGGGTTGACTTAGTTTGAGCGGATGCCTTAGTTTGAGGGGTTGCTTTAGTTTGAGCGGCTGCGTTAGTTTGAGCGGTTGCCTTAGTTTGAGCGGTCGCCTTATTTTGAGGGGTTGCTTTAGTTTGAGCGGCTGCCTTAGTTTGAGCGGTTGCCTTAGTTTGAGGGGTTGCTTTAGTTTGAGCGGCTGCGTTAGTTTGAGCGGTTGCCATAGTTTGTGGCGCTGCCTTAGTTTGAGGGGTTCCTTAAGTTTGAGCGGCTGCCTTATTTTGAGGGGTTGCCTTAGTTTGAGCGGTTGCCTTAGTTTGAGGGGTTGCCTTAGTTTGACCGGTTGCCTTAGTTTGAGAGGTTGCCTTAGTTTGAGCGGTTGCCTTAGTTTGTGGGGCTGCCTTAGTTTGAGGGGCTCCCTTAGTTTGAGGGGCTGCCTTAGTTTGAGCGGTTGCCTTAGTTTGAGCGGCTGCCTTACTTTGAGGGGCTGCCTTAGTTTGAGGGGCTGCCTTATTTTGAGCGGTTGCTTTAGTTTGAGCGGTTGCCTTAGTTTGAGGGGTTGCCTTAGTTTCTGCGGCTGCCTTAGTTTGAGCGGTTGCCTTAGTTTGAGGGGTTGCCTTAGCTTGTGCGGCTGCCTTAGTTTGAGGGGATGCCTTAGTTTGAGCGGCTGCCTTAGTTTGAGGGGTTGCCTTAGTTTGAGGGGCTGCGTTAGTTTGAGGGGTTGCCTTAGTTTGAGCGGCTTCCTTAGTTTGAGCAGCTTCCTTAGTTTGAGCGGCTGCATTAGTTTGAGGGGTTGCCTTAGTTTGAGCGGCTTCCTTAGTTTCAGCGGCTGCCTTAGTTTGAGCGGCTTTCTTAATTTGAGCGGTTGCCTTAGTTTGAGAGTCTGCCTTAGTTTGAGGGGTTTCCTTAGTTTGAGCGGCTGCCTTAGTTTGAGGGGCTGCCTTAGTTTGAGGGGTTGCCTTAGTTTGAGCGGCTGCCTTAGTGTGAGGGGTTGCCTTAGTTTGAGGGGTTGCCTTAGTTTGAGCGGTTGCCTTAGTTTGAGGGGTTGCTTTAGTTTGAGCGGCTGCGTTAGTTTGAGCGGTTGCCATAGTTTGGGGCGCTGCCTTAGTTTGAGGGGTTCCTTAAGTTTGAGCGGCTGCCTTATTTTGAGGGGTTGCCTTAGTTTGAGCGGTTGCCTTAGTTTGAGGGGTTGCCATAGTTTGACCGGTTGCCTTAGTTTGAGAGGTTGCCTTAGTTTGAGCGGTTGCCTTAGTTTGTGGGGCTGCCTTAGTTTTAGCGGTTGCCTTAGTTTGAGCGGCTGCCTTAGTTTGAGCGGTTCCCTTAGATGGAGGGGCTGCCTTAGTTTGTGGGGTTGCTTTAGTTTGAGCGGTTGCCTTAGTTTGAGGGCCTGCCTTAGTTTGAGCGGTTGCCTTAGTTTGAGTGGTTGCCTTAGTTTGAGGGGTTGCCTTAGTTTGAGGGGCTGCCTTAGTTTGAGCGTTTGCCTCATTTTGAGTGGTTGCCTTATTTGGAGGGGTTGCCTTAGTTTGAGGGGTTGCTTTAGGTTGAGGGGCTGCCTTAGTTTGAGGGGCTGCCTTAGTTTGAGCGGTTGCCTTAGTTTGAGTGGTTGCCTTAGTTTGAGCGGTTGCCTTCGTTTGAGGGGCTGCCTTAGTTTGAACGGTTGCCTTAGTTTGAGTGGTTGCCTTAGTTGGAGGGGTTGCCTTAGTTTGAGAGGTTGCTTTAGGTTGAGGGGCTGCCTTAGTTTGAGCGGTTGCCTTAGTTTGAGGGGTTGCTTTAGTTTGAGCGGCTGCGTTAGTTTGAGCGGTTGCCTCAGTTTGAGCAGCTGCCTTAGTTTGAGAGGTTGCCTTAGTTTGAGCGGCTGCCTCAGTTTGAGCGGCTGCCTTAGTTTGAGCGGATGACTTCTTTTGAGCGGCTGCCTTAGTTTGAGCGGTTGCCTTAGTTTGAGCGGCTGCCTCAGTTTGAGCGGCTGCCTTAGTTTGAGCGGATGCCTTAGTTTGAGCGGCTTCCTTAGTGTGAGCGGTTGCCTTAGTTTGAGCGTCTGCCTTAGTGTGAGTGGCTGCCTTAGTTTGAGGAGTTGCCTTACTTTGAGCTGTTGCCTTAGTTTGAGGGGTTGCCTTAGTTTGAGCGGCTGCCTTAGTTTGAGGGGTTGCTTTAGTTTGAACGGCTGCCTTAGTTTGAGGGGTTGCCTTAGTTTGAGCGGCTGCCTTAGTTTAAGCGGCTGCCTTAGATTGAGCGGATGCCTTCTTTTGAGCGGATGCCTTAGTTTGAGGGGCTGCCTTAGTTTGAGGTGTTGCCTTAGTTTGAGCGGCTGCTTCAGTTTGAGCGGTTGCCTTGTTTTGAGGGGCTGCCTTAGTTTGAGGGGTTGCCTTAGTTTGAGGGGTTGCCTTAGTTTGAGGGGTTGCTTTAGTTTGAGCGGCTGCGTTAGTTTGAGCGGTTGCCTTAGTTTGAGCGGTTGCCTTATTTTGAGGGGTTGCTTTAGTTTGAGCGGCTGCCTTAGTTTGAGCGGTTGCCTTAGTTTGAGGGGTTGCTTTAGTTTGAGCGGCTGCGTTAGTTTGAGGGGTTCCTTAAGTTTGAGCGGCTGCCTTATTTTGAGGGGCTGCCTCAGTTTGAGGGGTTGCCTTAGTTTGAGCGGTTGCCTTAGTTTGAGGGGTTGCCTTAGTTTGACCGGTTGCCTTAGTTTGTGAGGTTGCCTGAGTTTGAGCGGTTGCCTTAGTTTGTGGGGCTGCCTTAGTTTGAGGGGCTCCCTTAGTTTGAGGGGCTGCCTTAGTTTGAGCGGTTGCCTTAGTTTGAGCTGCTGCCTTACTTTGAGTGGCTGCCTTTGTTTGAGGGGCTGCCTTATTTTGAGCGGTTGCTTTAGTTTGAACGGTTGCCTTAGTTTGAGGGGTTGCCTTAGTTTCTGCGGCTGCCTTAGTTTGAGCGGTTGCCTTAGTTTGAGGGGATGCCTTAGTTTGAGCGGCTGCCTTAGTTTGAGGGCTTGCCTTAGTTTGAGGGGCTGCGTTAGTTTGAGGGGTTGCCTTAGTTTGAGCGGCTTCCTTAGTTTGAGCAGCTTCCTTAGTTTGAGCGGCTGCATTAGTTTGAGGGGTTGCCTTAGTTTTAGCGGCTTCCTTAGTTTCAGCGGCTGCCTTAGTTTGAGCTGTTGCCTTAGTTTGAGCGGCTTTCTTAATTTGAGCGGTTGCCTTAGTTTGAGAGTCTGCCTTAGTTTGAGGGGTTTCCTTAGTTTGAGCGGCTGCCTTAGTTTGAGGGGCTGCCTTAGTTTGAGGGGTTGCCTTAGTTTGAGCGGCTGCCTTAGTGTGAGGGGTTGCCTTAGTTTGAGGGGTTGCCTTAGTTTGAGCGGTTGCTTTCGTTTGTGAGTCTGCCTTAGTTTGAGGGGTTGCTTTAATTTGTGGGGTTGCCTTAGTTTGAGCGGTTGCCTTAGTTAGAGCGTTTGCTTTAGTTTGAGAGTCCTCCTTAGTTTGAGGGGTTGCCTTAGTTTGAGGGGTTGCCTTAGTTTGAGCGGATGCCTTAGTTTGAGGGGTTGCTTTAGTTTGAGCGGCTGCGTTAGTTTGAGCGGTTGCCTTAGTTTGAGCGGTTGCCTTATTTTGAGGGGTTGCTTTAGTTTGAGCGGCTGCCTTAGTTTGAGCGGTTGCCTTAGTTTGAGGGGTTGCTTTAGTTTGAGCGGCTGCGTTAGTTTGAGCGGTTGCCATAGTTTGTGGCGCTGCATTAGTTTGAGGGGTTCCTTAAGTTTGAGCGGCTGCCTTATTTTGAGGGGTTGCCTTAGTTTGAGCGGTTGCCTTAGTTTGAGGGGTTGCCTTAGTTTGACCGGTTGCCTTAGTTTGAGAGGTTGCCTTAGTTTGAGCGGTTGCCTTAGTTTGTGGGGCTGCCTTAGTTTGAGGGGCTCCCTTAGTTTGAGGGGCTGCCTTAGTTTGAGCGGTTGCCTTAGTTTGAGCGGCTGCCTTACTTTGAGGGGCTGCCTTAGTTTGAGGGGCTGCCTTACTTTGAGCGGTTGCTTTAGTTTGAGCGGTTGCCTTAGTTTGAGGGGTTGCCTTAGTTTCTGCGGCTGCCTTAGTTTGAGCGGTTGCCTTAGTTTGAGGGGTTGCCTTAGCTTGTGCGGCTGCCTTAGTTTGAGGGGATGCCTTAGTTTGAGCGGCTGCCTTAGTTTGAGGGGTTGCCTTAGTTTGAGGGGCTGCGTTAGTTTGAGGGGTTGCCTTAGTTTGAGCGGCTTCCTTAGTTTGAGCAGCTTCCTTAGTTTGAGCGGCTGCATTAGTTTGAGGGGTTGCCTTAGTTTGAGCGGCTTCCTAAGTTTCAGCGGCTGCCTTAGTTTGAGCTGTTGCCTTACTTTGAGCGGCTTTCTTAATTTGAGCGGTTGCCTTAGTTTGAGAGTCTGCCTTAGTTTGAAGGGGTTCCTTAGTTTGAGCGGCTGCCTTAGTTTGAGGGGCTGCCTTAGTTTGAGGGGTTGCCTTAGTTTGAGCGGCTGCCTTAGTGTGAGGGGTTGCCTTAGTTTGAGGGGTTGCCTTAGTTTGAGCGGTTGCTTTCGTTTGTGAGTCTGCCTTAGTTTGAGGGGTTGCCTTAGTTTGTGGGGTTGCCTTAGTTTGAGCGGTTGCCTTAGTTAGAGCGTTTGCTTTAGTTTGAGAGTCCTCCTTAGTTTGAGGGGTTGCCTTATTTTGAGAGTCTGCCTTAGTTTGAGGGGTTGCCTTAGTTTGAACGTCTGCATCAGTTTGAGCGGATGCCTGAGTTGAGCGGTTGCCTTAGTTTGAGATTCTGCTTGGGTTGAGGGGCTGCCTTAGTTTGAGCGGTTGCCTTAGTTTGAGCGGCTGCCTAAGTTTGAGCGGATGCCTTAGTTTGAGCGGCTGCCTTATTTTGTGGGGCTGCCTTAGTTTGAGATTCTGCTTAGTTTGAGCGGCTGCCTCAGTTTTAGCGGTTGCCTTAGTTTGAGCGGCTGCCTTAGTTTGAGCGGTTCCCTTAGATGGAGGGCTGCCTTAGTTTGTGGGGTTGCTTTAGTTTGAGCGGTTGCCTTAGTTTGAGGGCCTGCCTTAGTTTGAGCGGTTGCCTTAGTTTGAGTGGTTGCCTTAGTTTGAGGGGTTGCCTTAGTTTGAGGGGCTGCCTTAGTTTGAGCGTTTGCCTCATTTTGAGTGGTTGCCTTATTTGGAGGGGTTGCCTTAGTTTGAGGGGTTGCTTTAGGTTGAGCGGTTGCCTTAGTTTGAGTGGTTGCCTTAGTTTGAGCGGTTGCCTTCGTTTGAGGGGCTGCCTTAGTTTGAACGGTTGCCTTAGTTTGAGTGGTTGCCTTAGTTGGAGGGGTTGCCTTAGTTTGAGAGGTTGCTTTAGGTTGAGGGGCTGCCTTAGTTTGAGCGGTTGCCTTAGTTTGAGGGGTTGCTTTAGTTTGAGCGGCTGCGTTAGTTTGAGCGGTTGCCTCAGTTTGAGCAGCTGCCTTAGTTTGAGAGGTTGCCTTAGTTTGAGCGGCTGCCTCAGTTTGAGCGGCTGCCTTAGTTTGAGCGGATGCCTTCATTTGACCGGATGCCTTAGTTTGAGCGGTTGCCTTAGTTTGAGCGGCTGCCTCAGTTTGAGCGGCTGCCTTAGTTTGAGCGGATGCCTTAGTTTGAGCGGCTTCCTTAGTGTGAACGGTTGCCTTAGTTTGAGCGGCTGCCTTAGTGTGAGTGGCTGCCTTAGTTTGAGGAGTTGCCTTACTTTGAGCTGTTGCCTTAGTTTGAGGGGTTGCCTTAGTTTGAGCGGCTGCCTTAGTTTGAGGGGTTGCTTTAGTTTAAACGGCTGCCTTAGTTTGAGGGGTTGCCTTAGTTTGAGCGGCTGCCTTAGTTTAAGCGGCTGCCTTAGATTGAGCGGATGCCTTCTTTTGAGCGGATGCCTTAGTTTGAGGGGCTGCCTTAGTTTGAGGTGTTGCCTTAGTTTGAGCGGCTGCTTCAGTTTGAGCGGTTGCCTTGTTTTGAGGGGCTGCCTTAGTTTGAGGGGTTGCCTTAGTTTGAGGGGTTGCCTTAGTTTGAGCGGATGCCTTAGTTTGAGGGGTTGCTTTAGTTTGAGCGGCTGCGTTAGTTTGAGCGGTTGCCTTAGTTTGAGCGGTTGCCTTATTTTGAGGGGTTGCTTTAGTTTGAGCGGCTGCCTTAGTTTGAGCGGTTGCCTTAGTTTGAGGGGTTGCTTTAGTTTGAGCGGCTGCGTTAGTTTGAGCGGTTGCCTTAGTTTGTGGCGCTGCCTTAGTTTGAGGGGTTCCTTAAGTTTGAGCGGCTGCCTTATTTTGAGGGGTTGCCTTAGTTTGAGGGGTTGCCTTAGTTTGAGCGGTTGCCTTAGTTTGAGGGGTTGCCTTAGTTTGACCGGTTGCCTTAGTTTGAGAGGTTGCCTTAGTTTGAGCGGTTGCCTTAGTTTGTGGGGCTGCCTTAGTTTGAGGGGCTCCCTTAGTTTGAGGGGCTGCCTTAGTTTGAGCGGTTGCCTTAGTTTGAGCTGCTGCCTTACTTTGAGTGGCTGCCTTTGTTTGAGGGGCTGCCTTATTTTGAGCGGTTGCTTTAGTTTGAGCGGTTGCCTTAGTTTGAGGGGTTGCCTTAGTTTCTGCGGCTGCCTTAGTTTGAGCGGTTCCCTTAGTTTGAGGGGATGCCTTAGTTTGAGCGGCTGCCTTAGTTTGAGGGCTTGCCTTAGTTTGAGGGGCTGCGTTAGTTTGAGGGGTTGCCTTAGTTTGAGCGGCTTCCTTAGTTTGAGCAGCTTCCTTAGTTTGAGCGGCTGCATTAGTTTGAGGGGTTGCCTTAGTTTGAGCGGCTTCCTTAGTTTCAGCGGCTGCCTTAGTTTGAGCTGTTGCCTTAGTTTGAGCGGCTTTCTTAATTTGAGCGGTTGCCTTAGTTTGAGAGTCTGCCTTAGTTTGAGGGGTTTCCTTAGTTTGAGCGGCTGCCTTAGTTTGAGGGGCTGCCTTAGTTTGAGGGGTTGCCTTAGTTTGAGCGGCTGCCTTAGTGTGAGGGGTTGCCTTAGTTTGAGGGGTTGCCTTAGTTTGAGCGGTTGCTTTCGTTTGTGAGTCTGCCTTAGTTTGAGGGGTTGCCTTAGTTTGTGGGGTTGCCTTAGTTTGAGCGGTTGCCTTAGTTAGAGCGTTTGCTTTAGTTTGAGAGTCCTCCTTAGTTTGAGGGGTTGCCTTATTTTGAGAGTCTGCCTTAGTTTGAGGGGTTGCCTTAGTTTGAACGTCTGCATCAGTTTGAGCGGATGCCTGAGTTGAGCGGTTGCCTTAGTTTGAGATTCTGCTTGGGTTGAGGGGCTGCCTTAGTTTGAGCGGTTGCCTTAGTTTGAGCGGCTGCCTAAGTTTGAGCGGATGCCTTAGTTTGAGCGGCTGCCTTATTTTGTGGGGCTGCCTTAGTTTGAGATTCTGCTTAGTTTGAGCGGCTGCCTCAGTTTTAGCGGTTGCCTTAGTTTGAGCGGCTGCCTTAGTTTGAGCGGTTCCCTTAGATGGAGGGCTGCCTTAGTTTGTGGGGTTGCTTTAGTTTGAGCGGTTGCCTTAGTTTGAGGGCCTGCCTTAGTTTGAGCGGTTGCCTTAGTTTGAGTGGTTGCCTTAGTTTGAGGGGTTGCCTTAGTTTGAGGGGCTGCCTTAGTTTGAGCGTTTGCCTCATTTTGAGTGGTTGCCTTATTTGGAGGGGTTGCCTTAGTTTGAGGGGTTGCTTTAGGTTGAGCGGTTGCCTTAGTTTGAGTGGTTGCCTTAGTTTGAGCGGTTGCCTTCGTTTGAGGGGCTGCCTTAGTTTGAACGGTTGCCTTAGTTTGAGTGGTTGCCTTAGTTGGAGGGGTTGCCTTAGTTTGAGAGGTTGCTTTAGGTTGAGGGGCTGCCTTAGTTTGAGCGGTTGCCTTAGTTTGAGGGGTTGCTTTAGTTTGAGCGGCTGCGTTAGTTTGAGCGGTTGCCTCAGTTTGAGCAGCTGCCTTAGTTTGAGAGGTTGCCTTAGTTTGAGCGGCTGCCTCAGTTTGAGCGGCTGCCTTAGTTTGAGCGGATGCCTTCATTTGACCGGATGCCTTAGTTTGAGCGGTTGCCTTAGTTTGAGCGGCTGCCTCAGTTTGAGCGGCTGCCTTAGTTTGAGCGGATGCCTTAGTTTGAGCGGCTTCCTTAGTGTGAACGGTTGCCTTAGTTTGAGCGGCTGCCTTAGTGTGAGTGGCTGCCTTAGTTTGAGGAGTTGCCTTACTTTGAGCTGTTGCCTTAGTTTGAGGGGTTGCCTTAGTTTGAGCGGCTGCCTTAGTTTGAGGGGTTGCTTTAGTTTAAACGGCTGCCTTAGTTTGAGGGGTTGCCTTAGTTTGAGCGGCTGCCTTAGTTTAAGCGGCTGCCTTAGATTGAGCGGATGCCTTCTTTTGAGCGGATGCCTTAGTTTGAGGGGCTGCCTTAGTTTGAGGTGTTGCCTTAGTTTGAGCGGCTGCTTCAGTTTGAGCGGTTGCCTTGTTTTGAGGGGCTGCCTTAGTTTGAGGGGTTGCCTTAGTTTGAGGGGTTGCCTTAGTTTGAGCGGATGCCTTAGTTTGAGGGGTTGCTTTAGTTTGAGCGGCTGCGTTAGTTTGAGCGGTTGCCTTAGTTTGAGCGGTTGCCTTATTTTGAGGGGTTGCTTTAGTTTGAGCGGCTGCCTTAGTTTGAGCGGTTGCCTTAGTTTGAGGGGTTGCTTTAGTTTGAGCGGCTGCGTTAGTTTGAGCGGTTGCCTTAGTTTGTGGCGCTGCCTTAGTTTGAGGGGTTCCTTAAGTTTGAGCGGCTGCCTTATTTTGAGGGGTTGCCTTAGTTTGAGGGGTTGCCTTAGTTTGAGCGGTTGCCTTAGTTTGAGGGGTTGCCTTAGTTTGACCGGTTGCCTTAGTTTGAGAGGTTGCCTTAGTTTGAGCGGTTGCCTTAGTTTGTGGGGCTGCCTTAGTTTGAGGGGCTCCCTTAGTTTGAGGGGCTGCCTTAGTTTGAGCGGTTGCCTTAGTTTGAGCTGCTGCCTTACTTTGAGTGGCTGCCTTTGTTTGAGGGGCTGCCTTATTTTGAGCGGTTGCTTTAGTTTGAGCGGTTGCCTTAGTTTGAGGGGTTGCCTTAGTTTCTGCGGCTGCCTTAGTTTGAGCGGTTCCCTTAGTTTGAGGGGATGCCTTAGTTTGAGCGGCTGCCTTAGTTTGAGGGCTTGCCTTAGTTTGAGGGGCTGCGTTAGTTTGAGGGGTTGCCTTAGTTTGAGCGGCTTCCTTAGTTTGAGCAGCTTCCTTAGTTTGAGCGGCTGCATTAGTTTGAGGGGTTGCCTTAGTTTGAGCGGCTTCCTTAGTTTCAGCGGCTGCCTTAGTTTGAGCTGTTGCCTTAGTTTGAGCGGCTTTCTTAATTTGAGCGGTTGCCTTAGTTTGAGAGTCTGCCTTAGTTTGAGGGGTTTCCTTAGTTTGAGCGGCTGCCTTAGTTTGAGGGGCTGCCTTAGTTTGAGGGGTTGCCTTAGTTTGAGCGGCTGCCTTAGTGTGAGGGGTTGCCTTAGTTTGAGGGGTTGCCTTAGTTTGAGCGGTTGCTTTCGTTTGTGAGTCTGCCTTAGTTTGAGCGGTTGCCTTAGTTAGAGCGTTTGCTTTAGTTTGAGAGTCCTCCTTAGTTTGAGGGGTTGCCTTATTTTGAGAGTCTGCCTTAGTTTGAGGGGTTGCCTTAGTTTGAACGTCTGCATCAGTTTGAGCGGATGCCTGAGTTGAGCGGTTGCCTTAGTTTGTGATTCTGCTTGGGTTGAGGGGCTGCCTTAGTTTGAGCGGTTGCCTTAGTTTGAGCGGCTGCCTAAGTTTGAGCGGATGCCTTAGTTTGAGGTGTTGCCTTAGTTAGAGCGGTTGCCTTATTTTGAGGGGCTGCCTTAGTTTGAGATTCTGCTTAGTTTGAGCGGCTGCCTCAGTTTTAGCGGTTGCCTTAGTTTGAGCGGCTGCCTTAGTTTGAGCGGTTCCCTTAGATGGAGGGGCTGCCTTAGTTTGTGGGGTTGCTTTAGTTTGAGCGGTTACCTTAGTTTGAGGGCCTGCCTTAGTTTGAGCGGTTGCCTTAGTTTGAGTGGTTGCCTTAGTTTGAGGGGTTGCCTTAGTTTGTGGGGTTGCCTTAGTTTGAGCGGTTGCCTTAGTTAGAGCGTTTGCTTTAGTTTGAGAGTCCTCCTTAGTTTGAGGGGTTGCCTTATTTTGAGAGTCTGCCTTAGTTTGAGGGGTTGCCTTAGTTTGAACGTCTGCATCAGTTTGAGCGGATGCCTGAGTTGAGCGGTTGCCTTAGTTTGAGATTCTGCTTGGGTTGAGGGGCTGCCTTAGTTTGAGCGGTTGCCTTAGTTTGAGCGGCTGCCTAAGTTTGAGCGGATGCCTTAGTTTGAGGTGTTGCCTTAGTTAGAGCGGTTGCCTTATTTTGTGGGGCTGCCTTAGTTTGAGATTCTGCTGAGTTTGAGCGGCTGCCTCAGTTTTAGCGGTTGCCTTAGTTTGAGCGGCTGCCTTAGTTTGAGCGGTTCCCTTAGATGGAGGGGCTGCCTTAGTTTGTGGGGTTGCTTTAGTTTGAGCGGTTGCCTTAGTTTGAGGGCCTGCCTTAGTTTGAGCGGTTGCCTTAGTTTGAGTGGTTGCCTTAGTTTGAGGGGTTGCCTTAGTTTGAGGGGCTGCCTTAGTTTGAGCGTTTGCCTCATTTTGAGTGGTTGCCTTATTTGGAGGGGTTGCCTTAGTTTGAGGGGTTGCTTTAGGTTGAGCGGTTGCCTTAGTTTGAGTGGTTGCCTTAGTTTGTGCGGTTGCCTTCGTTTGAGGGGCTGCCTTAGTTTGAACGGTTGCCTTAGTTTGAGTGGTTGCCTTAGTTGGAGGGGTTGCCTTAGTTTGAGAGGTTGCTTTAGGTTGAGGGGCTGCCTTAGTTTGAGCGGTTGCCTTAGTTTGAGGGGTTGCTTTAGTTTGAGCGGCTGCGTTAGTTTGAGCGGTTGCCTCAGTTTGAGCAGCTGCCTTAGTTTGAGAGGTTGCCTTAGTTTGAGCGGCTGCCTCAGTTTGAGCGGCTGCCTTAGTTTGAGCGGATGCCTTCTTTTGACCGGATGCCTTAGTTTGAGCGGTTGCCTTAGTTTGAGCGGCTGCCTCAGTTTGAGCGGCTGCCTTAGTTTGAGCGGATGCCTTAGTTTGAGCGGCTTCCTTAGTGTGAGCGGTTGCCTTAGTTTGAGCGGCTGCCTTAGTGTGAGTGGCTGCCTTAGTTTGAGGAGTTGCCTTACTTTGAGCTGTTGCCTTAGTTTGAGGGGTTGCCTTAGTTTGAGCGGCTGCCTTAGTTTGAGGGGTTGCTTTAGTTTGAACGGCTGCCTTAGTTTGAGGGGTTGCCTTAGTTTGAGCGGCTGCCTTAGTTTAAGCGGCTGCCTTAGATTGAGCGGATGCCTTCTTTTGAGCGGATGCCTTAGTTTGAGGGGCTGCCTTAGTTTGAGGTGTTGCCTTAGTTTGAGCGGCTGCTTCAGTTTGAGCGGTTGCCTTGTTTTGAGGGGCTGCCTTAGTTTGAGGGGTTGCCTTAGTTTGAGGGGTTGCCTTAGTTTGAGCGGATGCCTTAGTTTGAGGGGTTGCTTTAGTTTGAGCGGCTGCGTTAGTTTGAGCGGTTGCCTTAGTTTGTGGCGCTGCCTTAGTTTGAGGGGTTCCTTAAGTTTGAGCGGCTGCCTTATTTTGAGGGGCTGCCTTAGTTTGAGGGGTTGCCTTAGTTTGAGCGGTTGCCTTAGTTTGAGGGGTTGCCTTAGTTTGACCGGTTGCCTTAGTTTGAGAGGTTGCCTTAGTTTGAGCGGTTGCCTTAGTTTGTGGGGCTGCCTTAGTTTGAGGGGCTCCCTTAGTTTGAGGGGCTGCCTTAGTTTGATTGGTTGCCTTAGTTTGAGGGGTTGCCTTATTTTGAGGGGTTGCTTTAGTTTGAGCGGCTGCCTTAGTTTGAGCGGTTGCCTTAGTTTGAGGGGTTGCTTTAGTTTGAGCGGCTGCGTTAGTTTGAGCGGTTGCCTTAGTTTGTGGCGCTGCCTTAGTTTGAGGGGTTCCTTAAGTTTGAGCGGCTGCCTTATTTTGAGGGGCTGCCTTAGTTTGAGGGGTTGCCTTAGTTTGAGCGGTTGCCTTAGTTTGAGGGGTTGCCTTAGTTTGACCGGTTGCCTTAGTTTGAGAGGTTGCCTTAGTTTGATCGGTTGCCTTAGTTTGTGGGGCTGCCTTAGTTTGAGGGGCTCCCTTAGTTTGAGGGGCTGCCTTAGTTTGAGCGGTTGCCTTAGTTTGAGCTGCTGCCTTACTTTGAGTGGCTGCCTTTGTTTGAGGGGCTGCCTTATTTTGAGCGGTTGCTTTAGTTTGAGCGGTTGCCTTAGTTTGAGGGGTTGCCTTAGTTTCTGCGGCTGCCTTAGTTTGAGCGGTTGCCTTAGTTTGAGGGGATGCCTTAGTTTGAGCGGCTGCCTTAGTTTGAGGGCTTGCCTTAGTTTGAGGGGCTGCGTTAGTTTGAGGGGTAGCCTTAGTTTGAGCGGCTTCCTTAGTTTGAGCAGCTTCCTTAGTTTGAGCGGCTGCATTAGTTTGAGGGGTTGCCTTAGTTTGAGCGGCTTCCTTAGTTTCAGCGGCTGCCTTAGTTTGAGCTGTTGCCTTAGTTTGAGCGGCTTTCTTAATTTGAGCGGTTGCCTTAGTTTGAGAGTCTGCCTTAGTTTGAGGGGTTTCCTTAGTTTGAGCGGCTGCCTTAGTTTGAGGGGCTGCCTTAGTTTGAGGGGTTGCCTTATTTTGAGCGGCTGCCTTAGTGTGAGGGGTTGCCTTAGTTTGAGGGGTTGCCTTAGTTTGAGCGGTTGCTTTCGTTTGTGAGTCTGCCTTAGTTTGAGGGGTTGCCTTAGTTTGTGGGGTTGCCTTAGTTTGAGCGGTTGCCTTAGTTAGAGCGTTTGCTTTAGTTTGAGAGTCCTCCTTAGTTTGAGGGGTTGCCTTATTTTGAGAGTCTGCCTTAGTTTGAGGGGTTGCCTTAGTTTGAACGTCTGCATCAGTTTGAGCGGTTGCCTTAGTTTGTGATTCTGCTTGGGTTGAGGGGCTGCCTTAGTTTGAGCGGTTGCCTTAGTTTGAGCGGCTGCCTAAGTTTGAGCGGATGCCTTAGTTTGAGGTGTTGCCTTAGTTCGAGCGGTTGCCTTATTTTGAGGGGCTGCCTTAGTTTGAGATTCTGCTTAGTTTGAACGGCTGCCTCAGTTTTAGCGGTTGCCTTAGTTTGAGCGGCTGCCTTAGTTTGAGCGGTTCCCTTAGATGGAGGGGCTGCCTTAGTTTGTGGGGTTGCTTTAGTTTGAGCGGTTGCCTTAGTTTGAGGGCCTGCCTTAGTTTGAGCGGTTGCCTTAGTTTGAGTGGTTGCCTTAGTTTGAGGGGTTGCCTTAGTTTGAGGGGCTGCCTTAGTTTGAGCGTTTGCCTCATTTTGAGTGGTTGCCTTATTTGGAGGGGTTGCCTTAGTTTGAGGGGTTGCTTTAGGTTGAGGGGCTGCCTTAGTTTGAGGGGCTGCCTTAGTTTGAGCGGTTGCCTTAGTTTGAGTGGTTGCCTTAGTTTGAGCGGTTGCCTTCGTTTGAGGGGCTGCCTTAGTTTGAACGGTTGCCTTCGTTTGAGTGGTTGCCTTAGTTGGAGGGGTTGCCTTAGTTTGAGAGGTTGCTTTAGGTTGAGGGGCTGCCTTAGTTTGAGCGCTTGCCTTAGTTTGAGCGGTTGCCTTAGTTGGAGGGGTTGCCTTAGTTTGAGGGGTTGCTTTAGGTTGAGGGGCTGCCTTAGTTTGAGCGGCTGCCTTAGTTTGAGCGGTTCCCTTAGTTTGCGGGGCTGCCTTAGTTTGTGGGGTTGCTTTAGTTTGAGCGGTTGCCTTAGTTTGAGGGGTTGCTTTAGGTTGAGGGGCTGCCTTAGTTTGAGCGGCTGCCTTAGTTTGAGCGGTTCCCTTAGTTTGAGTGGGTGCCTTAGTTTGAGGGGTTGCTTTAGGTTGAGGGGCTGCCTTAGTTTGAGCGGCTGCCTTAGTTTGAGCGGTTCCCTTAGTTTGAGTGGGTGCCTCAGTTTGAGGGGTTGCCTTCGTTTGAGCGGATGCCTTAGTTAGAGCGGTTGCCTTAGTTTGAGCGGCTGCCTTAGTTTGAGGGGTTGCTTTAGTTTGAGCGGCTGCCTTAGTTTGAGCGGCTGCCTTAGATTGAGGGGTTGCTTTAGTTTCAGCGGCTGCCTTAGTTTGAGGGGCTGCCTTAGTTTGAGCGGTTGCCTTAGTTTGAGCGGATGCCTTAGGTTGAGGGGCTGCCTTAGATTGAGGGGTTGCCTTCGTTTGAGCGGCTGCCTTTTTTTGAGAGGTTGCCTTAGTTTGAGCGGCTGCCTCAGTGCGAGCGGCTGCCTTAGTTTGAGCAGATGCCTTCTTTTGAGCGGATGCCTTAGTTTGAGGGGCTGCCTTAGTTTGAGCGGCTGCCTTCTTTTGAGCGGATGCCTTAGTTTGAGCGGTTGCCTTAGTTTGAGCGGCTGCCTCAGTTTGAGCGGCTGCCTTAGTTTGAGCGGATGCCTTAGTTTGAGCGGCTGCCTTAGTGTGAGCGGTTGCCTTAGTTTGAGCGGCTGCCTTAGTGTGAGCGGCTGCCTTAGTTTGAGGGGTTGCCTTAGTTTGAGCGGCTGCCTTAGTGTGAGCGACTGCCTTAGTTTGAGGGGTTGCCTTACTTTGAGCTGTTGCCTTAGTTTGAGCGTATGCCTTAGTTTGAGTAGTTGCTTTAGTTTGAGCGGCTGACTTAGTTTGAGGGGTTGCCTTAGTTTGAGCGGCTGCCTTAGTTTGAGCGGCTCCCTTAGTTTGAGCGGATGCCTTCTTTTGAGCGGATGTCTTAGTTTGAGGGGCTGCCTTAGTTTGAGCGGTTGCCTTACTTTGAGCGGCTGCCTTAGTTTGAGCGGATGCCTCAGTGTGTGCGGTTGTCTTGGTTTGAGGGGTTGCCTTAGTTTGAGGGGTTGCTTTAGTTTGAGCGGCTGCGTTAGTTTGAGCGGTTGCCTTAGTGTGAGCGGCTGCCTTAGTTTGAGGGGTTGCCTTAGTTTGAGCGACTGCCTTAGTTTGAGGGGTTGCCTTACTTTGAGCTGTTGCCTTAGTTTGAGCGGATGCCTTAGTTTGAGGAGTTGCTTTAGTTTGAGCGGCTGCCTTAGTTTGAGGGGTTGCCTTAGTTTGAGCGGCTGCCTTAGTTTGAGCGGCTGCCTTAGTTTGAGCGGATGCCTTACTTTGAGCGGCTGCCTTAGTTTGAGCGGATGCCTCAGTGTGTGCGGTTGTCTTGGTTCGAGGGGCTGCCTTAGTTTGAGGGGTTGCCTTTCTTTGAGCTGTTGCCTTAGTTTGAGGGGTTGCCTTAGTTTGAGCGGATGCCTTAGTTTGAGGGGTTGCTTTAGTTTGAGCGGTTGCCTTAGTTTGAGCGGTTGCCTTAGTTTGACGGGTTGCTTTAGTTTGAGCGGCTGCCTTAGTTTGAGCGGTTGACTCAGTTTGAGGGGTTGCTTTAGTTTGAGCGGCTGCGTTAGTTTGAGCGGTTGCCTTAGTTTGAGGGGCTGCCTTAGTTTGAGGGGTTCCTTAAGTTTGAGCGGCTGCCTTAGTTTGAAGGGCTGCCTCAGTTTGAGGGGTTGCCTTAGTTTGAGCGTTTGCCTCATTTTGAGTGGTTGCCTTATTTGGAGGGGTTGCCTTAGTTTGAGGGGTTGCTTTAGGTTGAGGGGCTGCCTTAGTTTGAGGGGCTGCCTTAGTTTGAACTGTTGCCTTAGTTTGAGTGGTTGCCTTAGTTGGAGGGGTTGCCTTAGTTGGAGGCTTTGCCTTAGTTTGAGGGGTTGCTTTAGGTTGAGGGGCTGCCTTAGTTTGAGCGGTTGCCTTAGTTTGAGTGGTTGCCTTAGTTGGAGGCTTTGCCTTAGTTTGAGGGGTTGCTTTAGGTTGAGGGGCTGCCTTAGTTTGAGGGGCTGCCTTAGTTTGAGCGGCTGCCTTAGTTTGAGCGGTTCCCTTAGTTTGCGGGGCTGCCTTAGTTTGTGGGGTTGCTTTAGTTTGAGCGGTTGCCTTAGTTTGAGTGGGTGCCTCAGTTTGAGGGGTTGCCTTCGTTTGAGCGGATGCTTTAGTTTGAGCGATTGCCTTAGTTTGAGGGGTTGCTTTAGTTTGTGCGGCTGCCTTCTTTTGAGCGGATGTCTTAGTTTGAGCGGCTGCCTTAGTTTGAGCGGCTGCCTCAGTTTGAGCGGCTGCCTTAGTTTGAGCGGATGCCTTAGTTTGAGCTGCTGCCTTAGTGTGAGCGGATGCCTTAGTTTGAGCGGCTGCCTTAGTGTGAGCGGCTGCCTTAGTTTGAGGGGTTGCCTTAGTTTGAGCGGCTGCCTTAGTGTGAGCGACTGCCTTAGTTTGAGGGGTTGCCTTACTTTGAGCTGTTGCCTTAGTTTGAGCGGATGCCTTAGTTTGAGGAGTTGCTTTAGTTTGAGCGGCTGCCTTAGTTTGAGGGGTTGCCTTAGTTTGAGCGGCTGCCTTCGTTTGAGCGGCTGCCTTAGTTTGAGTGGTTGCCTTCTTTTGAGCGGATGTCTTAGTTTGAGGGGCTGCCTTAGTTTGAGCGGTTGCCTTACTTTGAGCGGCTGCCTTAGTTTGAGCGGATGCCTCAGTTTGTGCGGTTGTCTTGGTTCGAGGGGCTGCCTTAGTTTGAGGGGTTGCCTTTCTTTGAGCTGTTGCCTTAGTTTGAGGGGTTGCCTTAGTTTGAGCGGATGGCTTGGTTTGAGGGGTTGCTTTAGTTTGAGCGGTTGCCTTAGTTTGAGCGGTTGCCTTAGTTTGAAGGGTTGCTTTAGTTTGAGCGGCTGCCTTAGTTTGAGCGGTTGACTTAGTTTGAGGGGTTGTTTTAGTTTGAGCGGCTGCGTTAGTTTGAGCGGTTGCCTTAGTTTGAGGGGCTGCCTTAGTTTGAGGGGTTTCTTAAGTTTGAGCGGCTGCCTTAGTTTGAGGGGCTGCCTTAGTTTGAGGGGTTGCCTCAGTTTGAGCGGTTGCCTTAGTTTGAGGGGTTGCCTTAGTTTGAGCGGTTGCCTTAGTTTGAGGGGTTGCCTTAGTTTGAGCGGTTGCCTTAGTTTGAGGGGCTGCCTTAGTTTGAGGGGCTGCCTTAGTTTGAGCGTTGGCCTTAGATTGAGGGGCTGCCTTAGTGTGAGCGGCTGCCTTAGTTTGAGCGGTTGCCTTAGTTTGAGCGGCTGCCTTAGTTTGAGGGGTTGCCTTACTTTGAGCGGCTGCCTTAGTTTGAGCGGTTGCCTTAGTTTGAGGGGTTGCCTTAGTTTGAGCGGCTGCCTTAGTTTGAGGGGCTGCCTTAGTTTGAGCTGCTGCTTCAGTTTGAGGGTTTGCCTTAGTTTGAGGGGCTGCCTTAGTTTGAGGGGTTGCCTTAGTTTGAGCGGCTTCCTTAGTTTGAGCAGCTTCCTTAGTTTGAGCGGCTGCATTAGTTTGAGGGGTTGCCTTAGTTTGAGCGGCTTCCTTAGTTTGAGCGGCTGCCTTAGTTTGAGCCTTTCCCTTAGATGGAGGGGCTGCCTTAGTTTGTGGGGTTGCTTTAGTTTGAGCGGTTGCCTTAGTTTGAGGGGCTGCCTTAGTTTGAGCGGTTGCCTTAGTTTGCGTGGTTGCCTTAGTTTGAGTGGTTGCCTTAGTTTGAGGGGTTGCCTTAGTTTGAGGGGCTGCCTTAGTTTGAGCGGTTGCCTTAGTTTGAGTGGTTGCCTTAGTTGGAGGGGTTGCCTTAGTTTGAGTTGTTGCTTTAGGTTGAGGGGCTGCCTTAGTTTGAGGGTCTGCCTTAGTTTGAGCGGTTGCCTTAGTTTGAGTGGTTGCCTTAGTTGTAGGGGTTACCTTAGTTTGAGCGGTTGCCTTAGTTTGAGTGGCTGCCTTAGTTTGAGCGGTTGCCTTAGTTTGAGTGGTTGCCTTAATTGGAGGGGTTGCCTTAGTTTGAGGGGTTGCTTTAGGTTGAGGGGTTGCTTTAGTTTGAGCGGCTGCCTTAGTTTGAGCGGTTGCCTTAGTTTGAGGGGTTGCTTTAGTGTGAGCGGCTGCGTTAGTTTGAGCGGTTGCCTTAGTTTGAGGGGCTGCCTTAGTTTGAGCGTTGGCCTTAGTTTGAGGGGCTGCCGTCGTGTGAGCGGCTGCCTTAGTTTGAGCGGTTGCCTTAGTTTGAGCGGCTGCCTTTGTTTGAGGGGCTGCCTTAGTTTGAGGGGCTACCTTAGTTTGAGCGGTTGCCTTAGTTTAAGCGGCTGCCTCAGTTTGAGGGGCTGCCTTAGTTTGAGCTGCTGCTTCAGTTTGAGGGTTTGCCTTAGTTTGAGGGGCTGCCTTAGTTTGAGCTGCTTCCTTAGTTTGAGCGGCTTCCTTAGTTTGAGCAGCTTCCTTAGTTTGAGCGGCTGCATTAGTTTGAGGGGTTGCCTTAGTTTGATCGGCTTCCTTAGTTTGAGCGGCTGCCTTAGTTTGAGCGGTTCCCTCAGATGGAGGGGCTGCCTTAGTTTGTGGGGTTGCTTTAGTTTGAGCGGTTGCCTTAGTTTGAAGGGCTGCCTTAGTTTGAGCGGTTGCCTTAGTTTGAGTGGTTGCCTTAGTTTGAGGGGTTGCCTTAGTTTGAGGGGCTGCCTTAGTTTGAGCGGTTGCCTTTGTTTGAGTGGTTGCCTTAGTTGGAGGGGTTGCCTTAGTTTGAGTGGTTGCTTTAGGTTGAGGGGCTGCCTTAGTTGGAGGGGCTGCCTTAGTTTGAGGGGTTGCCTTAGTTTGAGCAGTTCCCTTAGTTTGAGGGGCTGACTTAGTTTGAGCGGTTGCCTTAGTTTGAGGGGTTGCTTTAGTTTGAGCGGCTGCGTTAGTTTGAGCGGTTGCCTTAGTTTGAGGGGCTGCCTTAGTTTGAGGGGTTCCTTAAGTTTGAGCGGCTGCCTTAGTTTGAGGGGCTGCCTTAGTTTGAGCGGTTCCCTTAGATGGAGGGGCTGCCTTAGTTTGTGGGGTTGCTTTAGTTTGAGCGGTTGCCTTAGTTTGAGGGGCTGCCTTAGTTTGAGGGGTTGCCTTAGTTTGAGTGGTGCCTCAGTTTGAGAGGCTGCCTTAGATTGAGGGGTTGCTTTAGTTTGAGCGGCTGCCTTAGTTTGAGGGGCAGCCTTAGTTTGAGCGGTTGCCTTAGTTTGAGCGGATGCCTTAGCTTGAGGGGCTGCCTTAGTTAGAGCGTTTGCTTTAGTTTGAGAGTCCTCCTTAGTTTGAGGGGTTGCCTTATTTTGAGAGTCTGCCTTAGTTTGAGGGGTTGCCTTAGTTTGAACGTCTGCATCAGTTTGAGCGGATGCCTGAGTTGAGCGGTTGCCTTAGTTTGTGATTCTGCTTGGGTTGAGGGGCTGCCTTAGTTTGAGCGGTTGCCTTAGTTAGAGCGTTTGCTTTAGTTTGAGAGTCCTCCTTAGTTTGAGGGGTTGCCTTATTTTGAGAGTCTGCCTTAGTTTGAGGGGTTGCCTTAGTTTGAACGTCTGCATCAGTTTGAGCGGATGCCTGAGTTGAGCGGTTGCCTTAGTTTGTGATTCTGCTTGGGTTGAGGGGCTGCCTTAGTTTGAGCGGTTGCCTTAGTTTGAGCGGCTGCCTAAGTTTGAGCGGATGCCTTAGTTTGAGGTGTTGCCTTAGTTAGAGCGGTTGCCTTATTTTGAGGGGCTGCCTTAGTTTGAGATTCTGCTTAGTTTGAGCGGCTGCCTCAGTTTTAGCGGTTGCCTTAGTTTGAGCGGCTGCCTTAGTTTGAGCGGTTCCCTTAGATGGAGGGGCTGCCTTAGTTTGTGGGGTTGCTTTAGTTTGAGCGGTTGCCTTAGTTTGAGGGCCTGCCTTAGTTTGAGCGGTTGCCTTAGTTTGAGTGGTTGCCTTAGTTTGAGGGGTTGCCTTAGTTTGTGGGGTTGCCTTAGTTTGAGCGGTTGCCTTAGTTAGAGCGTTTGCTTTAGTTTGAGAGTCCTCCTTAGTTTGAGGGGTTGCCTTATTTTGAGAGTCTGCCTTAGTTTGAGGGGTTGCCTTAGTTTGAACGTCTGCATCAGTTTGAGCGGATGCCTGAGTTGAGCGGTTGCCTTAGTTTGAGATTCTGCTTGGGTTGAGGGGCTGCCTTAGTTTGAGCGGTTGCCTTAGTTTGAGCGGCTGCCTAAGTTTGAGCGGATGCCTTAGTTTGAGGTGTTGCCTTAGTTAGAGCGGTTGCCTTATTTTGTGGGGCTGCCTTAGTTTGAGATTCTGCTGAGTTTGAGCGGCTGCCTCAGTTTTAGCGGTTGCCTTAGTTTGAGCGGCTGCCTTAGTTTGAGCGGTTCCCTTAGATGGAGGGGCTGCCTTAGTTTGTGGGGTTGCTTTAGTTTGAGCGGTTGCCTTAGTTTGAGGGCCTGCCTTAGTTTGAGCGGTTGCCTTAGTTTGAGTGGTTGCCTTAGTTTGAGGGGTTGCCTTAGTTTGAGGGGCTGCCTTAGTTTGAGCGTTTGCCTCATTTTGAGTGGTTGCCTTATTTGGAGGGGTTGCCTTAGTTTGAGGGGTTGCTTTAGGTTGAGCGGTTGCCTTAGTTTGAGTGGTTGCCTTAGTTTGTGCGGTTGCCTTCGTTTGAGGGGCTGCCTTAGTTTGAACGGTTGCCTTAGTTTGAGTGGTTGCCTTAGTTGGAGGGGTTGCCTTAGTTTGAGAGGTTGCTTTAGGTTGAGGGGCTGCCTTAGTTTGAGCGGTTGCCTTAGTTTGAGGGGTTGCTTTAGTTTGAGCGGCTGCGTTAGTTTGAGCGGTTGCCTCAGTTTGAGCAGCTGCCTTAGTTTGAGAGGTTGCCTTAGTTTGAGCGGCTGCCTCAGTTTGAGCGGCTGCCTTAGTTTGAGCGGATGCCTTCTTTTGACCGGATGCCTTAGTTTGAGCGGTTGCCTTAGTTTGAGCGGCTGCCTCAGTTTGAGCGGCTGCCTTAGTTTGAGCGGATGCCTTAGTTTGAGCGGCTTCCTTAGTGTGAGCGGTTGCCTTAGTTTGAGCGGCTGCCTTAGTGTGAGTGGCTGCCTTAGTTTGAGGAGTTGCCTTACTTTGAGCTGTTGCCTTAGTTTGAGGGGTTGCCTTAGTTTGAGCGGCTGCCTTAGTTTGAGGGGTTGCTTTAGTTTGAGCGGCTGCGTTAGTTTGAGCGGTTGCCTTAGTTTGAGGGGCTGCCTTAGTTTGAGGGGTTCCTTAAGTTTGAGCGGCTGCCTTAGTTTGAGGGGCTGCCTTAGTTTGAGCGGTTCCCTTAGATGGAGGGGCTGCCTTAGTTTGTGGGGTTGCTTTAGTTTGAGCGGTTGCCTTAGTTTGAGGGGCTGCCTTAGTTTGAGCGGTTGCCTTAGTTTGAGTGGTGCCTCAGTTTGAGAGGCTGCCTTAGATTGAGGGGTTGCTTTAGTTTGAGCGGCTGCCTTAGTTTGAGGGGCAGCCTTAGTTTGAGCGGTTGCCTTAGTTTGAGCGGATGCCTTAGCTTGAGGGGCTGCCTTAGTTAGAGCGTTTGCTTTAGTTTGAGAGTCCTCCTTAGTTTGAGGGGTTGCCTTATTTTGAGAGTCTGCCTTAGTTTGAGGGGTTGCCTTAGTTTGAACGTCTGCATCAGTTTGAGCGGATGCCTGAGTTGAGCGGTTGCCTTAGTTTGTGATTCTGCTTGGGTTGAGGGGCTGCCTTAGTTTGAGCGGTTGCCTTAGTTAGAGCGTTTGCTTTAGTTTGAGAGTCCTCCTTAGTTTGAGGGGTTGCCTTATTTTGAGAGTCTGCCTTAGTTTGAGGGGTTGCCTTAGTTTGAACGTCTGCATCAGTTTGAGCGGATGCCTGAGTTGAGCGGTTGCCTTAGTTTGTGATTCTGCTTGGGTCGAGGGGCTGCCTTAGTTTGAGCGGTTGCCTTAGTTTGAGCGGCTGCCTAAGTTTGAGCGGATGCCTTAGTTTGAGGTGTTGCCTTAGTTAGAGCGGTTGCCTTATTTTGAGGGGCTGCCTTAGTTTGAGATTCTGCTTAGTTTGAGCGGCTGCCTCAGTTTTAGCGGTTGCCTTAGTTTGAGCGGCTGCCTTAGTTTGAGGGCCTGCCTTAGTTTGAGCGGTTGCCTTAGTTTGAGTGGTTGCCTTAGTTTGAGGGGTTGCCTTAGTTTGTGGGGTTGCCTTAGTTTGAGCGGTTGCCTTAGTTAGAGCGTTTGCTTTAGTTTGAGAGTCCTCCTTAGTTTGAGGGGTTGCCTTATTTTGAGAGTCTGCCTTAGTTTGAGGGGTTGCCTTAGTTTGAACGTCTGCATCAGTTTGAGCGGATGCCTGAGTTGAGCGGTTGCCTTAGTTTGAGATTCTGCTTGGGTTGAGGGGCTGCCTTAGTTTGAGCGGTTGCCTTAGTTTGAGCGGCTGCCTAAGTTTGAGCGGATGCCTTAGTTTGAGGTGTTGCCTTAGTTAGAGCGGTTGCCTTATTTTGTGGGGCTGCCTTAGTTTGAGATTCTGCTTAGTTTGAGCGGCTGCCTCAGTTTTAGCGGTTGCCTTAGTTTGAGCGGCTGCCTTAGTTTGAGCGGTTCCCTTAGATGGAGGGGCTGCCTTAGTTTGTGGGGTTGCTTTAGTTTGAGCGGTTGCCTTAGTTTGAGGGCCTGCCTTAGTTTGAGCGGTTGCCTTAGTTTGAGTGGTTGCCTTAGTTTGAGGGGTTGCCTTAGTTTGAGGGGCTGCCTTAGTTTGAGCGTTTGCCTCATTTTGAGTGGTTGCCTTATTTGGAGGGGTTGCCTTAGTTTGAGGGGTTGCTTTAGGTTGAGCGGTTGCCTTAGTTTGAGTGGTTGCCTTAGTTTGTGCGGTTGCCTTCGTTTGAGGGGCTGCCTTAGTTTGAACGGTTGCCTTAGTTTGAGTGGTTGCCTTAGTTGGAGGGGTTGCATTAGTTTGAGAGGTTGCTTTAGGTTGAGGGGCTGCCTTAGTTTGAGCGGTTGCCTTAGTTTGAGGGGTTGCTTTAGTTTGAGCGGCTGCGTTAGTTTGAGCGGTTGCCTCAGTTTGAGCAGCTGCCTTAGTTTGAGAGGTTGCCTTAGTTTGAGCGGCTGCCTCAGTTTGAGCGGCTGCCTTAGTTTGAGCGGATGCCTTCTTTTGACCGGATGCCTTAGTTTGAGCGGTTGCCTTAGTTTGAGCGGCTGCCTCAGTTTGAGCGGCTGCCTTAGTTTGAGCGGATGCCTTAGTTTGAGCGGCTTCCTTAGTGTGAGCGGTTGCCTTAGTTTGAGCGGCTGCCTTAGTGTGAGTGGCTGCCTTAGTTTGAGGAGTTGCCTTACTTTGAGCTGTTGCCTTAGTTTGAGGGGTTGCCTTAGTTTGAGCGGCTGCCTTAGTTTGAGGGGTTGCTTTAGTTTGAACGGCTGCCTTAGTTTGAGGGGTTGCCTTAGTTTGAGCGGCTGCCTTAGTTTAAGCGGCTGCCTTAGATTGAGCGGATGCCTTCTTTTGAGCGGATGCCTTAGTTTGAGGGGCTGCCTTAGTTTGAGGTGTTGCCTTAGTTTGAGCGGCTGCTTCAGTTTGAGCGGTTGCCTTGTTTTGAGGGGCTGCCTTAGTTTGAGGGGTTGCCTTAGTTTGAGGGGTTGCCTTAGTTTGAGCGGATGCCTTAGTTTGAGGGGTTGCTTTAGTTTGAGCGGCTGCGTTAGTTTGAGCGTTTGCCTTATTTTGAGGGGTTGCTTTAGTTTGAGCGGCTGCCTTAGTTTGAGCGGTTGCCTTAGTTTGAGGGGTTGCTTTAGTTTGAGCGGCTGCGTTAGTTTGAGCGGTTGCCTTAGTTTGTGGCGCTGCCTTAGTTTGAGGGGTTCCTTAAGTTTGAGCGGCTGCCTTATTTTGAGGGGCTGCCTTAGTTTGAGGGGTTGCCTTAGTTTGAGCGGTTGCCTTAGTTTGAGGGGTTGCCTTAGTTTGACCGGTTGCCTTAGTTTGAGAGGTTGCCTTAGTTTGAGCGGTTGCCTTAGTTTGTGGGGCTGCCTTAGTTTGAGGGGCTCCCTTAGTTTGAGGGGCTGCCTTAGTTTGAGTGGATGCCTTAGTTTGAGCTGCTGCCTTACTTTGAGTGGCTGCCTTTGTTTGAGGGGCTGCCTTATTTTGAGCGGTTGCTTTAGTTTGAGCGGTTGCCTTAGTTTGAGGGGTTGCCTTAGTTTCTGCGGCTGCCTTAGTTTGAGCGGTTGCCTTAGTTTGAGGGGATGCCTTAGTTTGAGCGGCTGCCTTAGTTTGAGGGCTTGCCTTAGTTTGAGGGGCTGCGTTAGTTTGAGGGGTTGCCTTAGTTTGAGGGGTTGCCTTATTTTGAGGGGTTGCTTTAGTTTGAGCGGCTGCCTTAGTTTGAGCGGTTGCCTTAGTTTGAGGGGTTGCTTTAGTTTGAGCGGCTGCGTTAGTTTGAGCGGTTGCCTTAGTTTGTGGCGCTGCCTTAGTTTGAGGGGTTCCTTAAGTTTGAGCGGCTGCCTTATTTTGAGGGGCTGCCTTAGTTTGAGGGGTTGCCTTAGTTTGAGCGGTTGCCTTAGTTTGAGGGGTTGCCTTAGTTTGACCGGTTGCCTTAGTTTGAGAGGTTGCCTTAGTTTGAGCGGTTGCCTTAGTTTGTGGGGCTGCCTTAGTTTGAGGGGCTCCCTTAGTTTGAGGGGCTGCCTTAGTTTGAGCGGTTGCCTTAGTTTGAGCTGCTGCCTTACTTTGAGTGGCTGCCTTTGTTTGAGGGGCTGCCTTATTTTGAGCGGTTGCTTTAGTTTGAGCGGTTGCCTTAGTTTGAGGGGTTGCCTTAGTTTCTGCGGCTGCCTTAGTTTGAGCGGTTGCCTTAGTTTGAGGGGATGCCTTAGTTTGAGCGGCTGCCTTAGTTTGAGGGCTTGCCTTAGTTTGAGGGGCTGCGTTAGTTTGAGGGGTTGCCTTAGTTTGAGCGGCTTCCTTAGTTTGAGCAGCTTCCTTAGTTTGAGCGGCTGCATTAGTTTGAGGGGTTGCCTTAGTTTGAGCGGCTTCCTTAGTTTCAGCGGCTGCCTTAGTTTGAGCTGTTGCCTTAGTTTGAGCGGCTTTCTTAATTTGAGCGGTTGCCTTAGTTTGAGAGTCTGCCTTAGTTTGAGGGGTTTCCTTAGTTTGAGCGGCTGCCTTAGTTTGAGGGGCTGCCTTAGTTTGAGGGGTTGCCTTAGTTTGAGCGGCTGCCTTAGTGTGAGGGGTTGCCTTAGTTTGAGGGGTTGCCTTAGTTTGAGCGGTTGCTTTCGTTTGTGAGTCTGCCTTAGTTTGAGGGGTTGCCTTAGTTTGTGGGGTTGCCTGAGTTTGAGCGGTTGCCTTAGTTAGAGCGTTTGCTTTAGTTTGAGAGTCCTCCTTAGTTTGAGGGGTTGCCTTATTTTGAGAGTCTGCCTTAGTTTGAGGGGTTGCCTTAGTTTGAACGTCTGCATCAGTTTGAGCGGTTGCCTTAGTTTGTGATTCTGCTTGGGTTGAGGGGCTGCCTTAGTTTGAGCGGTTGCCTTAGTTTGAGCGGCTGCCTAAGTTTGAGCGGATGCCTTAGTTTGAGGTGTTGCCTTAGTTAGAGCGGTTGCCTTATTTTGAGGGGCTGCCTTAGTTTGAGATTCTGCTTAGTATGAGCGGCTGCCTCAGTTTTAGCGGTTGCCTTAGTTTGAGCGGCTGCCTTAGTTTGAGCGGTTCCCTTAGATGGAGGGGCTGCCTTAGTTTGTGGGGTTGCTTTAGTTTGAGCGGTTGCCTTAGTTTGAGGGCCTGCCTTAGTTTGAGCGGTTGCCTTAGTTTGAGTGGTTGCCTTAGTTTGAGGGGTTGCCTTAGTTTGAGGGGCTGCCTTAGTTTGAGCGTTTGCCTCATTTTGAGTGGTTGCCTTATTTGGAGGGGTTGCCTTAGTTTGAGGGGTTGCTTTAGGTTGAGGGGCTGCCTTAGTTTGAGGGGCTGCCTTAGTTTGAGCGGTTGCCTTAGTTTGAGTGGTTGCCTCAGTTTGAGCGGTTGCCTTCGTTTGAGGGGCTGCCTTAGTTTGAACGGTTGCCTTCGTTTGAGTGGTTGCCTTAGTTGGAGGGGTTGCCTTAGTTTGAGAGGTTGCTTTAGGTTGAGGGGCTGCCTTGGTTTGAGCGCTTGCCTTAGTTTGAGCGGTTGCCTTAGTTGGAGGGGTTGCCTTAGTTTGAGGGGTTGCTTTAGGTTGAGGGGCTGCCTTAGTTTGAGCGGCTGCCTTAGTTTGAGCGGTTCCCTTAGTTTGCGGGGCTGCCTTAGTTTGTGGGGTTGCTTTAGTTTGAGCGGTTGCCTTAGTTTGAGGGGTTGCTTTAGGTTGAGGGGCTGCCTTAGTTTGAGCGGCTGCCTTAGTTTGAGCGGTTCCCTTAGTTTGAGTGGGTGCCTTAGTTTGAGGGGTTGCTTTAGGTTGAGGGGCTGCCTTAGTTTGAGCGGCTGCCTTAGTTTGAGCGGTTCCCTTAGTTTGAGTGGGTGCCTCAGTTTGAGGGGTTGCCTTCGTTTGAGCGGATGCCTTAGTTTGAGCGGTTGCCTTAGTTTGAGGGGTTGCTTTAGTTTGTGCGGCTGCCTTCTTTTGAGCCGATGCCTTAGTTTGAGCGGCTGCCTTAGTTTGAGGGGTTGCTTTAGTTTGAGCGGCTGCCTTAGTTTGAGCGGCTGCCTTAGATTGAGGGGTTGCTTTAGTTTCAGCGGCTGCCTTAGTTTGAGGGGCTGCCTTAGTTTGAGCGGTTGCCTTAGTTTGAGCGGATGCCTTAGGTTGAGGGGCTGCCTTAGATTGAGGGGTTGCCTTCGTTTGAGCGGCTGCCTTTTTTTGAGAGGTTGCCTTAGTTTGAGCGGCTGCCTCAGTGCGAGCGGCTGCCTTAGTTTGAGCGGATGCCTTCTTTTGAGCGGATGCCTTAGTTTGAGGGGCTGCCTTAGTGTGAGCGGTTGCCTTAGTTTGAGCGGCTGCCTTAGTGTGAGCGGCTGCCTTAGTTTGAGGGGTTGCCTTAGTTTGAGCGGCTGCCTTAGTTTGAGCGGCTGCCTTAGTTTGAGCGGATGCCTTCTTTTGAGCGGATGTCTTAGTTTGAGGGGCTGCCTTAGTTTGAGCGGATGCCTCAGTGTGTGCGGTTGTCTTGGTTCGAGGGGCTGCCTTAGATTGAGGGGTTGCCTTTCTTTGAGCTGTTGCCTTAGTTTGAGGGGTTGCCTTAGTTTGAGCGGATGCCTTAGTTTGAGGGGTTGCTTTAGTTTGAGCGGTTGCCTTAGTTTGAGCGGTTGCCTTAGTTTGACGGGTTGCTTTAGTTTGAGCGGCTGCCTTAGTTTGAGCGGTTGACTTAGTTTGAGGGGTTGCTTTAGTTTGAGCGGCTGCGTTAGTTTGAGCGGTTGCCTTAGTGTGAGCGGCTGCCTTAGTTTGAGGGGTTTCCTTACTTTGAGCGACTGCCTTAGTTTGAGGGGTTGCCTTACTTTGAGCTGTTGCCTTAGTTTGAGCGGATGCCTTAGTTTGAGGAGTTGCTTTAGTTTGAGCGGCTGCCTTAGTTTGAGGGGTTGCCTTAGTTTGAGCGGCTGCCTTAGTTTGAGCGGCTGCCTTAGTTTGAGCGGATGCCTTACTTTGAGCGGCTGCCCTAGTTTGAGCGGATGCCTCAGTGTGTGCGGTTGTCTTGGTTCGAGGGGCTGCCTTAGTTTGAGGGGTTGCCTTTCTTTGAGCTGTTGCCTTAGTTTGAGGGGTTGCCTTAGTTTGAGCGGATGCCTTAGTTTGAGGGGTTGCTTTAGTTTGAGCGGTTGCCTTAGTTTGAGCGTTTGCCTTAGTTTGACGGGTTGCTTTAGTTTGAGCGGCTGCCTTAGTTTGAGCGGTTGACTCAGTTTGAGGGGTTGCTTTAGTTTGAGCGGCTGCGTTAGTTTGAGCGGTTGCCTTAGTTTGAGGGGCTGCCTTAGTTTGAGGGGTTCCTTAAGTTTGAGCGGCTGCCTTAGTTTGAAGGGCTGCCTCAGTTTGAGGGGTTGCCTTAGTTTGAGCGTTTGCCTCATTTTGAGTGGTTGCCTTATTTGGAGGGGTTGCCTTAGTTTGAGGGGTTGCTTTAGGTTGAGGGGCTGCCTTAGTTTGAGCGGTTGCCTTAGTTTGAGTGGTTGCCTTATTGGAGGGGTTGCCTTAGTTTGAGCGGTTGCCTTCGTTTGAGGGGCTGCCTTAGTTTGAACTGTTGCCTTAGTTTGAGTGGTTGCCTTAGTTGGAGGGGTTGCCTTAGTTGGAGGCTTTGCCTTAGTTTGAGGGGTTGCTTTAGGTTGAGGGGCTGCCTTAGTTTGAGCGGTTGCCTTAGTTTGAGTGGTTGCCTTAGTTGGAGGCTTTGCCTTAGTTTGAGGGGTTGCTTTAGGTTGAGGGGCTGCCTTAGTTTGAGGGGCTGCCTTAGTTTGAGCGGCTGCCTTAGTTTGAGCGGTTCCCTTAGTTTGCGGGGCTGCCTTAGTTTGTGGGGTTGCTTTAGTTTGAGCGGTTGCCTTAGTTTGAGTGGGTGCCTCACTTTGAGGGGTTGCCTTCGTTTGAGCGGATGCTTTAGTTTGAGCGATTGCCTTAGTTTGAGGGGTTGCTTTAGTTTGTGCGGCTGCCTTCCTTTGAGCGGATGTCTTAGTTTGAGCGGCTGCCTTAGTTTGAGCGGCTGCCTCAGTTTGAGCGGCTGCCTTAAGCTGAGCGGATGCCTTAGTTTGAGCGGCTGCCTTAGTGTGAGCGGTTGCCTTAGTTTGAGCGGCTGCCTTAGTGTGAGCGGCTGCCTTAGTTTGAGGGGTTGCCTTAGTTTGAGCGGCTGCCTTAGTGTGAGCGACTGCCTTAGTTTGAGGGGTTGCCTTACTTTGAGCTGTTGCCTTAGTTTGAGCGGATGCCTTAGTTTGAGGAGTTGCTTTAGTTTGAGCGGCTGCCTTAGTTTGAGGGGTTGCCTTAGTTTGAGCGGCTGCCTTAGTGTGAGCGACTGCCTTAGTTTGAGGGGTTGCCTTACTTTGAGCTGTTGCCTTAGTTTGAGCGGATGCCTTAGTTTGAGGAGTTGCTTTAGTTTGAGCGGCTGCCTTAGTTTGAGGGGTTGCCTTAGTTTGAGCGGCTGCCTTAGTGTGAGCGACTGCCTTAGTTTGAGGGGTTGCCTTACTTTGAGCTGTTGCCTTAGTTTGAGCGGATGCCTTAGTTTGAGGAGTTGCTTTAGTTTGAGCGGCTGCCTTAGTTTGAGGGGTTGCCTTCTTTTGAGCAGATGTCTTAGTTTGAGGGGCTGCCTTAGTTTGAGCGGTTGCCTTACTTTGAGCGGCTGCCTTAGTTTGAGCGGATGCCTCAGTTTGTGCGGTTGTCTTGGTTCGAGGGGCTGCCTTAGTTTGAGGGGTTGCCTTTCTTTGAGCTGTTGCCTTAGTTTGAGGGGTTGCCTTAGTTTGAGCGGATGGCTTGGTTTGAGGGGTTGCTTTAGTTTGAGCGGTTGCCTTAGTTTGAGCGGTTGCCTTAGTTTGAAGGGTTGCTTTAGTTTGAGCGGCTGCCTTAGTTTGAGCGGTTGACTTAGTTTGAGGGGTTGTTTTAGTTTGAGCGGCTGCGTTAGTTTGAGCGGTTGCCTTAGTTTGAGGGGCTGCCTTAGTTTGAGGGGTTTCTTAAGTTTGAGCGGCTGCCTTAGTTTGAGGGGCTGCCTTAGTTTGAGGGGTTGCCTCAGTTTGAGCGGTTGCCTTAGTTTGAACGGTTGCCTTAGTTTGAGCGGTTGCCTTAGTTTGAGGGGTTGCCTTAGTTTGAGAGGTTGCCTTAGTTTGAGGGGCTGCCTTAGTTTGAGGGGCTGCCTTAGTTTGAGCGTTGGCCTTAGATTGAGGGGCTGCCTTAGTGTGAGCGGCTGCCTTAGTTTGAGCGGTTGCCTTAGTTTGAGCGGCTGCCTTAGTTTGAGGGGTTGCCTTACTTTGAGCGGCTGCCTTAGTTTGAGCGGTTGCCTTAGTTTGAGGGGTTGCCTTAGTTTGAGCGGCTGCCTTAGTTTGAGGGGCAGCCTTAGTTTGAGCGGTTGCCTTAGTTTGAGCGGATGCCTTAGCTTGAGGGGCTGCCTTAGATTGAGGGGTTGCCTTCGTTTGAGCGGCTGCCTTTTTTTGAGAGGTTGCCTTAGTTTGAGGGGCTGCCTTAGTGTGAGCGGTTGCCTTAGTTTGAGCGCCTGCCTCAGTGCGAGCGGCTGCCTTAGTTTGAGCGGATGCCTTCTTTTGAGCGGATGCCTTAGTTTGAGGGGCTGCCTTAGTTTGAGCGGCTGCCTTCTTTTGAGCGGATGCCTTAGTTTGAGCGGATGCCTTCTTTTGAGCGGATGCCTTAGTTTGAGGGGCTGCCTTAGTTTGAGCGGTTGCCTTAGTTTGAGTGGCTGCCTCAGTTTGAGCGGATGCCTTCTTTTGAGCGGATGCCTTAGTTTGAGGGGCTGCCTTAGTTTGAGCGGTTGCCTTAGTTTGAGTGGCTGCCTCAGTTTGAGCGGCTGCCTTAGTTTGAGCGGCTGCCTTAGTTTGAGCGGATGCCTTCTTTTGAGCGGATGCCTTAGTTTGAGGGGCTGCCTTAGTTTGAGCGGTTGCCTTAGTTTGAGTGGCTGCCTCAGTTTGAGCGGCTGCCTTAGTTTGAGCGGATGCCTTAGTTTGAGCGGCTGCCTTAGTGTGAGCGGTTGCCTTAGTTTGAGCGGCTGCCTTAGTGTGAGCGACTGCCTTAGTTTGAGGGGTTGCCTTACTTTGAGCTGTTGCCTTAGTTTGAGCGGATGCCTTAGTTTGAGGAGTTGCTTTAGTTTGAGCGGCTGCCTTAGTTTGAGGGGTTGCCTTAGTTTGAGCGGCTGCCTTAGTTTGAGCGGCTGCCTTAGTTTGAGCGTATGCCTTCTTTTGAGCGGATGTCTTAGTTTGAGGGGCTGCCTTAGTTTGAGCGGTTGCCTTACTTTGAGCGGCTGCCTTAGTTTGAGCGGATGCCTCAGTGTGTGCGGTTGTCTTGGTTCGAGGGGCTGCCTTAGTTTGAGGGGTTGCCTTTCTTTGAGCTGTTGCCTTAGTTTGAGGGGTTGCCTTAGTTTGAGCGGATGCCTTAGTTTGAGGGGTTGCTTTAGTTTGAGCGGTTGCCTTCGTTTGAGCGGTTGCCTTAGTTTGACGGGTTGCTTTAGTTTGAGCGGCTGCCTTAGTTTGAGCGGCTGCCTTAGTTTGAGCTGCTTCCTTAGTTTGAGCGGCTTCCTTAGTTTGAGCAGCTTCCTTAGTTTGAGGGGCTGCCTTAGTTTGTGGGGTTGCTTTAGTTTGAGCGGTTGCCTTAGTTTGAAGGGCTGCCTTAGTTTGAGCGGTTGCCTTAGTTTGAGTGGTTGCCTTAGTTTGAGGGGTTGCCTTAATTGGAGGGGTTGCCTTAGTTTGAGGGGTTGCTTCAGGTTGAGGGGTTGCTTTAGTTTGAGCGGTTGCCTTAGTTTGAGGGGTTGCTTTAGTTTGAGCGGCTGCGTTAGTTTGAGCGGTTGCCGTAGTTTGAGGGGCTGCCTTAGTTTGAGGGGTTCCTTAAGTTTGAGCGGCTGCCTTAGTTTGAGGGGCTGCCTTAGTGTGAGCGGCTGCCTTAGTTTGAGCGGTTGCCTTAGTTTGAGCGGCTGCCTTTGTTTGAGGGGCTGCCTTAGTTTGAGGGGCTACCTTAGTTTGAGCCGTTGCCTTAGTTTGAGCGGTTGCCTTAGTTTGAGGGGTTGCCTTAGTTTGAGCGGCTGCCTCAGTTTGAGGGGCTGCCTTAGTTTGAGCTGCTGCTTCAGTTTGAGGGTTTGCCTTAGTTTGTGGGGCTGCCTTAGTTTGAGCGGCTTCCTTAGTTTGAGCGGCTTCCTTAGTTTGAGCAGCTTCCTTAGTTTGAGCGGCTGCATTAGTTTGAGCTGTTCCCTCAGATGGAGGGGCTGCCTTAGTTTGTGGGGTTGCTTTAGTTTGAGCGGTTGCCTTAGTTTGAAGGGCTGCCTTAGTTGGAGCGGTTGCCTTAGTTTGAGTGGTTGCCTTAGTTTGAGGGGTTGCCTTAGTTTGAAGGGCTGCCTTAGTTTGAGCGGTTGCCTTTGTTTGAGTGGTTGCCTTAGTTGGAGGGGTTGCCTTAGTTTGAGTGGTTGCTTTAGGTTGAGGGGCTGCCTTGGGTTGAGGGGCTGCCTTAGTTTGAGGGGTTGCCTTAGTTTGAGCAGTTCCCTTAGTTTGAGGGGCTGCCTTAGTTTGAGCGGTTGCCTTAGTTTGAGGGGTTGCTTTAGTTTGAGCGGCTGCGTTAGTTTGAGCGGTTGCCTTAGTTTGAGGGGCTGCCTTAGTTTGAGGGGTTCCTTAAGTTTGAGCGGCTGCCTTAGTTTGAGGGGCTGCCTTAGTTTGAGCGGTTCCCTTAGATGGAGGGGCTGCCTTAGTTTGTGGGGTTGCTTTAGTTTGAGCGGTTGCCTTAGTTTGAGGGGCTGCCTTAGTTTGAGCGGTTGCCTTCGTTTGAGTGGTTGCCTTAGTTTGAGCGGCTGCCTTAGATTGTGGGGTTGCTTTAGTTTGAGCGGCTGCCTTAGTTTGAGGGGCTGCCTTAGTTTGAGCGGTTGCCTTAGTTTGAGCGGATTCCTTAGGTTGAGGGGCTGCCTTAGATTGAGGGGTTGCCTTCGGTTGAGCGGCTGCCTTTTTTTGAGAGGTTGCCTTAGTTTGAGCGGCTGCCTCAGTGCGAGCGGCTGCCTTAGTTTGAGCGGATGCCTTCTTTTGAGCGGATGCCTTAGTTTGAGGGGCTGCCTTAGTTTGAGCGGCTGCCTTCTTTTGAGCGGATCCCTTAGTTTGAGCGGTTGCCTCAGTTTGAGCGGCTGCCTCAGTTTGAGCGGCTGCCTTAGTTTGAGCGGATGCCTCAGTTTGAGCGGCTGCCTTAGTGTGAGCGGTTGCCTTAGTTTGAGCGGCTGCCTTCGTGTGAGCGGCTGCCTTAGTTTGAGGGGTTGCCTTAGTTTGAGCGGCTGCCCTAGTGTGAGCGACTGCCTTAGTTTGAGGGGTTGCCTTACTTTGAGCTGTTGCCTTAGTTTGAGCGGATGCCTTAGTTTGAGGAGTTGCTTTAGTTTGAGCGGCTGCCTTAGTTTGAGGGGCTGCCTTAGTTTGAGCGGTTGCCTTACTTTGAGCGGCTGCCTTAGTTTGAGCGGATGCCTCAGTTTGTGCTGTTGTCTTGGTTCGAGGGGCTGCCTTAGTTTGAGGGGTTGCCTTTCTTTGAGCTGTTGCCTTAGTTTGAGGGGTTGCCTTAGTTTGAGAGGATGCCTTAGTTTGAGGGGTTGCTTTAGTTTGAGCGGTTGCCTTAGTTTGAGCGGTTGCCTTAGTTTGAAGGGTTGCTTTAGTCTGAGCGGCTGCCTTAGTTTGAGCGGTTGACTTAATTTGAGGGGTTGCTTTAGTTTGAGCGGCTGCGTTAGTTTGAGCGGTTGCCTTAGTTTGGGGGGCTGCCTTAGTTTGAGGGGTTTCTTAAGTTTGAGCGGCTGCCTTAGTTTGAGGGGCTGCCTTAGTTTGAGGGGTTGCCTCAGTTTGAGCGGTTGCCTTAGTTTGAGGGGTTGCCTTAGTTTGAGCGGTTGCCTTAGTTTGAGGGGTTTCCTTAGTTTGAGCGGTTGCCTTAGTTTGAGGGGCTGCCTTAGTTTGAGGGGCTGCCTTAGTTTGAGCGTTGGCCTTAGTTTGAGGGGCTGCCTTAGTGTGAGCGGCTGCCTTAGTTTGAGCGGTTGCCTTAGTTTGAGCGGCTGCCTTTGTTTGAGGGGCTGCCTTAGTTTGAGGGGCTACCTTAGTTTGAGCCGTTGCCTTAGTTTGAGCGGTTGCCTTAGTTTGAGGGGTTGCCTTACTTTGAGCGGCTGCCTTAGTTTGAGCGGTTGCCTTAGTTTGAGGGGTTGCCTTAGTCTGAGCGGCTGCCTTAGTTTGAGGGGCTGCCTTAGTTTGAGATGCTGCTTCAGTTTGAGGGTTTGCCTTAGTTTGAGGGGCTGCCTTAGTTTGAGGGGTTGCCTTAGTTTGAGCGGCTTCCTTAGTTTGAGCAGCTTCCTTAGTTTGAGCGGCTGCATTAGTTTGAGGGGTTGCCTTAGTTTGAGCGGCTTCCTTAGTTTGAGCGGCTGCCTTAGTTTGAGCGGTTCCCTTCGATGGAGGGGCTGCCTTATTTTGTGGGGTTGCTTTAGTTTGAGCGGTTGCCTTAGTTTGAGGGGCTGCCTTAGTTTGAGCGGTTGCCTTAGTTTGAGTGGTTGCCTTAGTTTGAGTGGTTGCCTTAGTTTGAGGGGTTGCCTTAGTTTGAGGGGCTGCCTTAGTTTGAGCGGTTGCCTTAGTTTGAGTGGTTGCCTTAGTTGGAGGGGTTGCCTTAGTTTGAGTTGTTGCTTTAGGTTGAGGGGCTGCCTTAGTTTGAGGGGCAGCCTTAGTTTGAGCGTTTGCCTTAGTTTGAGTGGTTGCCTTAGTAGGAGGTGTTACATTAGTTTGAGCGGTTGCCTTAGTTTGAATGGCTGGCTTAGTTTGAGCGGTTGCCTTAGTTTGAGTGGTTGCCTTAATTGGAGGGGTTGCCTTAGTTTGAGGGGTTGCTTTAGGTTGAGGGGTTGCTTTAGTTTGAGCGGCTGCCTTAGTTTGAGCGGTTGCCTTAGTTTGAGGGGTTGCTTTAGTTTGAGCGGCTGCGTTAGTTTGAGCGGTTGCCGTAGTTTGAGGGGATGCCTTAGTTTGAGGGGTTCCTTAAGTTTGAGCGGCTGCCTTAGTTTGAGGGGCTGCCTTAGTTTGAGCGTTGGCCTTAGTTTGAGGGGCTGCCTTAGTGTGAGCGGCTGCCTTAGTTTGAGCGGTTGCCTTAGTTTGAGCGGCTGCCTTTGTTTGAGGGGCTGCCTTAGTTTGAGGGGCTACCTTAGTTTGAGCGGTTGCCTTAGTTTGAGCGGTTGCCTTAGTTTGAGGGGTTGCCTTAGTTTGAGCGGCTGCCTCAGTTTGAGGGGCTGCCTTAGTTTGAGCTGCTGCTTCAGTTTGAGGGTTTGCCTTAGTTTGAGGGGCTGCCTTAGTTTGAGCGGCTTCCTTAGTTTGAGCGGCTTCCTTAGTTTGAGCAGCTTCCTTAGTTTGAGCGGCTGCATTAGTTTGAGGGGTTGCCTTAGTTTGAGCGGCTTCCTTAGTTTGAGCGGCTGCCTTAGTTTGAGCGGTTCCCTCAGATGGAGGGGCTGCCTTAGTTTGTGGGGTTGCTTTAGTTTGAGCGGTTGCCTTAGTTTGAAGGGCTGCCTTAGTTTGAGCGGTTGCCTTAGTTTGAGTGGTTGCCGTAGTTTGAGGGGTTGCCTTAGTTTGAGGGGCTGCCTTAGTTTGAGCTGTTGCCTTTGTTTGAGTGGTTGCCTTAGTTTGAGGGGTTGCCTTAGTTTGAGTGGTTGCTTTAGGTTGAGGGGCTGCCTTAGTTTGAGGGGCTGCCTTAGTTTGAGGGGGTGCCTTAGTTTGAGCAGTTCACTTAGTTTGAGGGGCTGCCTTAGTTTGAGCGGTTGCCTTAGTTTGAGGGGTTGCTTTAGTTTGAGCGGCTGCATTAGTTTGAGCGGTTGCCTTAGTTTGAGGGGCTGCCTTAGTTTGAGGGGTTCCTTAAGTTTGAGCGGCTGCCTTAGTTTGAGGGGCTGCCTTAGTTTGAGCGGTTCCCTTAGATGGAGGGGCTGCCTTAGTTTGTGGGGTTGCTTTAGTTTGAGCGGTAGCCTTAGTTTGAGGGGCTGCCTTAGTTTGAGCGGCTGCCTTAGATTGAGGGGTTGCTTTAGTTTGAGCGGCTGCCTTAGTTTGGGCGGTTGCCTTAGTTTGAGTGGTTGCCTTAGTTTGAGCGGCTGCCTTAGATTGAGGGGTTGCTTTAGTTTGAGCGGCTGCCTTAGTTTGAGCGGTTGCCTTAGTTTGAGCGGATGGCTTAGATTGAGGGGCTGCCTTAGATTGAGGGGTTGCCTTCGTTTGAGCGGCTGCCTTTTTTTGAGAGGTTGCCTTAGTTTGAGCGGCTGCCTCAGTGCGAGCGGCTGCCTTAGTTTGAGCGGATGCCTTCTTTTGAGCGGATGCCTTAGTTTGAGCGGTTGCCTTAGTTTGAGCGGCTGCCTTCTTTTGAGCGGATCCCTTAGTTTGAGCGGTTGCCTTAGTTTGAGCGGCTGCCTCAGTTTGAGCGGCTGCCTTAGTTTGAGCGGATGCCTTAGTTTGAGCGGCTGCCTTCGTGTGAGCGGTTGCCTTAGTTTGAGCGGCTGCCTTAGTGTGAGCGGCTGCCTTAGTTTGAGGGGTTGCCTTAGTTTGAGCGGCTGCCTTAGTGTGAGCGACTGCCTTAGTTTGAGGGGTTGCCTTACTTTGAGCTGTTGCCTTAGTTTGAGCGGATGCCTTAGTTTGAGGAGTTGCTTTAGTTTGAGCGGCTGCCTTCGTTTGAGGGGTTGCCTTAGTTTGAGCGGCTGCCTTAGTTTGAGCGGCTGCCTTAGTTTGAGCGGATGCCTTCTTTTGAGCGGATGTCTTAGTTTGAAGGGCTGCCTTAGTTTGAGCGGTTGCCTTACTTTGAGCGGCTGCCTTAGTTTGAGCGGATGCCTCAGTGTGTGCGGTTGTCTTGGTTCAAGGGGCTGCCTTAGTTTGAGGGGTTGCCTTTCTTTGAGCTGTTGCCTTAGTTTGAGGGGTTGCCTTTGTTTGAGCGGATGCCTTAGTTTGAGGGGTTGCTTTAGTTTGAGCGGTTGCCTTAGTTTGAGCGGTTGCCTTAGTTTGACGGGTTGCTTTTGTTTGAGCGGCTGCCTTAGTTTGAGCGGTTGACTCAGTTTGAGGGGTTGCTTTAGTTTGAGCGGCTGCGTTAGTTTGAGCGGTTGCCTTAGTTTGAGGGGCTGCCTTAGTTTGAGGGGTTCCTTAAGTTTGAGCGGCTGCCTTAGTTTGAAGGGCTGCCTCAGTTTGAGGGGTTGCCTTAGTTTGAGCGTTTGCCTCATTTTGAGTGGTTGCCTTATTTGGAGGGGTTGCCTTAGTTTGAGGGGTTGCTTTAGGTTGAGGGGCTGCCTTAGTTTGAGGGGCTGCCTTAGTTTGAGCGGTTGCCTTAGTTTGAGTGGTTCCCTTAGTTGGAGGGGTTGCCTTAGTTTGAAGGGTTGCTTTAGGTTGAGGGGCTGCCTTAGTTTGAGCGGTTGCCTTAGTTTGAGTGGTTGCCTTAGTTGGAGGCTTTGCCTTAGTTTGAGGGGTTGCTTTAGGTTGAGGGGCTGCCTTAGTTTGAGGGGCTGCCTTAGTTTGAGCGGCTGCCTTAGTTAGAGCGGTTCCCTTAGTTTGCGGGGCTGCCTTAGTTTGTGGGGTTGCTTTAGTTTGAGCGGTTGCCTTAGTTTGAGTGGGTGCCTCAGTTTGAGGGGTTGCCTTCGTTTGAGCGGATGCTTTAGTTTGAGCGATTGCCTTAGTTTGAGGGGTTGCTTTAGTTTGTGCGGCTGCCTTCTTTTGAGCGGATGTCTTAGTTTGAGCGGCTGCGCTAGTTTGAGCGGCTGCCTTAGTGTGAGCGACTGCCTTAGTTTGAGGGGTTGCCTTACTTTGAGCTGTTGCCTTAGTTTGAGCGGATGCCTTAGTTTGAGGAGTTGCTTTAGTTTGAGCGGCTGCCTTAGTTTGAGGGGTTGCCTTAGTTTGAGCGGCTGCCTTCGTTTGAGCGGCTGCCTTAGTTTGAGGGGCTGCCTTAGTTTGAGCGGTTGCCTTACTTTGAGCGGCTGCCTTAGTTTGAGCGGATGCCTCAGTTTGTGCGGTTGTCTTGGTTCGAGGGGCTGCCTTAGTTTGAGGGGTTGCCTTTCTTTGAGCTGTTGCCTTAGTTTGAGGGGTTGCCTTAGTTTGAGCGGATGGCTTGGTTTGAGGGGTTGCTTTAGTTTGAGCGGTTGCCTTAGTTTGAGCGGTTGCCTTAGTTTGAAGGGTTGCTTTAGTTTGAGCGGCTGCCTTTGTTTGAGCGGTTGACTTAGTTTGAGGGGTTGTTTTAGTTTGAGCGGCTGCGTTAGTTTGAGCGGTTGCCTTAGTTTGAGGGGCTGCCTTAGTTTGAGGGGTTTCTTAAGTTTGAGCGGCTGCCTTAGTTTGAGGGGCTGCCTTAGTTTGAGGGGTTGCCTCAGTTTGAGCGGTTGACTTAGTTTGAGGGGTTGCCTTAGTTTGAGCGGTTGCCTTCGTTTGAGGGGTTGCCTTAGTTTGAGCGGTTGCCTTAATTTGAGGGGCTGCCTTAGTTTGAGGGGCTGCCTTAGTTTGAGCGTTGGCCTTAGATTGAGGGGCTGCCTTAGTGTGAGCGGCTGCCTTAGTTTGAGCGGTTGCCTTAGTTTGAGCGGCTGCCTTTGTTTGAGGGGCTGCCTTAGTTTGAGGGGCTACCTTAGTTTGAGCGGTTGCCTTAGTTTGAGCGGCTGCCTCAGTTTGAGGGGCTGCCTTAGTTTGAGCTGCTGCTTCAGTTTGAGGGTTTGCCTTAGTTTGAGCTGCTTCCTTAGTTTGATCGGCTTCCTTAGTTTGAGCAGCTTCCTTAGTTTGAGCGGCTGCATTAATTTGAGGGGTTGCCTTAGTTTGATCGGCTTCCTTAGTTTGAGCGGCTGCCTTAGTTTGAGCGGTTCCCTCAGATGGAGGGGCTGCCTTAGTTTGTGGGGTTGCTTTAGTTTGAGCGGTTGCCTTAGTTTGAAGGGCTGCCTTAGTTTGAGCGGTTGCCTTAGTTTGAGTGGTTGCCTTAGTTTGAGGGGTTGCCTTAGTTTGAGGGGCTGCCTTAGTTTGAGCGGTTGCCTTTGTTTGAGTGGTTGCCTTAGTTGGAGGGGTTGCCTTAGTTTGAGTGGTTGCTTTAGGTTGAGGGGCTGCCTTAGTTGGAGGGGCTGCCTTAGTTTGAGGGGTTGCCTTAGTTTGAGCAGTTCCCTTAGTTTGAGGGGCTGACTTAGTTTGAGCGGTTGCCTTAGTTTGAGGGGTTGCTTTAGTTTGAGCGGCTGCGTTAGTTTGAGCGGTTGCCTTAGTTTGAGGGGCTGCCTTAGTTTGAGGGGTTCCTTAAGTTTGAGCGGCTGCCTTAGTTTGAGGGGCTGCCTTAGTTTGAGCGGTTCCCTTAGATGGAGGGGCTGCCTTAGTTTGTGGGGTTGCTTTAGTTTGAGCGGTTGCCTTAGTTTGAGGGGCTGCCTTAGTTTGAGCGGTTGCCTTAGTTTGAGTGGTGCCTCAGTTTGAGAGGCTGCCTTAGATTGAGGGGTTGCTTTAGTTTGAGCGGCTGCCTTAGTTTGAGGGGCAGCCTTAGTTTGAGCGGTTGCCTTAGTTTGAGCGGATGCCTTAGCTTGAGGGGCTGCCTTAGATTGAGGGGTTGCTTTCGTTTGAGCGGCTGCCTTTTTTTGAGAGGTTGCCTTAGTTTGAGCGGCTGCCTCAGTGCGAGCGGCTGCCTTAGTTTGAGCGGATGCCTTCTTTTGAGCGGATGCCTTAGTTTGAGGGGCTGCCTTAGTTTGAGCGGTTGCCTTACTTTGAGCGGCTGCCTTAGTTTGAGCGGATGCCTCAGTGTGTGCGGTTGTCTTGGTTCGAGGGGCTGCCTTAGTGTGAGGGGTTGCCTTTCTTTGAGCTGTTGCCTTAGTTTGAGGGGTTGCCTTAGTTTGAGCGGATGCCTTAGTTTGAGGGGTTGCTTTAGTTTGAGCCGTTGCCTTAGTTTGAGCGGTTGCCTTAGTTTGACGGGTTGCTTTAGTTTGAGCGGCTGCCTTAGTTTGAGCGGTTGACTTAGTTGGAGGGGTTGCCTTAGTTTGAGTGGTTGCTTTAGGTTGAGGGGCTGCCTTGGGTTGAGGGGCTGCCTTAGTTTGAGGGGTTGCCTTAGTTTGAGCAGTTCCCTTAGTTTGAGGGGCTGCCTTAGTTTGAGCGGTTGCCTTAGTTTGAGGGGTTGCTTTAGTTTGAGCGGCTGCGTTAGTTTGAGCGGTTGCCTTAGTTTGAGGGGCTGCCTTAGTTTGAGGGGTTCCTTAAGTTTGAGCGGCTGCCTTAGTTTGAGGGGCTGCCTTAGTTTGTGGGGTTGCTTTAGTTTGAGCGGTTGCCTTAGTTTGAGGGGCTGCCTTAGTTTGAGCGGTTGCCTTCGTTTGAGTGGTTGCCTTAGTTTGAGCGGCTGCCTTAGATTGTGGGGTTGCTTTAGTTTGAGCGGCTGCCTTAGTTTGAGGGGCTGCCTTAGTTTGAGCGGTTGCCTTAGTTTGAGCGGATTCCTTAGGTTGAGGGGCTGCCTTAGATTGAGGGGTTGCCTTCGGTTGAGCGGCTGCCTTTTTTTGAGAGGTTGCCTTAGTTTGAGCGGCTGCCTCAGTGCGAGCGGCTGCCTTAGTTTGAGCGGATGCCTTCTTTTGAGCGGATGCCTTAGTTTGAGGGGCTGCCTTAGTTTGAGCGGCTGCCTTCTTTTGAGCGGATCCCTTAGTTTGAGCGGTTGCCTCAGTTTGAGCGGCTGCCTCAGTTTGAGCGGCTGCCTTAGTTTGAGCGGATGCCTCAGTTTGAGCGGCTGCCTTAGTGTGAGCGGTTGCCTTAGTTTGAGCGGCTGCCTTCGTGTGAGCGGCTGCCTTAGTTTGAGGGGTTGCCTTAGTTTGAGCGGCTGCCCTAGTGTGAGCGACTGCCTTAGTTTGAGGGGTTGCCTTACTTTGAGCTGTTGCCTTAGTTTGAGCGGATGCCTTAGTTTGAGGAGTTGCTTTAGTTTGAGCGGCTGCCTTAGTTTGAGGGGCTGCCTTAGTTTGAGCGGTTGCCTTACTTTGAGCGGCTGCCTTAGTTTGAGCGGATGCCTCAGTTTGTGCTGTTGTCTTGGTTCGAGGGGCTGCCTTAGTTTGAGGGGTTGCCTTTCTTTGAGCTGTTGCCTTAGTTTGAGGGGTTGCCTTAGTTTGAGAGGATGCCTTAGTTTGAGGGGTTGCTTTAGTTTGAGCGGTTGCCTTAGTTTGAGCGGTTGCCTTAGTTTGAAGGGTTGCTTTAGTCTGAGCGGCTGCCTTAGTTTGAGCGGTTGACTTAATTTGAGGGGTTGCTTTAGTTTGAGCGGCTGCGTTAGTTTGAGCGGTTGCCTTAGTTTGGGGGGCTGCCTTAGTTTGAGGGGTTTCTTAAGTTTGAGCGGCTGCCTTAGTTTGAGGGGCTGCCTTAGTTTGAGGGGTTGCCTCAGTTTGAGCGGTTGCCTTAGTTTGAGGGGTTGCCTTAGTTTGAGCGGTTGCCTTAGTTTGAGGGGTTTCCTTAGTTTGAGCGGTTGCCTTAGTTTGAGGGGCTGCCTTAGTTTGAGGGGCTGCCTTAGTTTGAGCGTTGGCCTTAGTTTGAGGGGCTGCCTTAGTGTGAGCGGCTGCCTTAGTTTGAGCGGTTGCCTTAGTTTGAGCGGCTGCCTTTGTTTGAGGGGCTGCCTTAGTTTGAGGGGCTACCTTAGTTTGAGCCGTTGCCTTAGTTTGAGCGGTTGCCTTAGTTTGAGGGGTTGCCTTACTTTGAGCGGCTGCCTTAGTTTGAGCGGTTGCCTTAGTTTGAGGGGTTGCCTTAGTCTGAGCGGCTGCCTTAGTTTGAGGGGCTGCCTTAGTTTGAGATGCTGCTTCAGTTTGAGGGTTTGCCTTAGTTTGAGGGGCTGCCTTAGTTTGAGGGGTTGCCTTAGTTTGAGCGGCTTCCTTAGTTTGAGCAGCTTCCTTAGTTTGAGCGGCTGCATTAGTTTGAGGGGTTGCCTTAGTTTGAGCGGCTTCCTTAGTTTGAGCGGCTGCCTTAGTTTGAGCGGTTCCCTTCGATGGAGGGGCTGCCTTATTTTGTGGGGTTGCTTTAGTTTGAGCGGTTGCCTTAGTTTGAGGGGCTGCCTTAGTTTGAGCGGTTGCCTTAGTTTGAGTGGTTGCCTTAGTTTGAGTGGTTGCCTTAGTTTGAGGGGTTGCCTTAGTTTGAGGGGCTGCCTTAGTTTGAGCGGTTGCCTTAGTTTGAGTGGTTGCCTTAGTTGGAGGGGTTGCCTTAGTTTGAGTTGTTGCTTTAGGTTGAGGGGCTGCCTTAGTTTGAGGGGCAGCCTTAGTTTGAGCGTTTGCCTTAGTTTGAGTGGTTGCCTTAGTAGGAGGTGTTACATTAGTTTGAGCGGTTGCCTTAGTTTGAATGGCTGGCTTAGTTTGAGCGGTTGCCTTAGTTTGAGTGGTTGCCTTAATTGGAGGGGTTGCCTTAGTTTGAGGGGTTGCTTTAGGTTGAGGGGTTGCTTTAGTTTGAGCGGCTGCCTTAGTTTGAGCGGTTGCCTTAGTTTGAGGGGTTGCTTTAGTTTGAGCGGCTGCGTTAGTTTGAGCGGTTGCCGTAGTTTGAGGGGATGCCTTAGTTTGAGGGGTTCCTTAAGTTTGAGCGGCTGCCTTAGTTTGAGGGGCTGCCTTAGTTTGAGCGTTGGCCTTAGTTTGAGGGGCTGCCTTAGTGTGAGCGGCTGCCTTAGTTTGAGCGGTTGCCTTAGTTTGAGCGGCTGCCTTTGTTTGAGGGGCTGCCTTAGTTTGAGGGGCTACCTTAGTTTGAGCGGTTGCCTTAGTTTGAGCGGTTGCCTTAGTTTGAGGGGTTGCCTTAGTTTGAGCGGCTGCCTCAGTTTGAGGGGCTGCCTTAGTTTGAGCTGCTGCTTCAGTTTGAGGGTTTGCCTTAGTTTGAGGGGCTGCCTTAGTTTGAGCGGCTTCCTTAGTTTGAGCGGCTTCCTTAGTTTGAGCAGCTTCCTTAGTTTGAGCGGCTGCATTAGTTTGAGGGGTTGCCTTAGTTTGAGCGGCTTCCTTAGTTTGAGCGGCTGCCTTAGTTTGAGCGGTTCCCTCAGATGGAGGGGCTGCCTTAGTTTGTGGGGTTGCTTTAGTTTGAGCGGTTGCCTTAGTTTGAAGGGCTGCCTTAGTTTGAGCGGTTGCCTTAGTTTGAGTGGTTGCCGTAGTTTGAGGGGTTGCCTTAGTTTGAGGGGCTGCCTTAGTTTGAGCTGTTGCCTTTGTTTGAGTGGTTGCCTTAGTTTGAGGGGTTGCCTTAGTTTGAGTGGTTGCTTTAGGTTGAGGGGCTGCCTTAGTTTGAGGGGCTGCCTTAGTTTGAGGGGGTGCCTTAGTTTGAGCAGTTCACTTAGTTTGAGGGGCTGCCTTAGTTTGAGCGGTTGCCTTAGTTTGAGGGGTTGCTTTAGTTTGAGCGGCTGCATTAGTTTGAGCGGTTGCCTTAGTTTGAGGGGCTGCCTTAGTTTGAGGGGTTCCTTAAGTTTGAGCGGCTGCCTTAGTTTGAGGGGCTGCCTTAGTTTGAGCGGTTCCCTTAGATGGAGGGGCTGCCTTAGTTTGTGGGGTTGCTTTAGTTTGAGCGGTAGCCTTAGTTTGAGGGGCTGCCTTAGTTTGGGCGGTTGCCTTAGTTTGAGTGGTTGCCTTAGTTTGAGCGGCTGCCTTAGATTGAGGGGTTGCTTTAGTTTGAGCGGCTGCCTTAGTTTGAGCGGTTGCCTTAGTTTGAGCGGATGGCTTAGATTGAGGGGCTGCCTTAGATTGAGGGGTTGCCTTCGTTTGAGCGGCTGCCTTTTTTTGAGAGGTTGCCTTAGTTTGAGCGGCTGCCTCAGTGCGAGCGGCTGCCTTAGTTTGAGCGGATGCCTTCTTTTGAGCGGATGCCTTAGTTTGAGCGGTTGCCTTAGTTTGAGCGGCTGCCTCAGTTTGAGTGGTTGCCTTAGTTTGAGCGGCTGCCTTCGTGTGAGCGGCTGCCTTAGTTTGAGGGGTTGCCTTAGTTTGAGCGGCTGCCTTAGTGTGAGCGGCTGCCTTAGTTTGAGGGGTTGCCTTAGTTTGAGCGGCTGCCTTAGTGTGAGCGACTGCCTTAGTTTGAGGGGTTGCCTTACTTTGAGCTGTTGCCTTAGTTTGAGCGGATGCCTTAGTTTGAGGAGTTGCTTTAGTTTGAGCGGCTGCCTTCGTTTGAGGGGTTGCCTTAGTTTGAGCGGCTGCCTTAGTTTGAGCGGCTGCCTTAGTTTGAGCGGATGCCTTCTTTTGAGCGGATGTCTTAGTTTGAAGGGCTGCCTTAGTTTGAGCGGTTGCCTTACTTTGAGCGGCTGCCTTAGTTTGAGCGGATGCCTCAGTGTGTGCGGTTGTCTTGGTTCAAGGGGCTGCCTTAGTTTGAGGGGTTGCCTTTGTTTGAGCGGATGCCTTAGTTTGAGGGGTTGCTTTAGTTTGAGCGGTTGCCTTAGTTTGAGCGGTTGCCTTAGTTTGACGGGTTGCTTTAGTTTGAGCGGCTGCCTTAGTTTGAGCGGTTGACTCAGTTTGAGGGGTTGCTTTAGTTTGAGCGGCTGCGTTAGTTTGAGCGGTTGCCTTAGTTTGAGGGGCTGCCTTAGTTTGAGGGGTTCCTTAAGTTTGAGCGGCTGCCTTAGTTTGAAGGGCTGCCTCAGTTTGAGGGGTTGCCTTAGTTTGAGCGTTTGCCTCATTTTGAGTGGTTGCCTTATTTGGAGGGGTTGCCTTAGTTTGAGGGGTTGCTTTAGGTTGAGGGGCTGCCTTAGTTTGAGGGGCTGCCTTAGTTTGAGCGGTTGCCTTAGTTTGAGTGGTTCCCTTAGTTGGAGGGGTTGCCTTAGTTTGAAGGGTTGCTTTAGGTTGAGGGGCTGCCTTAGTTTGAGCGGTTGCCTTAGTTTGAGTGGTTGCCTTAGTTGGAGGCTTTGCCTTAGTTTGAGGGGTTGCTTTAGGTTGAGGGGCTGCCTTAGTTTGAGGGGCTGCCTTAGTTTGAGCGGCTGCCTTAGTTTGAGCGGTTCCCTTAGTTTGCGGGGCTGCCTTAGTTTGTGGGGTTGCTTTAGTTTGAGCGGTTGCCTTAGTTTGAGTGGGTGCCTCAGTTTGAGGGGTTGCCTTCGTTTGAGCGGATGATTTAGTTTGAGCGATTGCCTTAGTTTGAGGGGTTGCTTTAGTTTGTGCGGCTGCCTTCTTTTGAGCGGATGTCTTAGTTTGAGCGGCTGCGCTAGTTTGAGCGGCTGCCTTAGTGTGAGCGACTGCCTTAGTTTGAGGGGTTGCCTTACTTTGAGCTGTTGCCTTAGTTTGAGCGGATGCCTTAGTTTGAGGAGTTGCTTTAGTTTGAGCGGCTGCCTTAGTTTGAGGGGTTGCCTTAGTTTGAGCGGCTGCCTTCGTTTGAGCGGCTGCCTTAGTTTGAGGGGCTGCCTTAGTTTGAGCGGTTGCCTTACTTTGAGCGGCTGCCTTAGTTTGAGCGGATGCCTCAGTTTGTGCGGTTGTCTTGGTTCGAGGGGCTGCCTTAGTTTGAGGGGTTGCCTTTCTTTGAGCTGTTGCCTTAGTTTGAGGGGTTGCCTTAGTTTGAGCGGATGGCTTGGTTTGAGGGGTTGCTTTAGTTTGAGCGGTTGCCTTAGTTTGAGCGGTTGCCTTAGTTTGAAGGGTTGCTTTAGTTTGAGCGGCTGCCTTTGTTTGAGCGGTTGACTTAGTTTGAGGGGTTGTTTTAGTTTGAGCGGCTGCGTTAGTTTGAGCGGTTGCCTTAGTTTGAGGGGCTGCCTTAGTTTGAGGGGTTTCTTAAGTTTGAGCGGCTGCCTTAGTTTGAGGGGCTGCCTTAGTTTGAGGGGTTGCCTCAGTTTGAGCGGTTGACTTAGTTTGAGGGGTTGCCTTAGTTTGAGCGGTTGCCTTCGTTTGAGGGGTTGCCTTAGTTTGAGCGGTTGCCTTAATTTGAGGGGCTGCCTTAGTTTGAGGGGCTGCCTTAGTTTGAGCGTTGGCCTTAGATTGAGGGGCTGCCTTAGTGTGAGCGGCTGCCTTAGTTTGAGCGGTTGCCTTAGTTTGAGCGGCTGCCTTTGTTTGAGGGGCTGCCTTAGTTTGAGGGGCTACCTTAGTTTGAGCGGTTGCCTTAGTTTGAGCGGCTGCCTCAGTTTGAGGGGCTGCCTTAGTTTGAGCTGCTGCTTCAGTTTGAGGGTTTGCCTTAGTTTGAGCTGCTTCCTTAGTTTGATCGGCTTCCTTAGTTTGAGCAGCTTCCTTAGTTTGAGCGGCTGCATTAATTTGAGGGGTTGCCTTAGTTTGATCGGCTTCCTTAGTTTGAGCGGCTGCCTTAGTTTGAGCGGTTCCCTCAGATGGAGGGGCTGCCTTAGTTTGTGGGGTTGCTTTAGTTTGAGCGGTTGCCTTAGTTTGAAGGGCTGCCTTAGTTTGAGCGGTTGCCTTAGTTTGAGTGGTTGCCTTAGTTTGAGGGGTTGCCTTAGTTTGAGGGGCTGCCTTAGTTTGAGCGGTTGCCTTTGTTTGAGTGGTTGCCTTAGTTGGAGGGGTTGCCTTAGTTTGAGTGGTTGCTTTAGGTTGAGGGGCTGCCTTAGTTGGAGGGGCTGCCTTAGTTTGAGGGGTTGCCTTAGTTTGAGCAGTTCCCTTAGTTTGAGGGGCTGACTTAGTTTGAGCGGTTGCCTTAGTTTGAGGGGTTGCTTTAGTTTGAGCGGCTGCGTTAGTTTGAGCGGTTGCCTTAGTTTGAGGGGCTGCCTTAGTTTGAGGGGTTCCTTAAGTTTGAGCGGCTGCCTTAGTTTGAGGGGCTGCCTTAGTTTGAGCGGTTCCCTTAGATGGAGGGGCTGCCTTAGTTTGTGGGGTTGCTTTAGTTTGAGCGGTTGCCTTAGTTTGAGGGGCTGCCTTAGTTTGAGCGGTTGCCTTAGTTTGAGTGGTGCCTCAGTTTGAGAGGCTGCCTTAGATTGAGGGGTTGCTTTAGTTTGAGCGGCTGCCTTAGTTTGAGGGGCAGCCTTAGTTTGAGCGGTTGCCTTAGTTTGAGCGGATGCCTTAGCTTGAGGGGCTGCCTTAGATTGAGGGGTTGCTTTCGTTTGAGCGGCTGCCTTTTTTTGAGAGGTTGCCTTAGTTTGAGCGGCTGCCTCAGAGCGAGCGGCTGCCTTAGTTTGAGCGGATGCCTTCTTTTGAGCGGATGCCTTAGTTTGAGGGGCTGCCTTAGTTTGAGCGGTTGCCTTACTTTGAGCGGCTGCCTTAGTTTGAGCGGATGCCTCAGTGTGTGCGGTTGTCTTGGTTCGAGGGGCTGCCTTAGTTTGAGGGGTTGCCTTTCTTTGAGCTGTTGCCTTAGTTTGAGGGGTTGCCTTAGTTTGAGCGGATGCCTTAGTTTGAGGGGTTGCTTTAGTTTGAGCCGTTGCCTTAGTTTGAGCGGTTGCCTTAGTTTGACGGGTTGCTTTAGTTTGAGCGGCTGCCTTAGTTTGAGCGGTTGACTTAGTTTGAGGGGTTGCTTTAGTTTGAGCGGCTGCGTTAGTTTGAGCGGTTGCCTTAGTTTGAGCTGCTTCCTTAGTTTGAGCGGCTTCCTTAGTTTGAGCAGCTTCCTTAGTTTGAGCGGCTGCATTAGTTTGAGGGGTTGCCTTAGTTTGATCGGCTTCCTTAGTTTGAGCGGCTGCCTTAGTTTGAGCGGTTCCCTCAGATGGAGGGGCTGCCTTAGTTTGTGGGGTTGCTTTAGTTTGAGCGGTTGCCTTAGTTTGAAGGGCTGCCTTAGTTTGAGCGGTTGCCTTAGTTTGAGTGGTTGCCTTAGTTTGAGGGGTTGCCTTAGTTTGAGGGGCTGCCTTAGTTTGAGCGGTTGCCTTTGTTTGAGTGGTTGCCTTAGTTGGAGGGGTTGCCTTTGTTTGAGTGGTTGCATTAGGTTGTGGGGCTGCCTTAGTTGGAGGGGCTGCCTTAGTTTGAGGGGTTGCCTTAGTTTGAGCAGTTCCCTTAGTTTGAGGGGCTGACTTAGTTTGAGCGGTTGATTAGTTTGAGGGGTTGCTTTAGTTTGAGCGGCTGCGTTAGTTTGAGCGGTTGCCTTAGTTTGAGGGGCTGCCTTAGTTTGAGGGGTTCCTTAAGTTTGAGCGGCTGCCTTAGTTTGAGGGGCTGCCTTAGTTTGAGCGGTTCCCTTAGATGGAGGGGCTGCCTTAGTTTGTGGGGTTGCTTTAGTTTGAGCGGTTGCCTTAGTTTGAGGGGCTGCCTTAGTTTGAGCGGGTGCCTTAGTTTGAGTGGTGCCTTAGTTTGAGCGGCTGCCTTAGATTGAGGGGTTGCTTTAGTTTGAGCGGCTGCCTTAGTTTGAGGGGCAGCCTTAGTTTGAGCGGTTGCCTTAGTTTGAGCGGATGCCTTAGCTTGAGGGGCTGCCTTAGATTGAGGGGTTGCCTTCGTTTGAGCGGCTGCCTTTTTTTGAGAGGTTGCCTTAGTTTGAGCGGCTGCCTCAGTGCGAGCGGCTGCCTTAGTTTGAGCGGATGCCTTCTTTTGAGCGGATGCCTTAGTTTGAGGGGCTGCCTTAGTTTGAGCGGCTGCCTTCTTTTGAGCGGATGCCTTAGTTTGAGCGGTTGCCTTAGTTTGAGTGGCTGCCTCAGTTTGAGCGGCTGCCTTAGTTTGAGCGGATGCCTTAGTTTGAGCGGCTGCCTTAGTGTGAGCGGTTGCCTTAGTTTGAGCGGCTGCATTAGTGTGAGCGGCTGCCTTAGTTTGAGGGGTTGCCTTAGTTTGAGCGGCTGCCTTAGTGTGAGCGACTGCCTTAGTTTGAGGGGTTGCCTTACTTTGAGCTGTTGCCTTAGTTTGAGCGGATGCCTTAGTTTGACGAGTTGCTTTAGTTTGAGCGGCTGCCTTAGTTTGAGGGGTTGCCTTAGTTTGAGCGTCTGCCTTAGTGTGATCGGCTGCCTTAGTTTGAGGGGTTGCCTTAGTTTGAGCGGTTGCCTTAGTTTGAGGGGCTGCCTTAGTGTGATCGGCTGCCTTAGTTTGAGGGGTTGCCTTAGTTTGAGCGGTTGCCTTAGTTTGAGTGGTTGCCTTATTGGAGGGGTTGCCTTAGTTTGAGTGGTTGCCTTAGTTGGAGGGGTTGCCTTAGTTTGAGGGGTTGCTTTAGGTTGAGGGGCTGCCTTAGTTTGAGGGGTTGCCTTAGTTGGAGGCTTTGCCTTAGTTTGAGGGGTTGCTTTAGGTTGAGGGGCTGCCTTAGTTTGAGGGGTTGCCTTCGTTTGAGCGGATGCTTTAGTTTGAGCGGTTGCCTTAGTTTGAGTGGGTGCCTCAGTTTGAGGGGTTGCCTTCGTTTGAGCAGATGCTTTAGTTTGAGCGGATGCCTTAGTTTGAGCGGCTGCCTTAGTTTGAGGGGTTGCTTTAGTTTGAGCAGCTGCCTTTGTTTGAGCGGCTGCCTTAGATTGAGGGGTTGCTTTAGTTTGAGCGGCTGCCTTAGTTTGAGGGGCTGCCTTAGTTTGAGCGGTTGCCTTAGTTTGAGCGGATGCCTTCGTTTGAGCGGCTGCCTTTTTTTGAGAGGTTGCCTTAGTTTGAGCGGCTGCCTCAGTGCGAGCGGCTACCTTAGTTTGAACGGCTGCCTGCTTTTGAGCGGATGCCTTAGTTTGAGCGGTTGCCTTAGTTTGAGCGGCTGCCTCAGTTTGAGCGGCTGCCTTAGTTTGAGCGGATGCCTTAGTTTGAGTGGCTGCCTTCGTGTGAGCGGTTGCCTTAGTTTGAGCGGCTGCCTCAGTTTGAGCGGTTGCCTTAGTTTGAGCGGATGCCTTAGTTTGAGTGGCTGCCTTAGTGTGAGCGTCTGCCTTAGTGTGATCGGCTGCCTTAGTTTGAGGGGTTGCCTTAGTTTGAGCGGCTGCCTTAGTGTGATCGGCTGCCTTAGTTTGAGTGGTTGCCTTAGTTTGAGCGGCTGCCTTAGTGTGAGCGACTGCCTTAGTTTGAGGGGTTGCCTTACTTTGAGCTGTTGCCTTAGTTTGAGCGGATGCCTTAGTTTGAGGAGTTGCTTTAGTTTGAGCGGCTACCTTAGTTTGAGGGGTTGCCTTAGTTTGAGCGGCTGCCTTCGTTTGAGCGGCTGCCTTAGTTTGAGCGGATGCCTTCTTTTGAGCGGATGTCTTAGTTTGAAGTGCTGCCTTAGTTTGAGCGGATGCCTCAGTTTGAGGGGTTGCTTTAGTTTGAGCGGTTGCCTTAGTTTGAGGGGTTGCTTTAGTTTGAAGGGTTGCTTTAGGTTGAGGGGCTGCCTTAGTTTGAGCGGTTGCCTTAGTTTGAGTGGTTGCCTTAGTTGGAGGCTTTGCCTTAGTTTGAGGGGTTGCTTTAGGTTGAGGGGCTGCCTTAGTTTGAGGGGCTGCCTTAGTTTGAGCGGCTGCCTTAGTTTGAGCGGTTCCCTTAGTTTGCGGGGCTGCCTTAGTTTGTGGGGTTGCTTTAGTTTGAGCGGTTGCCTTAGTTTGAGTGGGTGCCTCAGTTTGAGGGGTTGCCTTCGTTTGAGCGGATGATTTAGTTTGAGCGATTGCCTTAGTTTGAGGGGTTGCTTTAGTTTGTGCGGCTGCCTTCTTTTGAGCGGATGTCTTAGTTTGAGCGGCTGCGCTAGTTTGAGCGGCTGCCTTAGTGTGAGCGACTGCCTTAGTTTGAGGGGTTGCCTTACTTTGAGCTGTTGCCTTAGTTTGAGCGGATGCCTTAGTTTGAGGAGTTGCTTTAGTTTGAGCGGCTGCCTTAGTTTGAGGGGTTGCCTTAGTTTGAGCGGCTGCCTTCGTTTGAGCGGCTGCCTTAGTTTGAGGGGCTGCCTTAGTTTGAGCGGTTGCCTTACTTTGAGCGGCTGCCTTAGTTTGAGCGGATGCCTCAGTTTGTGCGGTTGTCTTGGTTCGAGGGGCTGCCTTAGTTTGAGGGGTTGCCTTTCTTTGAGCTGTTGCCTTAGTTTGAGGGGTTGCCTTAGTTTGAGCGGATGGCTTGGTTTGAGGGGTTGCTTTAGTTTGAGCGGTTGCCTTAGTTTGAGCGGTTGCCTTAGTTTGAAGGGTTGCTTTAGTTTGAGCGGCTGCCTTTGTTTGAGCGGTTGACTTAGTTTGAGGGGTTGTTTTAGTTTGAGCGGCTGCGTTAGTTTGAGCGGTTGCCTTAGTTTGAGGGGCTGCCTTAGTTTGAGGGGTTTCTTAAGTTTGAGCGGCTGCCTTAGTTTGAGGGGCTGCCTTAGTTTGAGGGGTTGCCTCAGTTTGAGCGGTTGACTTAGTTTGAGGGGTTGCCTTAGTTTGAGCGGTTGCCTTCGTTTGAGGGGTTGCCTTAGTTTGAGCGGTTGCCTTAATTTGAGGGGCTGCCTTAGTTTGAGGGGCTGCCTTAGTTTGAGCGTTGGCCTTAGATTGAGGGGCTGCCTTAGTGTGAGCGGCTGCCTTAGTTTGAGCGGTTGCCTTAGTTTGAGCGGCTGCCTTTGTTTGAGGGGCTGCCTTAGTTTGAGGGGCTACCTTAGTTTGAGCGGTTGCCTTAGTTTGAGCGGCTGCCTCAGTTTGAGGGGCTGCCTTAGTTTGAGCTGCTGCTTCAGTTTGAGGGTTTGCCTTAGTTTGAGCTGCTTCCTTAGTTTGATCGGCTTCCTTAGTTTGAGCAGCTTCCTTAGTTTGAGCGGCTGCATTAATTTGAGGGGTTGCCTTAGTTTGATCGGCTTCCTTAGTTTGAGCGGCTGCCTTAGTTTGAGCGGTTCCCTCAGATGGAGGGGCTGCCTTAGTTTGTGGGGTTGCTTTAGTTTGAGCGGTTGCCTTAGTTTGAAGGGCTGCCTTAGTTTGAGCGGTTGCCTTAGTTTGAGTGGTTGCCTTAGTTTGAGGGGTTGCCTTAGTTTGAGGGGCTGCCTTAGTTTGAGCGGTTGCCTTTGTTTGAGTGGTTGCCTTAGTTGGAGGGGTTGCCTTAGTTTGAGTGGTTGCTTTAGGTTGAGGGGCTGCCTTAGTTGGAGGGGCTGCCTTAGTTTGAGGGGTTGCCTTAGTTTGAGCAGTTCCCTTAGTTTGAGGGGCTGACTTAGTTTGAGCGGTTGCCTTAGTTTGAGGGGTTGCTTTAGTTTGAGCGGCTGCGTTAGTTTGAGCGGTTGCCTTAGTTTGAGGGGCTGCCTTAGTTTGAGGGGTTCCTTAAGTTTGAGCGGCTGCCTTAGTTTGAGGGGCTGCCTTAGTTTGAGCGGTTCCCTTAGATGGAGGGGCTGCCTTAGTTTGTGGGGTTGCTTTAGTTTGAGCGGTTGCCTTAGTTTGAGGGGCTGCCTTAGTTTGAGCGGTTGCCTTAGTTTGAGTGGTGCCTCAGTTTGAGAGGCTGCCTTAGATTGAGGGGTTGCTTTAGTTTGAGCGGCTGCCTTAGTTTGAGGGGCAGCCTTAGTTTGAGCGGTTGCCTTAGTTTGAGCGGATGCCTTAGCTTGAGGGGCTGCCTTAGATTGAGGGGTTGCTTTCGTTTGAGCGGCTGCCTTTTTTTGAGAGGTTGCCTTAGTTTGAGCGGCTGCCTCAGAGCGAGCGGCTGCCTTAGTTTGAGCGGATGCCTTCTTTTGAGCGGATGCCTTAGTTTGAGGGGCTGCCTTAGTTTGAGCGGTTGCCTTACTTTGAGCGGCTGCCTTAGTTTGAGCGGATGCCTCAGTGTGTGCGGTTGTCTTGGTTCGAGGGGCTGCCTTAGTTTGAGGGGTTGCCTTTCTTTGAGCTGTTGCCTTAGTTTGAGGGGTTGCCTTAGTTTGAGCGGATGCCTTAGTTTGAGGGGTTGCTTTAGTTTGAGCCGTTGCCTTAGTTTGAGCGGTTGCCTTAGTTTGACGGGTTGCTTTAGTTTGAGCGGCTGCCTTAGTTTGAGCGGTTGACTTAGTTTGAGGGGTTGCTTTAGTTTGAGCGGCTGCGTTAGTTTGAGCGGTTGCCTTAGTTTGAGCTGCTTCCTTAGTTTGAGCGGCTTCCTTAGTTTGAGCAGCTTCCTTAGTTTGAGCGGCTGCATTAGTTTGAGGGGTTGCCTTAGTTTGATCGGCTTCCTTAGTTTGAGCGGCTGCCTTAGTTTGAGCGGTTCCCTCAGATGGAGGGGCTGCCTTAGTTTGTGGGGTTGCTTTAGTTTGAGCGGTTGCCTTAGTTTGAAGGGCTGCCTTAGTTTGAGCGGTTGCCTTAGTTTGAGTGGTTGCCTTAGTTTGAGGGGTTGCCTTAGTTTGAGGGGCTGCCTTAGTTTGAGCGGTTGCCTTTGTTTGAGTGGTTGCCTTAGTTGGAGGGGTTGCCTTTGTTTGAGTGGTTGCATTAGGTTGTGGGGCTGCCTTAGTTGGAGGGGCTGCCTTAGTTTGAGGGGTTGCCTTAGTTTGAGCAGTTCCCTTAGTTTGAGGGGCTGACTTAGTTTGAGCGGTTGATTAGTTTGAGGGGTTGCTTTAGTTTGAGCGGCTGCGTTAGTTTGAGCGGTTGCCTTAGTTTGAGGGGCTGCCTTAGTTTGAGGGGTTCCTTAAGTTTGAGCGGCTGCCTTAGTTTGAGGGGCTGCCTTAGTTTGAGCGGTTCCCTTAGATGGAGGGGCTGCCTTAGTTTGTGGGGTTGCTTTAGTTTGAGCGGTTGCCTTAGTTTGAGGGGCTGCCTTAGTTTGAGCGGGTGCCTTAGTTTGAGTGGTGCCTTAGTTTGAGCGGCTGCCTTAGATTGAGGGGTTGCTTTAGTTTGAGCGGCTGCCTTAGTTTGAGGGGCAGCCTTAGTTTGAGCGGTTGCCTTAGTTTGAGCGGATGCCTTAGCTTGAGGGGCTGCCTTAGATTGAGGGGTTGCCTTCGTTTGAGCGGCTGCCTTTTTTTGAGAGGTTGCCTTAGTTTGAGCGGCTGCCTCAGTGCGAGCGGCTGCCTTAGTTTGAGCGGATGCCTTCTTTTGAGCGGATGCCTTAGTTTGAGGGGCTGCCTTAGTTTGAGCGGCTGCCTTCTTTTGAGCGGATGCCTTAGTTTGAGCGGTTGCCTTAGTTTGAGTGGCTGCCTCAGTTTGAGCGGCTGCCTTAGTTTGAGCGGATGCCTTAGTTTGAGCGGCTGCCTTAGTGTGAGCGGTTGCCTTAGTTTGAGCGGCTGCATTAGTGTGAGCGGCTGCCTTAGTTTGAGGGGTTGCCTTAGTTTGAGCGGCTGCCTTAGTGTGAGCGACTGCCTTAGTTTGAGGGGTTGCCTTACTTTGAGCTGTTGCCTTAGTTTGAGCGGATGCCTTAGTTTGACGAGTTGCTTTAGTTTGAGCGGCTGCCTTAGTTTGAGGGGTTGCCTTAGTTTGAGCGTCTGCCTTAGTGTGATCGGCTGCCTTAGTTTGAGGGGTTGCCTTAGTTTGAGCGGTTGCCTTAGTTTGAGGGGCTGCCTTAGTGTGATCGGCTGCCTTAGTTTGAGGGGTTGCCTTAGTTTGAGCGGTTGCCTTAGTTTGAGTGGTTGCCTTATTGGAGGGGTTGCCTTAGTTTGAGTGGTTGCCTTAGTTGGAGGGGTTGCCTTAGTTTGAGGGGTTGCTTTAGGTTGAGGGGCTGCCTTAGTTTGAGGGGTTGCCTTAGTTGGAGGCTTTGCCTTAGTTTGAGGGGTTGCTTTAGGTTGAGGGGCTGCCTTAGTTTGAGGGGTTGCCTTCGTTTGAGCGGATGCTTTAGTTTGAGCGGTTGCCTTAGTTTGAGTGGGTGCCTCAGTTTGAGGGGTTGCCTTCGTTTGAGCAGATGCTTTAGTTTGAGCGGATGCCTTAGTTTGAGCGGCTGCCTTAGTTTGAGGGGTTGCTTTAGTTTGAGCAGCTGCCTTTGTTTGAGCGGCTGCCTTAGATTGAGGGGTTGCTTTAGTTTGAGCGGCTGCCTTAGTTTGAGGGGCTGCCTTAGTTTGAGCGGTTGCCTTAGTTTGAGCGGATGCCTTCGTTTGAGCGGCTGCCTTTTTTTGAGAGGTTGCCTTAGTTTGAGCGGCTGCCTCAGTGCGAGCGGCTACCTTAGTTTGAACGGCTGCCTGCTTTTGAGCGGATGCCTTAGTTTGAGCGGTTGCCTTAGTTTGAGCGGCTGCCTCAGTTTGAGCGGCTGCCTTAGTTTGAGCGGATGCCTTAGTTTGAGTGGCTGCCTTCGTGTGAGCGGTTGCCTTAGTTTGAGCGGCTGCCTCAGTTTGAGCGGTTGCCTTAGTTTGAGCGGATGCCTTAGTTTGAGTGGCTGCCTTAGTGTGAGCGTCTGCCTTAGTGTGATCGGCTGCCTTAGTTTGAGGGGTTGCCTTAGTTTGAGCGGCTGCCTTAGTGTGATCGGCTGCCTTAGTTTGAGTGGTTGCCTTAGTTTGAGCGGCTGCCTTAGTGTGAGCGACTGCCTTAGTTTGAGGGGTTGCCTTACTTTGAGCTGTTGCCTTAGTTTGAGCGGATGCCTTAGTTTGAGGAGTTGCTTTAGTTTGAGCGGCTACCTTAGTTTGAGGGGTTGCCTTAGTTTGAGCGGCTGCCTTCGTTTGAGCGGCTGCCTTAGTTTGAGCGGATGCCTTCTTTTGAGCGGATGTCTTAGTTTGAAGTGCTGCCTTAGTTTGAGCGGATGCCTCAGTTTGAGGGGTTGCTTTAGTTTGAGCGGTTGCCTTAGTTTTAGCGGTTGCCTTAGTTTGAGCGGTTGCCTTACTTTGAGCGGCTGCCTTAGTTTGAGCGGATGCCTTAGTTTGAGGGGTTGCTTTAGTTTGAGCGGTTGCCTTAGTTTTAGCGGTTGCCTTAGTTTGAAGGGTTGCTTTAGTTTGAGCGGCTGCCTTAGTTTGAGCGGATGCCTTCTTTTGAGCGGATGTCTTAGATTGAGGGGCTGCCTTAGTTTGAGCGGTTGCCTTACTTTGAGCGGATGCCTCAGTGTGTGCGGTTGTCTTGGTTCGAGGGGCTGCCTTAGTTTGAGGGGTTGCCTTTCTTTGAGCTGTTGCCTTAGTTTGAGGGGTTGCCTTAGTTTGAGCGGATGCCTTAGTTTGAGGGGTTGCTTTAGTTTGAGCGGTTGCCTTAGTTTGAGCGGTTGCCTTAGTTTGACGGGTTGCTTTAGTTTGAGCGGCTGCCTTAGTTTGAGCGGTTGACTTAGTTTGAGGGGTTGCTTTAGTTTGAGCGGCTGCGTTAGTTTGAGCGGTTGCCTTAGTTTGAGGGGCTGCCTTAGTTTGAGGGGTTCCTTAAGTTTGAGCGGCTGCCTTAGTTTGAGGGGCTGCCTTAGTTTGAGGGGTTGCCTTAGTTTGAGCGTTTGCCTCATTTTGAGTGGTTGCCTTATTTGGAGGGGTTGCCTTAGTTTGAGGGGTTGCTTTAGGTTGAGGGGCTGCCTTAGTTTGAGCGGTTGCCTTAGTTTGAGTGGTTGCCTTATTGGAGGGGTTGCCTTAGTTTGAGCGGTTGCCTTCGTTTGAGGGGCTGCCTTAGTTTGAACTGTTGCCTTAGTTTGAGTGGTTGCCTTAGTTGGAGGGGTTGCCTTAGTTTGAGGGGTTGCTTTAGGTTGAGGGGCTGCCTTAGTTTAAGCGGTTGCCTTAGTTTGAGTGGTTGCCTTAGTTGGAGGCTTTGCCTCAGTTTGAGGGGTTGCTTTAGGTTGAGGGGCTGCCTTAGTTTGAGGGGCTGCCTTAGTTTGAGCGGCTGCCTTAGTTTGAGCGGTTCCCTTAGTTTGCGGGGCTGCCTTAGTTTGTGGGGTTGCTTTAGTTTGAGCGGTTGCCTTAGTTTGAGTGGGTGCCTCAGTTTGAGGGGTTGCCTTCGTTTGAGCGGATGCTTTAGTTTGAGCGGTTGCCTTAGTTTGAGGGGTTGCTTTAGTTTGTGCGGCTGCCTTCTTTTGAGCGGATGCCTTAGTTTGAGCGGCTGCCTTAGTTTGAGGGGTTGCTTTAGTTTGAGCAGCTGCCTTTGTTTGAGCGGCGGCCTTAGATTGAGGGGTTGCTTTAGTTTGAGCGGCTGCCTTAGTTTGAGGGGCTGCCTTAGTTTGAGCGGTTGCCTTAGTTTGAGCGGATGCCTTAGGTTGAGGGGCTGCCTTAGATTGAGGGGTTGCCTTCGTTTGAGCGGCTGCCTTTTTTTGAGAGGTTGCCTTAGTTTGAGCGGCTGCCTCAGTGCGAGCGGCTGCCTTAGTTTGAGCGGATGCCTTCTTTTAAGCGGATGCCTTAGTTTGAGGGGCTGCCTTAGTTTGAGGGGTTGCCTCAGTTTGAGCGGTTGCCTTAGTTTGAGGCGTTGCCTTAGTTTGAGCGGTTGCCTTAGTTTGAGGGGCTGCCTTAGTTTGAGCGGTTCCCTTAGATGGAGGGGCTGCCTTAGTTTGTGGGGTTGCTTTAGTTTGAGCGGTTGCCTTAGATTGAGGGGTTGCTTTAGTTTGAGCGGCTGCCTTAGTTTGAGGGGCAGCCTTAGTTTGAGCGGTTGCCTTAGTTTGAGCGGATGCCTTAGCTTGAGGGGCTGCCTTAGATTGAGGGGTTGCCTTCGTTTGAGCGGCTGCCTTTTTTTGAGAGGTTGCCTTAGTTTGAGCGGCTGCCTCAGTGCGAGCGGCTGCCTTAGTTTGAGCGGATGCCTTCTTTTGAGCGGATGCCTTAGTTTGAGGGGCTGCCTTAGTTTGAGCGGTTGCCTTACTTTGAGCGGCTGCCTTAGTTTGAGCGGATGCCTCAGTGTGTGCGGTTGTCTTGGTTGGAAGGGCTGCCTTAGTTTGAGGGGTTGCCTTTCTTTGAGCTGTTGCCTTAGTTTGAGGGGTTGCCTTAGTTTGAGCGGATGCCTTAGTTTGAGGGGTTGCTTTAGTTTGAGCGGTTGCCTTAGTTTGAGCGGTTGCCTTAGTTTGACGGGTTGCTTTAGTTTGAGCGGCTGCCTTAGTTTGAGCGGTTGACTTAGTTTGAGGGGTTGCTTTAGTTTGAGCGGCTGCGTTAGTTTGAGCGGTTGCCTTAGTTTGAGCTGCTTCCTTAGTTTGAGCGGCTTCCTTAGTTTGAGCAGCTTCCTTAGTTTGAGCGGCTGCATTAGTTTGAGGGGTTGCCTTAGTTTGATCGGCTTCCTTAGTTTGAGCGGCTGCCTTAGTTTGAGCGGTTCCCTCAGATGGAGGGGCTGCCTTAGTTTGTGGGGTTGCTTTAGTTTGAGCGGTTGCCTTAGTTTGAAGGGCTGCCTTAGTTTGAGCGGTTGCCTTAGTTTGAGTGGTTGCCTTAGTTTGAGGGGTTGCCTTAGTTTGAGGGGCTGCCTTAGTTTGAGCGGTTGCCTTTGTTTGAGTGGTTGCCTTAGTTGGAGGGGTTGCCTTAGTTTGAGTGGTTGCTTTAGGTTGTGGGGCTGCCTTAGTTGGAGGGGCTGCCTTAGTTTGAGGGGTTGCCTTAGTTTGAGCAGTTCCCTTATTTTGAGGGGCTGACTTAGTTTGAGCGGTTGATTAGTTTGAGGGGTTGCTTTAGTTTGAGCGGCTGCGTTAGTTTGAGCGGTTGCCTTAGTTTGAGGGGCTGCCTTAGTTTGAGGGGTTCCTTAAGTTTGAGCGGCTGCCTTAGTTTGAGGGGCTGCCTTAGTTTGAGCGGTTCCCTTAGATGGAGGGGCTGCCTTAGTTTGTGGGGTTGCTTTAGTTTGAGCGGTTGCCTTAGTTTGAGGGGCTGCCTTAGTTTGAGCGGGTGCCTTAGTTTGAGTGGTGCCTTAGTTTGAGCGGCTGCCTTAGATTGAGGGGTTGCTTTAGTTTGAGCGGCTGCCTTAGTTTGAGGGGCAGCCTTAGTTTGAGCGGTTGCCTTAGTTTGAGCGGATGCCTTAGCTTGAGGGGCTGCCTTAGATTGAGGGGTTGCCTTCGTTTGAGCGGCTGCCTTTTTTTGAGAGGTTGCCTTAGTTTGAGCGGCTGCCTCAGTGCGAGCGGCTGCCTTAGTTTGAGCGGATGCCTTCTTTTGAGCGGATGCCTTAGTTTGAGCGGTTGCCTTAGTTTGAGTGGCTGCCTCAGTTTGAGCGGCTGCCTTAGTTTGAGCGGATGCCTTAGTTTGAGCGGCTGCATTAGTGTGAGCGGTTGCCTTAGTTTGAGCGGCTGCATTAGTGTGAGCGGCTGCCTTAGTTTGAGGGGTTCCCTTAGTTTGAGCGGCTGCCTTAGTGTGTGCGACTGCCTTAGTTTGAGGGGTTGCCTTAGTTTGAGCGGCTGCATTAGTGTGAGCGGCTGCCTTACTTTGAGCTGTTGCCTTAGTTTGAGCGGATGCCTTAGTTTGACGAGTTGCTTTAGTTTGAGCGGCTGCCTTAGTTTGAGGGGTTGCCTTAGTTTGAGCGGCTGCCTTAGTTTGAGCGGCTGCCTTAGTTTGAGCGGATGCCTTCTTTTGAGCGGAAGTCTTAGTTTGAGGGGCTGCCTTAGTTTGAGCGGTTGCCTTACTTTGAGCGGCTGCCTTAGTTTGAGCGGATGCCTCAGTGTGTGCGGTTGTCTTGGTTCGAGGGGCTGCCTTAGTTTGAGGGGTTGCCTTTCTTTGAGCTGTTGCCTTAGTTTGAGGGGTTGCCTTAGTTTGAGCGGATGCCTTAGTTTGAGGGGTTGCTGTAGTTTGAGCGGTTGCCTTAGTTTGAGCGGTTGCCTTAGTTTGACGGGTTGCTTTAGTTTGAGCGGCTGCCTTAGTTTGAGCGGTTGACTTAGTTTGAGGGGTTGCTTTAGTTTGAGCGGCTGCGTTAGTTTGAGCGGTTGCCTTAGTTTGAGGGGCTGCCTTAGTTTGAGGGGTTCCTTAAGTTTGAGTGACTGCCTTAGTTTGAGGGGCTGCCTTAGTTTGAGCGTTTGCCTCATTTTGAGTGGTTGCCTTATTTGGAGGGGTTGCCTTAGTTTGAGGGGTTGCTTTAGGTTGAGGGGCTGCCTTAGTTTGAGGGGCTGCCTTAGTTTGAGCGGTTGCCTTAGTTTGAGTGGTTGCCTTATTGGTGGGGTTGCCTTAGTTTGAGCGGTTGCCTTCGTTTGAGGGGCTGCCTTAGTTTGAACTTTTGCCTTAGTTTGAGTGGTTGCCTTAGTTTGAGGTGTTGCTTTAGGTTGAGGGGCTGCCTTAGTTTGAGCGGTTGCCTTAGTTTGAGTGGTTGCCTTAGTTGGAGGCTTTGCCTTAGTTTGAGGGGTTGCTTTAGGTTGAGGGGCTGCCTTAGTTTGAGGGGCTGCCTTAGTTTGTGGGGTTGCTTTAGTTTGAGCGGTTGCCTTAGTTTGAGTGGGTGCCTCAGTTTGAGGGGTTGCCTTCGTTTGAGCGGATGCTTTAGTTTGAGCGGTTGCCTTAGTTTGAGGGGTTGCTTTCGTTTGTGCGGCTGCCTTCTTTTGAGCGGATGCCTTAGTTTGAGCGGCTGCCTTAGTTTGAGGGGTTGCTTTAGTTTGAGCAGCTGCCTTTGTTTGAGCGGCTGCCTTAGATTGAGGGGTTGCTTTAGTTTGAGCGGCTGCCTTAGTTTGAGGGGCTGCCTTAGTTTAAGCGGTTGCCTTAGTTTGAGCGGATGCCTTAGGTTGAGGGGCTGCCTTAGATTGAGGGGATGCCTTCGTTATAGCGGCTGCCTTTTTTTGAGAGGTTGCCTTAGTTTGAGCGGCTGCCTCAGTGCGAGCGGCTGCCTTACTTTGAGCGGATGCCTTCTTTTGAGCGGATGCCTTAGTTTGACGGGCTACCTTAGTTTGAACGGCTGCCTTCTTTTGACGGATGCCTTCGTTTGAGCGGTTGCCTTAGTTTGAGCGGCTGCCTCAGTTTGAGCGGCTGCCTTAGTTTGAGCGGATGCCTTAGTTTGAGTGGCTGCCTTCGTGTGAGCGGTTGCCTTAGTATGAGCGGCTGCCTCAGTTTGAGCGGCTGCCTTAGTTTGAGCGGATGCCTTAGTTTGAGTGGCTGCCTTAGTGTGAGCGGCTGCCTTAGTTTGAGGGGTTGCCTTAGTTTGAGCGTCTGCCTTAGTGTGATCGGCTGCCTTAGTTTGAGGGGTTGCCTTAGTTTGAGCGGCTGCCTTAGTGTGAGCGACTGCCTTAGTTTGAGGGGTTGCCTTACTTTGAGCTGTTGCCTTAGTTTGAGCGGATGCCTTAGTTTGAGGAGTTGCTTTAGTTTGAGTGGCTGCCTTAGTTTGAGGGGTTGCCTTAGTTTGAGCGGCTGCCTTCGTTTGAGCGGCTGCCTTAGTTTGAGCGGATGCCTTCTTTTGAGCGGATGTCTTAGTTTGAAGGGCTGCCTTAGTTTGAGCGGATCCTCAGTTTGAGGGGTTGCTTTAGTTTGAGCGGTTGCCTTAGTTTTAGCGGTTGCCTTAGTTTGAGCGGTTGCCTTACTTTGAGCGGCTGCCTTAGTTTGAGCGGATGCCTTAGTTTGAGGGGTTGCTTTAGTTTGAGCGGCTGCCTTAGTTTGAGCGGATGCCTTCTTTTGAGCGGATGTCTTAGATTGAGGGGCTGCCTTAGTTTGAGCGGTTGCCTTACTTTGAGCGGATGCCTCAGTGTGTGCGGTTGTCTTGGTTCGAGGGGCTGCCTTAGTTTGAGGGGTTGCCTTTCTTTGAGCTGTTGCCTTAGTTTGAGGGGTTGCCTTAGTTTGAGCGGATGCCTTAGTTTGAGGGGTTGCTTTAGTTTGAACGGTTGCCTTAGTTTGAGCGGTTGCCTTAGTTTGACGGGTTGCTTTAGTTTGAGCGGCTGCCTTAGTTTGAGCGGTTGACTTAGTTTGAGGGGTTGCTTTAGTTTGAGCGGCTGCGTTAGTTTGAGCGGTTGCCTTAGTTTGAGGGGCTGCCTTAGTTTGAGGGGTTCCTTAAGTTTGAGCGGCTGCCTTAGTTTGAGGGGCTGCCTTAGTTTGAGGGGTTGCCTTAGTTTGAGCGTTTGCCTCATTTTGAGTGGTTGCCTTATTTGGAGGGGTTGCCTTAGTTTGAGGGGTTGCTTTAGGTTGAGGGGCTGCCTTAGTTTGAGGGGCTGCCTTAGTTTGAGCGGTTGCCTTAGTTTGAGTGGTTGCCTTATTGGAGGGGTTGCCTTAGTTTGAGCGGTTGCCTTCGTTTGAGGGGCTGCCTTAGTTTGAACTGTTGCCTTAGTTTGAGTGGTTGCCTTAGTTGGAGGGGTTGCCTTAGTTTGAGGGGTTGCTTTAGTTTGAGCAGCTGCCTTTGTTTGAGCGGCGGCCTTAGATTGAGGGGTTGCTTTAGTTTGAGCGGCTGCCTTAGTTTGAGGGGCTGCCTTAGTTTGAGCGGTTGCCTTAGTTTGAGCGGATGCCTTAGGTTGAGGGGCTGCCTTAGATTGAGGGGTTGCCTTCGTTTGAGCGGCTGCCTTTTTTTGAGAGGTTGCCTTAGTTTGAGGCTTTGCCTTAGTTTGAGGGGTTGCTTTAGGTTGAGGGGCTGCCTTAGTTTGAGGGGCTGCCTTAGTTTGAGCGGCTGCCTCAGTGCGAGCGGCTGCCTTAGTTTGAGCGGATGCCTTCTTTTGAGCGGTTGCCTTAGTTTGAGCGGCTGCCTTAGTTTGAGCGGATGCCTTAGTTTGAGGGGCTGCCTTAGTTTGAACTGTTGCCTTAGTTTGAGTGGTTGCCTTAGTTGGAGGGGTTGCCTTAGTTTGAGGGGTTGCTTTAGTTTGAGGGGCTGCCTTAGTTTGAGCGGTTGCCTTAGTTTGAGTGGTTGCCTTAGTTGGAGGGGTTGCCTTAGTTTGAGGGGCTGCCTTAGTTTGAGCGGCTGCCTTAGTTTGAGCGGTTCCCTTAGTTTGAGGGGCTGCCTTAGTTTGTGGGGTTGCTTTAGTTTGAGCGGTTGCCTTAGTTTGAGGGGTTGCTTTAGTTTGTGCGGCTGCCTTCTTTTGAGCGGATGCCTTAGTTTGAGCGGCTGCCTTAGTTTGAGGGGTTGCTTTAGTTTGAGCAGCTGCCTTTGTTTGAGCGGCGGCCTTAGATTGAGGGGTTGCTTTAGTTTGAGCGGCTGCCTTAGTTTGAGGGGCTGCCTTAGTTTGAGCGGTTGCCTTAGTTTGAGCGGATGCCTTAGGTTGAGGGGCTGCCTTAGATTGAGGGGTTGCCTTCGTTTGAGCGGCTGCCTTTTTTTGAGAGGTTGCCTTAGTTTCAGCGGCTGCCTCAGTGCGAGCGGCTGCCTTAGTTTGAGCGGATGCCTTCTTTTAAGCGGATGCCTTAGTTTGAGGGGCTGCCTTAGTTTGAGGGGTTGCCTCAGTTTGAGCGGTTGCCTTAGTTTGAGGCGTTGCCTTAGTTTGAGCGGTTGCCTTAGTTTGAGGGGTTGCCTTAGTTTGAGCGGTAGCCTTAGTTTGAGGGGCTGCCTTAGTTTGAGGGGCTGCCTTAGTTTGAGCGTTGGCCTTAGTTTGAGGGGCTGCCTTCGTGTGAGCGGCTGCCTTAGTTTGAGCGGCTGCCTTTGTTTGAGGGGCTGCCTTAGTTTGAGGGGCTACCTGAGTTTGAGCCGTTGCCTTAATTTGAGCGATTGCCTTAGTTTGAGGGGTTGCCTTACTTTGAGCGGCTGCCTTAGTTTGAGCGGTTGCCTTAGTTTGAGGGGTTGCCTTAGTTAGAGCGGCTGCCTTAGTTTGAGGGGCTGCCTTAGTTTGAGGGGTTGCCTTAGTTTGAGCGGCTTCCTTAGTTTGAGCAGCTTCCTTAGTTTGAGCGGCTGCATTAGTTTGAGGGGGTGCCTTAGTTTGAGCGGCTTCCTTAGTTTGAGCGGCTGCCTTCGTTTGAGCGGTTCCCTTAGATGGAGGGGCTGCCTTAGTTTGAGCGGTTGCCTTAGTTTGAGTGGTTGCCTTAGTTTGAGGGGTTGCCTTATTTTGAGGGGTTGCCTTAGTTTGAGGGGCTGCCTTAGTTTGAGCGGTTGCCTTAGTTGGAGGGGTTGCCTTAGTTTGAGTTGTTGCTTTAGGTTGAGGGGCTGCCTTAGTTTGAGGGGCTGCCTTAGTTTGAGCGGTTGCCTTAGTTTGAGTGGCTGCCTTAGTTTGACCGGTTGCTTAGTTTGAGTGGTTGCCTTAATTGGAGGGGTTGCCTTAGTTTGAGGGGTTGCTTTAGGTTGAGGGGTTGCTTTAGTTAGAGCGGCTGCCTTAGTTTGAGCGGTTGCCTTAGTTTGAGGGGTTGCTTTAGTTTGAGCGGCTGCGTTAGTTTGAGCGGTTGCCTTAGTTTGAGGGGCTGCCTTAGTTTGAGGGGTTCCTTAAGTTTGAGCGGCTGCCGTAGTTTGAGGGGCTGCCTTAGTTTGAGCGTTGGCCTTAGTTTGAGGGGCTGCCTTAGTGTGAGCGGCTGCCTTAGTTTGAGCGGTTGCCTTAGTTTGAGCGGCTGCCTTTGTTTGAGGGGCTGCCTTAGTTTGAGGGGCTACCTTAGTTTGAGCCGTTGCCTTAGTTTGAGGGGTTGCCTTAGTTTGAGCGGCTGCCTCAGTTTGAGGGGCTGCCTTAGTTTGAGCGGCTGCCTCAGTTTGAGGGGCTGCCTTAGTTTGAGCTGCTGCTTCAGTTTGAGGGTTTGCCTTAGTTTGAGGGGCTGCCTTAGTTTGAGCGGATTCCTTAGTTTGAGCGGCTTCCTTAGTTTGAGCAGCTTCCTTAGTTTGAGCGGCTGCATTAGTTTGAGGGGTTGCCTTAGTTTGAGCGGCTTCCTTAGTTTGAGCGGCTGCCTTAGTTTGAGCGGTTCCCTCAGATGGAGGGGCTGCCTTAGTTTGTGGGGTTGCTTTAGTTTGAGCGGTTGCCTTAGTTTGAAGGGCTGCCTTCGTTTGAGCGGTTGCCTTAGTTTGAGTGGTTGCCTTAGTTGGAGGGGTTGCCTTAGTTTGAGTGGTTGCTTTAGGTTGAGGGGCTGCCTTAGTTTGAGGGGCTGCCTTAGTTTGAGGGGTTGCCTTAGTTTGAGCAGTTCCCTTAGTTTGAGGGGCTGCCTTAGTTTGAGGGGCTGCCTTAGTTTGAGCGGTTGCCTTAGTTTGAGGGGCTGCCTTATTTTGAGGGGCTGCCTTAGATTGAGCGGTTGCCTTAGTTTGAGCGGCTGCCTTAGTTTGAGGGGCTGCCTTAGTTTGAGGGGCTGCCTTAGTTTGAGCGGTTGCCTTAGTTTGAGGGGTTGCCTTAGTTTGAGCGGCTTTCTTAGTTTGAGCGGTTGCCTTAGTTTGAGAGTCTGCCTTAGTTTGAGGGGTTGCCTTAGTTTGAACGGCTGCCTGAGTTTGAGGGGCTGCCTTAGTTTGAGGGGTTGCCTTTGTTTGAGCGGTTGCTTTAGTTTGAGAGTCTGCCCTAGTTTGAGCGGCTGCCTTAGTTTGAGGGGTTGCCTTAGTTTGAGCGGCTGCCTTCGTGTGAGGGGTTGCCTCAGTTTGAGGGGTTGCCTTAGTTTGAGCTGTTGCTTTAGTTTGTGAGTCTGCCTTAGTTTGAGGGGTTGCCTTAGTTTGAGGGGTTGCCTTTGTTTGAGCCGTTGCCTTAGTTAGAGCGGTTGCTTTAGTTTGAGAGTCTGCCTTAGTTTGAGGGGTTGCCTTATTTTGAGAGTCTGCCTTAGTTTGAGCGGATGCCTGAGTTTGAGCGGTTGCCTTAGTTTGAGATTCTGCTTAGTTTGAGAGGCTGCCTTAGTTTGAGCGGTTGCCTTAGTTTGAGCGGCTGCCTAAGATTGAGCGGATGCCTTAGTTTGAGGTGTTGCCTGAGTTAGTGCGGTTGCCTTATTTTGAGGAGCTGCCTTAGTTTGAGATTCTGCTTAGTTTGAGCGGCTGCCTCAGTTTTAGCGGTTGCCATAGTTTGAGCGGCTGCCTTAGTTTGAGGGGCTGCCTTAGTTTGAGGGGTTGCCTTAGGTTGAGCGGCTGCATTAGTTTGAGCGGTTCCCTTAGTTTGAGGGGCTGCCTTTGTTTGTGGGGTTGCTTTAGTTTGAGCGGCTGCCTCAGTTTGAGCGGCTGCCTCAGTTTGAGCAGTTGCCTTAGTTTGAGCGGCTGCCTCAGTTTGAACGGCAGACTTAGTTTTAACGGTTGCCTTAGTTTGAACGGTTGCCTTAGTTTGAGTGTTTGCCTTAGTTTGAACGGATGCCATAGTTTGAAGGTTTCCCTTAGTTTGAGGGGTTGCCTCAGTTTGAGCGGCTGCCTCAGTTTGAGCGGTTGCCTTAGTTTGAGCGGATGCCTTAGTTTGAGCGGCTGCCTTAGAGTGAGCGGTTGCCTTAGTTTGAGCGGCTGCCTTAGTGTGAGCGGCTGCCTTAGTTTGAGGGGTTGCCTTAGTTTGAGCGGCTGCCTTAGTGTGAGCGACTGCCTTAGTTTGAGGGGTTGCCTTACTTTGAGCTGTTGCCTTAGTTTGAGCGGATGCCTTAGTTTGAGCGGATGCCTTAGTTTGAGCGGCTGCCTTAGAGTGAGCGGTTGCCTTAGTTTGAGCGGCTGCCTTAGTGTGAGCGGCTGCCTTAGTTTGAGGGGTTGCCTTAGTTTGAGCGGCTGCCTTAGTGTGAGCGACTGCCTTAGTTTGAGGGGTTGCCTTACTTTGAGCTGTTGCCTTAGTTTGAGCGGCTGCCTTAGTTTGAGCGGCTGCCTTCGTTTGAGCGGATGCCTCAGTGTGTGCGGTTGTCTTGGTTCGAGGGGTTGCCTTAGTTTGAGCGGCTGCCTTAGTGTGAGCGACTGCCTTAGTTTGAGGGGTTGCCTTACTTTGAGCTGTTGCCTTAGTTTGAGCGGCTGCCTTAGTTTGAGCGGCTGCCTTCGTTTGAGCGGATGCCTCAGTGTGTGCGGTTGTCTTGGTTCGAGGGGCTGCCTTAGTTTGAGGGGTTGCCTTTCTTTGAGCTGTTGCCTTAGTTTGAGGGGTTGCCTTAGTTTGAGCGGATGCCTTAGTTTGAGTGGTTGCTTTAGTTTGAGCGGCTGCCTTAGTTTGAGCTGTTGACTTAGTTTGAGGGGTTGCTTTAGTTTGAGCGGCTGCGTTCGTTTGAGCTGTTGCCTTAGTTTGAGGGGCTGCCTTAGTTTGAGGGGTTCCTTAAGTTTGAGCGGCTGCCTTAGTTTGAGGGGCTGCCTTAGTTTGAGGGGTTGCCTTACTTTGAGTGGTTGCCTTAGTTTGAGCGGTTGCCTTCGTTTGAGGGGCTGCCTTAGATTGAACTGTTGCCTTCGTTTGAGTGGTTGCCTTAGTTGGAGGGTTTGCCTTAGTTTGAGCGGTTGCCTTAGTTTGAGGGGCTGCCTTAGTTTGAGCGGTTGCCTTAGTTTGAGTGGTTGCCTTAGTTGGAGGCTTTGCCTTAGTTTGAGGGGTTGCTTTAGGTTGAGGGGCTGCCTTAGTTTGAGGGGCTGCCTTAGTTTGAGCGGCTGCCTTAGTTTGAGCGGTTCCCTTAGTTTGCGGGGCTGCCTGAGTTTGTGGGGTTGCTTTAGTTTGAGCGGTTGCCTTAGTTTGAGTGGGTGCCTCAGTTTGAGGGGTTGCCTTCGTTTGTGCGGATGCTTTAGTTTGAGCGGTTGCCTTAGTTTGAGGGGTTGCTTTAGTTTGTGCGGTTGCCTTCTTTTGAGCGGATGCCTTAGTTTGAGCGGCTGCCTTAGTTTGAGCGGCTGCCTTAGTTTGAGCGGCTGCCTTAGATTGGGGGGTTGCTTTAGTTTGAGCGGCTGCCTTAGTTTGAGGGGCTGCCTTAGTTTGAGCGGTTGCCTTAGTTTGAGCGGATGCCTTAGGTTGAGGGGCTGCCTTAGATTGAGGGGTTGCCTTCGTTTGAGCGGCTGCCTTTTTTTGAGAGGTTGCCTTAGTTTCAGCGGCTGCCTCAGTGCGAGCGGCTGCCTTAGTTTGAGCGGATGCCTTCTTTTGAGCGGATGCCTTAGTTTGAGGGGCTGCCTTAGTTTGAACGGCTGCCTTCTTTTGAGCGGATGCCTTAGTTTGAGCGGTTGCCTTAGTTTGAGCGGCTGCCTCAGTTTGAGCGGCTGCCTTAGTTTGAGCGGAGGCCTTAGTTTGATCGGCTGCCTTAGTGTGAGCGGTTGCCTTAGTTTGAGCGGCTGCCTTAGTGTGAGCGGCTGCCTTAGTTTGAGGGGTTGCCTTACTTTGAGCTGTTGCCTTAGTTTGAGCGGATGCCTTAGTTTGAGGAGTTGCTTTAGTTTGAGCGGCTGCCTTAGTTTGAGGGGTTGCCTTAGTTTGAGCGGCTGCCTTCGTTTGAGCGGCTGCCTTAGTTTGAGCGGATGCCTTCTTTTGAGCGGATGTCTTAGTTTGAGGGGCTGCCTTAGTTTGAGCGGTTGCCTTACTTTGAGCGGCTGCCTTAGTTTGAGCGGATGCCTCAGTTTGTGCGGTTGTCTTGGGTCGAGGGGCTGCCTTAGTTTGAGGGGTTGCCTTTCTTTGAGCTGTTGCCTTAGTTTGAGGGGTTGCCTTAGTTTGAGCGGATGCCTTAGTTTGAGGGGTTGCTTTAGTTTGAGCGGTTGCCTTAGTTTGAGCGGTTGCCTTAGTTTGAAGGGTTGCTTTAGTTTGAGCGGCTGCCTTAGTTTGAGCGGTTGACTTTGTTTGAGGGGTTGCTTTAGTTTGAGCGGCTGCGTTAATTTGAGCGGTTGCCTTAGTTTGAGGAGCTGCCTTAGTTTGAGGGGTTTCTTAAGTTTGAGCGGCTGCATTAGTTTGAGGGGCTGCCTTAGTTTGAGGGGTTGCCTCAGTTTGAGCGGTTGCCTTAGTTTGAGGGGAGGCCTTAGTTTGAGCGGTTGCCTTAGTTTGATGGGTTGCCTTAGTTTGAGCGGTTGCCTTAGTTTGAGGGGCTGCCTTAGTTTGAGCGGCTGCCTTAGTTTGAGCGTTGGCCTTAGTTTGAGGGGCTGCCTTAGTGTGAGCGGCTGCCTTAGTTTGAGCGGTTGCCTTAGTTTGAGCGGCTGCCTTTGTTTGAGGGGTTGCCTTACTTTGAGAGGCTTCCTTAGTTTGAGCAGCTTCCTCAGTTTGAGCGGCTGCATTAGTTTGAGGGGTTGCCTTAGTTTTAGCGGCTTCCTTAGTTTGAGTCGCTGCCTTAGTTTGAGCGGTTCCCTTAGATGGAGGGGCTGCCTTAGTTTGTGGGGTAGCTTTAGTTTGAGCGGTTGCCTTAGTTTGAGGGGCTGCCTTGGTTTGAGCGGTTGCCTTAGTTTGAGTTGTTGCCTTAGTTTGAGGGGTTGCCTTAGTTTGAGGGGCTGCCTTAGTTTGAGCGGTTGCCTTAGTTTGAGTGGTTGCCTTAGTTGGAGGGGTTGCCTTAGTTTGAGTTGTTGCTTTAGGTTGAGGGGCTGCCTTAGTTTGAGGGGCTGCCTTAGTTTGAGCGGTTGCCTTAGTTTGAGTGGTTGCCTTAGTTGGAGGGGTTACCTTAGTTTGAGTTGTTGCTTTAGGTTGAGGGGCTGCCTTAGTTTGAGGGGCTGCCTTAGTTTGAGCGGTTGCCTTAGTTTGAGTGGCTGCCTTAGTTTGAGCGGTTGCCTTAGTTTGAGGAGTTGCTTTAGTTTGAGCGGCTGCTTTAGTTTGAGGGGCTGCCTTAGTTTGAGGGGTTCCTTAAGTTTGAGCGGCTGCCTTAGTTTGAGGGGCTGCCTTAGTTTGAGCGTTGGCCTTAGTTTGAGGGGCTGCCTTAGTGTGAGCGGCTGCCTTAGTTTGAGCGGTTTCCTTAGTTTGAGCGGCTGCCTTTGTTTGAGGGGCTGCCTTAGTTTGAGGGGCTACCTTAGTTTGAGCCGTTGCCTTAGTTTGAGGGGTTGCCTTAGTTTGAGCGGCTGCCTCAGTTTGAGGGGCTGCCTTAGTTTGAGCGGCTGCCTCAGTTTGAGGGGCTGCCTTAGTTTGAGCTGCTGCTTCAGTTTGAGGGTTTGCCTTAGTTTGAGGGGCTGCCTTAGTTTGAGCGGCTTCCTTAGTTTGAGCGGCTGCCTTAGTTTGAGCGGTTCCCTCAGATGGAGGGGCTGCCTTAGTTTGTGGGGTTGCTTTAGTTTGAGCGGTTGCCTTAGTTTGAAGGGCTGCCTTAGTTTGAGCGGTTGCCTTAGTTTGAGTGGTTGCCTTAGTTTGAGGGGTTGCCTTAGTTTGAGGGGCTGCCTTAGTTTGAGGGGTTGCTTTAGGTTGAGGGGCTGCCTTAGTTTGAGGGGCTGCCTTAGTTTGAGCGGCTGCCTTAGTTTGAGCGGTTCCCTTAGTTTGCGGGGCTGCCTGAGTTTGTGGGGTTGCTTTAGTTTGAGCGGTTGCCTTAGTTTGAGTGGGTGCCTCAGTTTGAGGGGTTGCCTTCGTTTGAGCGGATGCTTTAGTTTGAGCGGTTGCCTTAGTTTGAGGGGTTGCTTTAGTTTGTGCGGTTGCCTTCTTTTGAGCGGATGCCTTAGTTTGAGCGGTTGCTTTAGTTTGAGCGGCTGCCTTAGTTTGAGCGGCTGCCTTAGATTGGGGGGTTGCTTTAGTTTGAGCGGCTGCCTTAGTTTGAGCGGTTGCCTTAGTTTGAGCGGATGCCTTAGGTTGAGGGGCTGCCTTAGATTGAGGGGTTGCCTTCGTTTGAGCGGCTGCCTTTTTTTGAGAGGTTGCCTTAGTTTCAGCGGCTGCCTCAGTGCGAGCGGCTGCCTTAGTTTGAGCGGATGCCTTCTTTTGAGCGGATGCCTTAGTTTGAGGGGCTGCCTTAGTTTGAACGGCTGCCTTCTTTTGAGCGGATGCCTTAGTTTGAGCGGTTGCCTTAGTTTGAGCGGCTGCCTCAGTTTGAGCGGCTGCCTTAGTTTGAGCGGATGCCTTAGTTTGATCGGCTGCCTTAGTGTGAGCGGTTGCCTTAGTTTGAGCGGCTGCCTTAGTGTGAGCGGCTGCCTTAGTTTGAGGGGTTGCCTTACATTGAGCTGTTGCCTTAGTTTGAGCGGATGCCTTAGTTTGAGGAGTTGCTTTAGTTTGAGCGGCTGCCTTAGTTTGAGGGGTTGCCTTAGTTTGAGCGGCTGCCTTCGTTTGAGCGGCTGCCTTAGTTTGAGCGGATGCCTTCTTTTGAGCGGATGTCTTAGTTTGAGGGGCTGCCTTAGTTTGAGCGGTTGCCTTACTTTGAGCGGCTGCCTTAGTTTGAGCGGATGCCTCAGTTTGTGCGGTTGTCTTGGGTCGAGGGGCTGCCTTAGTTTGAGGGTTTGCCTTTCTTTGAGCTGTTGCCTTAGTTTGAGGGGTTGCCTTAGTTTGAGCGGATGCCTTAGTTTGAGGGGTTGCTTTAGTTTGAGCGGTTGCCTTAGTTTGAGCGGTTGCCTTAGTTTGAAGGGTTGCTTTAGTTTGAGCGGCTGCCTTAGTTTGAGCGGTTGACTTTGTTTGAGGGGTTGCTTTAGTTTGAGCGGCTGCGTTAATTTGAGCGGTTGCCTTAGTTTGAGGGGCTGCCTTAGTTTGAGGGGTTTCTTAAGTTTGAGCGGCTGCATTAGTTTGAGGGGCTGCCTTAGTTTGAGGGGTTGCCTCAGTTTGAGCGGTTGCCTTAGTTTGAGGGGAGGCCTTAGTTTGAGCGGTTGCCTTAGTTTGATGGGTTGCCTTAGTTTGAGCGGTTGCCTTAGTTTGAGGGGCTGCCTTAGTTTGAGCGGCTGCCTTAGTTTGAGCGTTGGCCTTAGTTTGAGGGGCTGCCTTAGTGTGAGCGGCTGCCTTAGTTTGAGCGGTTGCCTTAGTTTGAGCGGCTGCCTTTGTTTGAGGGGTTGCCTTACTTTGAGAGGCTTCCTTAGTTTGAGCAGCTTCCTCAGTTTGAGCGGCTGCATTAGTTTGAGGGGTTGCCTTAGTTTTAGCGGCTTCCTTAGTTTGAGCCGCTGCCTTAGTTTGAGCGGTTCCCTTAGATGGAGGGGCTGCCTTAGTTTGTGGGGTAGCTTTAGTTTGAGCGGTTGCCTTAGTTTGAGGGGCTGCCTTGGTTTGAGCGGTTGCCTTAGTTTGAGTTGTTGCCTTAGTTTGAGGGGTTGCCTTAGTTTGAGGGGCTGCCTTAGTTTGAGCGGTTGCCTTAGTTTGAGTGGTTGCCTTAGTTGGAGGGGTTGCCTTAGTTTGAGTTGTTGCTTTAGGTTGAGGGGCTGCCTTAGTTTGAGGGGCTGCCTTAGTTTGAGCGGTTGCCTTAGTTTGAGTGGTTGCCTTAGTTGGAGGGGTTACCTTAGTTTGAGTTGTTGCTTTAGGTTGAGGGGCTGCCTTAGTTTGAGGGGCTGCCTTAGTTTGAGCGGTTGCCTTAGTTTGAGTGGCTGCCTTAGTTTGAGCGGTTGCCTTAGTTTGAGGAGTTGCTTTTGTTTGAGCGGCTGCCTTAGTTTGAGGGGCTGCCTTAGTTTGAGCTTTGGCCTTAGTTTGAGGGGCTGCCTTAGTGTGAGCGGCTGCCTTAGTTTGAGCGGTTTCCTTAGTTTGAGCGGCTGCCTTTGTTTGAGGGGCTGCCTTAGTTTGAGGGGCTACCTTAGTTTGAGCCGTTGCCTTAGTTTGAGGGGTTGCCTTAGTTTGAGCGGCTGCCTCAGTTTGAGGGGCTGCCTTAGTTTGAGCGGCTGCCTCAGTTTGAGGGGCTGCCTTAGTTTGAGCTGCTGCTTCAGTTTGAGGGTTTGCCTTAGTTTGAGGGGCTGCCTTAGTTTGAGCGGCTTCCTTAGTTTGAGCAGCTGCCTTAGTTTGAGCGGTTCCCTCAGATGGAGGGGCTGCCTTAGTTTGTGGGGTTGCTTTAGTTTGAGCGGTTGCCTTAGTTTGAAGGGCTGCCTTAGTTTGAGCGGTTGCCTTAGTTTGAGTGGTTGCCTTAGTTTGAGGGGTTGCCTTAGTTTGAGGGGCTGCCTTAGTTTGAGCGGTTGCCTTTGTTTGAGTGGTTGCCTTAGTTGGAGGGGTTGCCTTAGTTTGAGTGGTTGCTTTAGGTTGAGGGGCTGCCTTAGTTTGAGGGGCTGCCTTAGTTTGAGGGGCTGCCTTAGTTTGAGCGGTTGCCTTAGTTTGAGGGGCTGCCTTAGTTTGAGGGGCTGCCTCAGATTGAGCGGTTGCCTTAGTTTGAGCGGCTGCCTTAGTTTGAGGGGCTGCCTTAGTTTGAGGGGCTGCCTTAGTTTGAGCGGTTGCCTTAGTTTGAGGGGTTGCCTTAATTTGAGCGGCTTTCTTAGTTTGAGCGGTTGCCTTAGTTTGAGAGTCTGCCTTAGTTTGAGGGGTTGCCTTAGTTTGAACGGCTGCCTGAGTTTGAGGGGCTGCCTTAGTTTGAGGGGTTGCCTTTGTTTGAGCGGTTGCTTTAGTTTGAGAGTCTGCTCTAGTTTGAGCGGCTGCCTTAGTTTGAGGGGTTGCCTTAGTTTGATCGGCTGCCTTAGTGTGAGCGGTTGCCTCAGTTTGAGGGGTTGCCTTAGTTTGAGCTGTTGCTTTAGTTTGTGAGTCCGCCTTAGTTTGAGGGGTTGCCTTAGTTTGAGGGGTTGCCTTTGTTTGAGCCGTGGCCTTAGTTAGAGCGGTTGCTTTAGTTTGAGAGTCTGCCTGAGTTTGAGGGGTTGCCTTATTTTGAGAGTCTGCCTTAGTTTGAGCGGATGCCTGAGTTTGAGCGGTTGCCTTAGTTTGAGATTCTGCTTCGTTTGAGAGGCTGCCTTAGTTTGAGCGGTTGCCTTAGTTTGAGCGGCTGCCTAAGATTGAGCGGATGCCTTAGTTTGAGGTGTTGCCTTAGTTAGTGCGGTTGCCTTATTTTGAGGAGCTGCCTTAGTTTGAGATTCTGCTTAGTTTGAGCGGCTGCCTCAGTTTTAGCGGTTGCCTTCGTTTGAGCGGCAGCCTTAGTTTGAGGGGCTGCCTTAGTTTGAGGGGTTGCCTTAGTTTGAGCGGCTGCATTAGTTTGAGCGGTTCCCTTAGTTTGAGGGGCTGCCTTTGTTTGTGGGGTTGCTTTAGTTTGAGCGGATGCCTCAGTTTAAGCGGCTGCCTCAGTTTGAGCAGTTGCCTCAGTTTGAACGGCAGACTTAGTTTTAACGGTTGCCTTCGTTTGAACGGTTGCCTTAGTTTGAGGGTTTGCCTTAGTTTGAACGGATGCCTTAGTTTGAGGGTTTCCCTTAGTTTGAGGGGTTGCCTCAATTTGAGCGGCTGCCTCAGTTTGAGCGGTTGCCTTAGTTTGAACGGTTGCCTTAGTTTGAGGGGTTGCCTTAGTTTGAACGGTTTCCTTAGTTTGAGGGTTTGCCTTAGTTTGAACGGATGACTTAGTTTGAGGGTTTGCCTTAGTTTGAGTGGTTGCCTTAGTTTGAACGGTTGCCTTAGTTTGAGTGTTTGCCTTAGTTTGAGGGGTTGCCTTAGTTTGAGGGTTTGCCTTAGTTTGAGGGGTTGCCTTAGTTTGAATGGTTGCCTTAGTTTGAGGGTTTGCCTTAGTTTGAACGGTTGCCTTAGTTTCAGGGTTTGCCTTAGTTTGAGGGGTTGCCTTAGTTTGAGGGGTTGCCTTAATTTGAGGGGCTGCCTTAGTTTGAACGGTTGCCTTAGTTTGAGGGTTTGCCTTCGTTTGAGGGGTTGCCTTAGTTTGAGGGGTTGCCTTATTTTGAGGGGTTGCCTTCGTTTGAGCGGCTGCCTTAGTTTGAGGGGATGCCTTAGTTTGAGCGGTTGCCTTAGTTTGAGGGGTTGCCTTCGTATGAGCGGCTGCCTTAGTTTGAGGGGTTGCCTTAGTTTGAGCAGTTGCCTTAGTTTGAACGGTTGCTCTAGTTTGAGAGTCTGCCTTAGTTTGAGCGGTTGCCTTAATATGAGGGGTTGCCTTAGTTTGAGCGGTTGCCTCAGTTAGAGCGGTTGCCTTATTTTGAGAGTCTGCCTTAGTTTGAGGGGTTGCCTTAGTTTGAGCATCTGCCTCAGTTTGAGCGTATGCCTTAGTTTGAGCGGTTGCCTTAATATGAGGGGTTGCCTTAGTTTGAGCGGTTGCCTCAGTTAGAGCGGTTGCCTTATTTTGAGAGTCTGCCTTAGTTTGAGGGGTTGCCTTAGTTTGAGCATCTGCCTCAGTTTGAGCGTATGCCTTAGTTTGAGCGGTTGCCTTAATATGAGGGGTTGCCTTAGTTTGAGCGGTTGCCTCAGTTAGAGCGGTTGCCTTATTTTGAGAGTCTGCCTTAGTTTGAGGGGTTGCCTTAGTTTGAGCATCTGCCTCAGTTTGAGCGTATGCCTTAGTTTGAGTGGTTGCCTTAGTTTGAGATTCTGCTTAGTGTGAGGGGCTGCCTTAGTTTTAGCGGTTGCCTTAGTTTGTGCGGCTGCCAAAGTTTGAGCGGCTGCCTTAGTTTGAGGGGTTGCCATAGTTAGAGCGGTTGCCTTATTTTGAGGGGCTGCCTTAGTTTGAGGGGTTGCCTTAGTTTGAGCGGCTGCTTTAGTTTGAGGGGCTGCCTTAGTTTGAGGAGTTGCTTTCGTTTGTGAGTCTGCCTTAGTTTGAGGCGTTGCCTTAGTTTGAGCGGTTGCCTTAGTTAGAGCGTTTGCTTTAGTTTGAGAGACCTCCTTAGTTTGAGGGGTTGCCTTATTTTGAGAGTCTGCCTTACTTTGAGGGGTTGCCTTAGTTTGAACGTCTGCATCAGTTTGAGCAGATGCCTGAGTTGAGCGGTTGCCTTAGTTTGAGATTCTGCTAAGGTTGAGGGGCTGCCTTAGTTTGAGCGGTTGCCTTAGTTTGAGCGGCTGCCTAAGTTTGAGCGGATGCCTTAGTTTGAGGTGTTGCCTTAGTTAGAGCGGTTGCCTTATTTTGAGGGGCTGCCTTAGTTTGAGATTCTGCTTAGTTTGAGCGGCTGCCTCAGTTTTAGCGGTTGCCTTAGTTTGAGCGGCTGCCTTAGTTTGAGCGGTTCGCTTAGATGGAGGGGCTGCCTTAGTTTGTGGGGTTGCTTTAGTTTGAGCGGTTGCCTTAGTTTGAGGGCCTGCCTTAGTTTGAGGGGTTGCCTTAGTTTGAGTGGTTGCCTTAGTTTGAGGGGTTGCCTTAGTTTGAGGGGCTGCCTTAGTTTGAGCGTTTGCCTCATTTTGAGTGGTTGCCTTATTTGGAGGGGTTGCCTTAGTTTGAGGGGTTGCTTTAGGTTGAGGGGCTGCCTTAGTTTGAGGGGCTGCCTTAGTTTGAGCGGTTGCCTTAGTTTGAGTGGTTGCCTTAGTTGGAGGGGTTGCCTTAGTTTGAGGGGTTGCTTTAGGTTGAGGGGCTGCCTTAGTTTTAGCGGTTGCCTTAGTTTGAGTGGTTGCCTTAGTTGGAGGCTTTGCCTTAGTTTGAGGGGTTGCTTTAGGTTGAGGGGCTGCCTTAGTTTGAGGGGCTGCATTAGTTTGAGCGGCTGCCTTAGTTTGAGCGGTTCCCTTAGTTTGCGGGGCTGCCTTAGTTTGTGGGGTTGCTTTATGTTGAGCGGTTGCCTTAGTTTGAGTGGGTGCCTCAGTTTGAGGGGTTGCCTTCGTTTGAGCGGATGCCTTAGTTTGAGCGGTTGCCTTAGTTTGAGGAGTTGCTTTATTTTGAGCGGCTGCCTTAGTTTCAGGGGTTGCCTTAGTTTGAGCGGCTGCCTTAGTTTGAGGAGTTGCTTTATTTTGAGCGGCTGCCTTAGTTTCAGGGGTTGCCTTAGTTTGAGCGGCTGCCTTAGTTTGAGCGGCTGCCTTAGTTTGAGCGGATGCCTTAGTTTGAGGAGTTGCTTTATTTTGAGCGGCTGCCTTAGTTTCAGGGGTTGCCTTAGTTTGAGCGGCTGCCTTAGTTTGAGCGGCTGCCTTAGTTTGAGCGGCTGCCTTCGTTTGAGCGGATGCCTCAGTGTGTGCGGTTGTCTTGGTTCGAGGGGCTGCCTTAGTTTGAGGGGTTGCCTTTCTTTGAGCTGTTGCCTTAGTTTGAGGGGTTGCCTTAGTTTGAGCGGATGCCTTAGTTTGAGGGGTTGCTTTAGTTTGAGCGGCTGCCTTAGTTTGAGCTGTTGACTTAGTTTGAGGGGTTGCTTTAGTTTGAGCGGCTGCGTTCGTTTGAGCTGTTGCCTTAGTTTGAGGGGCTGCCTTAGTTTGAGGGGTTCCTTAAGTTTGAGCGGCTGCCTTAGTTTGAGGGGCTGCCTTAGTTTGAGGGGTTGCCTTACTTTGAGTGGTTGCCTTATTGGAGGGGTTGCCTTAGTTTGAGCGGTTGCCTTAGTTGGAGGGTTTGCCTTAGTTTGAGGGGTTGCTTTAGGTTGAGGGGCTGCCTTAGTTTGAGCGGTTGCCTTAGTTTGAGTGGTTGCCTTAGTTGGAGGGTTTGCCTTAGTTTGAGGGGTTGCTTTAGGTTGAGGGGCTGCCTTAGTTTGAGCGGTTGCCTTAGTTTGAGTGGTTGCCTTAGTTGGAGGGTTTGCCTTAGTTTGAGGGGTTGCTTTAGGTTGAGGGGCTGCCTTAGTTTGAGCGGTTGCCTTAGTTTGAGTGGTTGCCTTAGTTGGAGGCTTTGCCTTAGTTTGAGGGGTTGCTTTAGGTTGAGGGGCTGCCTTAGTTTGAGGGGCTGCCTTAGTTTGAGCGGCTGCCTTAGTTTGAGCGGTTCCCTTAGTTTGCGGGGCTGCCTGAGTTTGTGGGGTTGCTTTAGTTTGAGCGGTTGCCTTAGTTTGAGTGGGTGCCTCAGTTTGAGGGGTTGCCTTCGTTTGAGCGGATGCTTTAGTTTGAGCGGTTGCCTTAGTTTGAGGGGTTGCTTTAGTTTGTGCGGTTGCCTTCTTTTGAGCGGATGCCTTAGTTTGAGCGGCTGCCTTAGTTTGAGGGGTTGCTTTAGTTTGAGCGGCTGCCTTAGTTTGAGCGGCTGCCTTAGATTGGGGGGTTGCTTTAGTTTGAGCGGCTGCCTTAGTTTGAGGGGCTGCCTTAGTTTGAGCGGTTGCCTTAGTTTGAGCGGATGCCTTAGGTTGAGGGGCTGCCTTAGATTGAGGGGTTGCCTTCGTTTGAGCGGCTGCCTTTTTTTGAGAGGTTGCCTTAGTTTCAGCGGCTGCCTCAGTGCGAGCGGCTGCCTTAGTTTGAGCGGATGCCTTCTTTTGAGCGGATGTCTTAGTTTGAGGGGCTGCCTTAGTTTGAGCGGTTGCCTTACTTTGAGCGGCTGCCTTAGTTTGAGCGGATGCCTCAGTTTGTGCGGTTGTCTTGGGTCGAGGGGCTGCCTTAGTTTGAGGGGTTGCCTTTCTTTGAGCTGTTGCCTTAGTTTGAGGGGTTGCCTTAGTTTGAGCGGATGCCTTAGTTTGAGGGGTTGCTTTAGTTTGAGTGGTTGCCTTAGTTTGAGCGGTTGCCTTAGTTTGAAGGGTTGCTTTAGTTTGAGCGGCTGCCTTAGTTTGAGCGGTTGACTTTGTTTGAGGGGTTGCTTTAGTTTGAGCGGCTGCGTTAGTTTGAGCGGTTGCCTTAGTTTGAGGGGCTGCCTTAGTTTGAGGGGTTTCTTAAGTTTGAGCGGCTGCATTAGTTTGAGGGGCTGCCTTAGTTTGAGGGGTTGCCTCAGTTTGAGCGGTTGCCTTAGTTTGAGGGGATGCCTTAGTTTGAGCGGTTGCCTTAGTTTGATGGGTTGCCTTAGTTTGAGCGGTTGCCTTAGTTTGAGGGGCTGCCTTAGTTTGAGCGGCTGCCTTAGTTTGAGCGTTGGCCTTAGTTTGAGGGGCTGCCTTAGTGTGAACGGCTGCCTTAGTTTGAGCGGTTGCCTTAGTTTGAGCGGCTGCCTTTGTTTGAGGGGTTGCCTTACTTTGAGAGGCTTCCTTAGTTTGAGCAGCTTCCTCAGTTTGAGCGGCTGCATTAGTTTGAGGGGTTGCCTTAGTTTTAGCGGCTTCCTTAGTTTGAGCCGCTGCCTTAGTTTGAGCGGTTCCCTTAGATGGAGGGGCTGCCTTAGTTTGTGGGGTAGCTTTAGTTTGAGCGGTTGCCTTAGTTTGAGGGGCTGCCTTGGTTTGAGCGGTTGCCTTAGCTTGAGTGGTTGCCTTAGTTTGAGGGGTTGCCTTAGTTTGAGGGGCTGCCTTAGTTTGAGCGGTTGCCTTAGTTTGAGTGGTTGCCTTAGTTGGAGGGGTTGCCTTAGTTTGAGTTGTTGCTTTAGGTTGAGGGGCTGCCTTAGTTTGAGGGACTGCCTTAGTTTGAGCGGTTGCCTTAGTTTGAGTGGTTACCTTAGTTTGAGTTGTTGCTTTAGGTTGAGGGGCTGCCTTAGTTTGAGGGGCTGCCTTAGTTTGAGCGGTTGCCTTAGTTTGTGTGGCTGCCTTAGTTTGAGCGGTTGCCTTAGTTTGAGGAGTTGCTTTAGTTTGAGCGGCTGCTTTAGTTTGAGCGGTTGCCTTAGTTTGAGGGGTTGCCTTAGTTTGAGGGGCTGCCTTAGTTGGAGGGGTTGCCTTAGTTTGAGTTGTTGCTTTAGGTTGAGGGGCTGCCTTAGTTTGAGGGGCTGCCTTAGTTTGAGCGGTTGCCTTAGTTTGAGTGGTTGCCTTAGTTGGAGGGGTTACCTTAGTTTGAGTTGTTGCTTTAGGTTGAGGGGCTGCCTTAGTTTGAGGGGCTGCCTTAGTTTGAGCGGTTGCCTTAGTTTGAGTGGCTGCCTTAGTTTGAGCGGTTGCCTTAGTTTGAGGAGTTGCTTTAGTTTGAGCGGCTGCTTTATTTTGAGCGGTTGCCTTAGTTTGAGGGGTTGCCTTAGTTTGAGGGGCTGCCTTAGTTTGAGCGGTTGCCTTAGTTTGAGTGGTTGCCTTAGTTGGAGGGGTTGCCTTAGTTTGAGTTGTTGCTTTAGGTTGAGGGGCTGCCTTAGTTTGAGGGGCTGCCTTAGTTTGAGCGGTTGCCTTAGTTTGAGTGGTTGCCTTAGTTTGAGGGGTTGCCTTAGTTTGAGGGGCTGCCTTAGTTTGAGTGGTTGCCTTAGTTGGAGGGGTTGCCTTAGTTTGAGTTGTTGCTTTAGGTTGAGGGGCTGCCTTAGTTTGAGGGGCTGCCTTAGTTTGAGCGGTTGCTTTATTTTGAGTGGTTGCCTTAGTTTGAGTGGTTGCCTTAGTTTGAGGGGCTGCCTTAGTTTGAGCGGCTGCTTTATTTTGAGTGGTTGCCTTAGTTTGAGGGGTTGCCTTAGTTTGAGGGGCTGCCTTAGTTTGAGCGGTTGCCTTAGTTTGAGTGGTTGCCTTAGTTGGAGGGGTTGCCTTAGTTTGAGTTGTTGCTTTAGGTTGAGGGGCTGCCTTAGTTTGAGGGGCTGCCTTAGTTTGAGCGGTTGCCTTAGTTTGAGTGGTTGCCTTAGTTGGAGGGGTTACCTTAGTTTGAGTTGTTGCTTTAGGTTGAGGGGCTGCCTTAGTTTGAGGGGCTGCCTTAGTTTGAGCGGTTGCCTTAGTTTGAGTGGCTGCCTTAGTTTGAGCGGTTGCCTTAGTTTGAGGAGTTGCTTTAGTTTGAGCGGCTGCTTTAGTTTGAGGGGCTGCCTTAGTTTGAGGGGTTCCTTAAGTTTGAGCGGCTGCCTTAGTTTGAGGGGCTGCCTTAGTTTGAGCGTTGGCCTTAGTTTGAGGGGCTGCCTTAGTGTGAGCGGCTGCCTTAGTTTGAGCGGTTTCCTTAGTTTGAGCTGCTGCCTTTGTTTGAGGGGCTGCCTTAGTTTGAGGGGCTACCTTAGTTTGAGCCGTTGCCTTAGTTTGAGGGGTTGCCTTAGTTTGAGCGGCTGCCTCAGTTTGAGGGGCTGCCTTAGTTTGAGCGGCTGCCTCAGTTTGAGGGGCTGCCTTAGTGTGAGCTGCTGCTTCAGTTTGAGGGTTTGCCTTAGTTTGAGGGGCTGCCTTAGTTTGAGCGGCTTCCTTAGTTTGAGCGGCTGCCTTAGTTTGAGCGGTTCCCTCAGATGGAGGGGCTGCCTTAGTTTGTGGGGTTGCTTTAGTTTGAGCGGTTGCCTTAGTTTGTAGGGCTGCCTTAGTTTGAGCGGTTGCCTTAGTTTGAGTGGTTGCCTTAGTTTGAGGGGTTGCCTTAGTTTGAGGGGCTGCCTTAGTTTGAGCGGTTGCCTTTGTTTGAGTGGTTGCCTTAGTTGGAGGGGTTGCCTTAGTTTGAGTGGTTGCTTTAGATTGAGGGGCTGCCTTAGTTTGAGGGGCTGCCTTAGTTTGAGGGGCTGCCTTAGTTTGAGCGGTTGCCTTAGTTTGAGGGGCTGCCTTAGTTTGAGGGGCTGCCTCAGATTGAGCGGTTGCCTTAGTTTGAGCGGCTGCCTTAGTTTGAGGGGCTGCCTTAGTTTGAGGGGTTGCCTTAATTTGAGCGGCTTTCTTAGTTTGAGCGGTTGCCTTAGTTTGAGAGTCTGCCTTAGTTTGAGGGGCTGCCTTAGTTTGAACGGCTGCCTGAGTTTGAGGGGCTGCCTTAGTTTGAGGGGTTGCCTTTGTTTGAGCGGTTGCTTTAGTTTGAGAGTCTGCTCTAGTTTGAGCGGCTGCCTTAGTTTGAGGGGTTGCCTTAGTTTGATCGGCTGCCTTAGTGTGAGCGGTTGCCTCAGTTTGAGGGGTTGCCTTAGTTTGAGCTGTTGCTTTAGTTTGTGAGTCCGCCTTAGTTTGAGGGGTTGCCTTAGTTTGAGGGGTTGCCTTTGTTTGAGCCGTGGCCTTAGTTAGAGCGGTTGCTTTAGTTTGAGAGTCTGCCTTAGTTTGAGGGGTTGCCTTATTTTGAGAGTCTGCCTTAGTTTGAGCGGATGCCTGAGTTTGAGCGGTTGCCTTAGTTTGAGATTCTGCTTCGTTTGAGAGGCTGCCTTAGTTTGAGCGGTTGCCTTAGTTTGAGCGGCTGCCTAAGATTGAGCGGATGCCTTAGTTTGAGGTGTTGCCTTAGTTAGTGCGGTTGCCTTATTTTGAGGAGCTGCCTTAGTTTGAGATTCTGCTTAGTTTGAGCGGCTGCCTCAGTTTTAGCGGTTGCCTTCGTTTGAGCGGCTGCCTTAGTTTGAGGGGCTGCCTTAGTTTGAGGGGTTGCCTTAGTTTGAGCGGCTGCATCAGTTTGAGCGGTTCCCTTAGTTTGAGGGGCTGCCTTTGTTTGTGGGGTTGCTTTAGTTTGAGCGGATGCCTCAGTTTGAGCGGCTGCCTCAGTTTGAGCAGTTGCCTCAGTTTGAGCGGCTGCCTCAGTTTGAACGGCAGACTTAGTTTTAACGGTTGCCTTCGTTTGAACGGTTGCCTTAGTTTGAGGGTTTGCCTTAGTTTGAACGGATGCCTTAGTTTGAGGGTTTCCCTTAGTTTGAGGGGATGCCTCAATTTGAGCGGCTGCCTCAGTTTGAGCGGTTGCCTTAGTTTGAACGGTTGCCTTAGTTTGAGGGGTTGCCTTAGTTTGAACGGTTTCCTTAGTTTGAGGGTTTGCCTTAGTTTGAACGGATGACTTAGTTTGAGGGTTTGCCTTAGTTTGAGTGGTTGCCTTAGTTTGAACGGTTGCCTTAGTTTGAGTGTTTGCCTTAGTTTGAGGGGTTGCCTTAGTTTGAGGGTTTGCCTTAGTTTGAGGGGTTGCCTTAGTTTGAATGGTTGCCTTAGTTTGAGGGTTTGCCTTAGTTTGAACGGTTGCCTTAGTTTCAGGGTTTGCCTTAGTTTGAGGGGTTGCCTTAGTTTGAGGGGTTGCCTTAATTTGAGGGGCTGCCTTAGTTTGAACGGTTGCCATAGTTTGAGGGTTTGCCTTCGTTTGAGGGGTTGCCTTAGTTTGAGGGGTTGCCTTATTTTGAGGGGTTGCCTTCGTTTGAGCGGCTGCCTTAGTTTGAGGGGATGCCTTAGTTTGAGCGGTTGCCTTAGTTTGAGGGGTTGCCTTCGTATGAGCGGCTGCCTTAGTTTGAGGGGTTGCCTTAGTTTGAGCAGTTGCCTTAGTTTGAACGGTTGCTCTAGTTTGAGAGTCTGCCTTAGTTTGAGCGGTTGCCTTAATATGAGGGGTTGCCTTAGTTTGAGCGGTTGCCTCAGTTAGAGCGGTTGCCTTATTTTGAGAGTCTGCCTTAGTTTGAGGGGTTGCCTTAGTTTGAGCATCTGCCTCAGTTTGAGCGTATGCCTTAGTTTGAGTGGTTGCCTTAGTTTGAGATTCTGCTTAGTGTGAGGGGCTGCCTTAGTTTTAGCGGTTGCCTTAGTTTGTGCGGCTGCCAAAGTTTGAGCGGCTGCCTTAGTTTGAGGGGTTGCCTTAGTTAGAGCGGTTGCCTTATTTTGAGGGGCTGCCTTAGTTTGAGGGGTTGCCTTAGTTTGAGCGGCTGCTTTAGTTTGAGGGGCTGCCTTAGTTTGAGGAGTTGCTTTCGTTTGTGAGTCTGCCTTAGTTTGAGGCGTTGCCTTAGTTTGAGCGGCTGCTTTAGTTTGTGAGTCTGCCTTAGTTTGAGGCGTTGCCTTAGTTAGAGCGTTTGCTTTAGTTTGAGAGTCCTCCTTAGTTTGAGGGGTTGCCTTATTTTGAGAGTCTGCCTTAGTTTGAGGGGTTGCCTTAGTTTGAACGTCTGCATCAGTTTGAGCGGATGCCTGAGTTGAGCGGTTGCCTTAGTTTGAGATTCTGCTTAGGTTGAGGGGCTGCCTTAGTTTGAGCGGTTGCCTTAGTTTGAGCGGCTGCCTAAGTTTGAGCGGATGCCTTAGTTTGAGGTGTTGCCTTAGTTAGAGCGGTTGCCTTATTTTGAGGGGCTGCCTTAGTTTGAGATTCTGCTTAGTTTGAGCGGCTGCCTCAGTTTTAGCGGTTGCCTTAGTTTGAGCGGCTGCATTAGTTTGAGCGGTTCCCTTAGATGGAGGGGCTGCCTTAGTTTGTGGGGTTGCTTTAGTTTGAGCGGTTGCCTTAGTTTGAGGGCCTGCCTTAGTTTGAGGGGTTGCCTTAGTTTGAGTGGTTGCCTTAGTTTGAGGGGTTGCCTTAGTTTGAGGGGCTGCCTTAGTTTGAGCGTTTGCCTCATTTTGAGTGGTTGCCTTATTTGGAGGGGTTGCCTTAGTTTGAGGGGTTGCTTTAGGTTGAGGGGCTGCCTTAGTTTGAGAGCTGCCTTAGTTTGAGCGGTTGCCTTAGTTTGAGTGGTTGCCTTATTGGAGGGGTTGCCTTAGTTTGAGCGGTTACCTTAGTTTGCGGGGCTGCCTTAGTTTGTGGGGTTGCTTTATGTTGAGCGGTTGCCTTAGTTTGAGTGGGTGCCTCAGTTTGAGGGGTTGCCTTCGTTTGAGCGGATGCCTTAGTTTGAGCGGTTGCCTTAGTTTGAGGGGTTGCTTTAGTTTGTGCGGCTGCCTTCTTTTGAGCGGATGCCTTAGTTTGAGCGGCTGCCTTAGTTTGAGGGGTTGCTTTAGTTTGAGCGGCTGCCTTAGATTCAGGGGTTGCTTTAGTTTGAGCGGCTGCCTTAGTTTGAGGGGCTGCCTTAGTTTGAGCGGATGCCTTAGGTTGAAGGGCTGCCTTAGATTGAGGGGTTGCCTTCGTTTGAGCGGCTGCCTTTTTTTGAGAGGTTGCCTTAGTTTGAGCGGCTGCCTCAGTGCGAGCGGCTGCCTTAGTTTGAGCGGATGCCTTCTTTTGAGCGGATGCCTTAGTTTGAGCGGCTGCCTTAGTGTGAGCGGTTGCTTTAGTTTGAGCAGCTGCCTTAGTGTGAGCGGCTGCCTTAGTTTGAGGGGTTGCCTTAGTTTGAGCGGCTGCCTTAGTTTGAGTGGCTGCCTTAGTTTGAGCGGATGCCTTAGTTTGAGGAGTTGCTTTAGTTTGAGCGGCTGCCTTAGTTTGAGGGGTTGCCTTAGTTTGAGCGGCTGCTTAGTTTGAGCGGCTGACTTAGTTTGAGCGGATGCCTTCTTTTGAACGGATGCCTTAGTTTGAGGGGCTGCCTGAGTTTGAGCGGTTGCCTTAGTTTGAGGGGCTGCATTAGTTTGAGGGGTTGCCTTAGTTTGAGCGGCTGCCTTAGTTTGAGGGGCTGCCTTAGTTTGAGGGGTTGCTTTCGTTTGTGAGTCTCCCTTAGTTTGAGGGGTTGCCTTAGTTTGAGCGGTTGCCTTAGTTAGAGCGTTTGCTTTAGTTTGAGAATCCTCCTTAGTTTGAGGGGTTGCCTTATTTTGAGAGTCTGCCTTAGTTTGAGGGGTTGCCTTAGTTTGAACGTCTGCATCAGTTTGAGCGGATGCCTGAGTTGAGCGGTTGCCTTAGTTTGAGATTCTGCTTAGGTTGAGAAGCTGCCTTAGTTTGAGCGGTTGCCTTAGTTTGAGCGGCTGCCTAAGTTTGAGCGGATGCCTTAGTTTGAGGTGTTGCCTTAGTTAGAGCGGTTGCCTTATTTTGAGGGGCTGCCTTAGTTTGAGATTCTGCTTAGTTTGAGCGGCTGCCTCAGTTTTAGCGGTTGCCTTAGTTTGAGCGGCTGCCTTAGTTTGAGCGGTTCACTTAGATGGAGGGGCTGCATTAGTTTGTGGGGTTGCTTTGGTTTGAGCGGTTGCCTTAGTTTGAGGGCCTGCCTTAGTTTGAGCGGTTGCCTTAGTTTGAGTGGTTGCCTTAGTTTGAGGGGTTGCCTTAGTTTGAGGGGCTGCCTTAGTTTGAGCGTTTGCCTCATTTTGAGTGGTTGCCTTATTTGGAGGGGTTGCCTTAGTTTGAGGGGTTGCTTTAGGTTGAGGGGCTGCCTTAGTTTGAGGGGCTGCCTGAGTTTGAGCGGTTGCCTTAATATGAGGGGTTGCCTTAGTTTGAGCGGTTGCCTCAGTTAGAGCGGTTGCCTTATTTTGAGAGTCTGCCTTAGTTTGAGGGGTTGCCTTAGTTTGAGCATCTGCCTCAGTTTGAGCGTATGCCTTAGTTTGAGTGGTTGCCTTAGTTTGAGATTCTGCTTAGTGTGAGGGGCTGCCTTAGTTTTAGCGGTTGCCTTAGTTTGTGCGGCTGCCAAAGTTTGAGCGGCTGCCTTAGTTTGAGGGGTTGCCTTAGTTAGAGCGGTTGCCTTATTTTGAGGGGCTGCCTTAGTTTGAGGGGTTGCCTTAGTTTGAGCGGCTGCTTTAGTTTGAGGGGCTGCCTTAGTTTGAGGAGTTGCTTTCGTTTGTGAGTCTGCCTTAGTTTGAGGCGTTGCCTTAGTTTGAGCGGTTGCCTTAGTTAGAGCGTTTGCTTTAGTTTGAGAGTCCTCCTTAGTTTGAGGGGTTGCCTTATTTTGAGAGTCTGCCTTAGTTTGAGGGGTTGCCTTAGTTTGAACGTCTGCATCAGTTTGAGCGGATGCCTGAGTTGAGCGGTTGCCTTAGTTTGAGATTCTGCTTAGGTTGAGGGGCTGCCTTAGTTTGAGCGGTTGCCTTAGTTTGAGCGGCTGCCTAAGTTTGAGCGGATGCCTTAGTTTGAGGTGTTGCCTTAGTTAGAGCGGTTGCCTTATTTTGAGGGGCTGCCTTAGTTTGAGATTCTGCTTAGTTTGAGCGGCTGCCTCAGTTTTAGCGGTTGCCTTAGTTTGAGCGGCTGCCTTAGTTTGAGCGGTTCCCTTAGATGGAGGGGCTGCCTTAGTTTGTGGGGTTGCTTTAGTTTGAGCGGTTGCCTTAGTTTGAGGGCCTGCCTTAGTTTGAGGGGTTGCCTTAGTTTGAGTGGTTGCCTTAGTTTGAGGGGTTGCCTTAGTTTGAGGGGCTGCCTTAGTTTGAGCGTTTGCCTCATTTTGAGTGGTTGCCTTATTTGGAGGGGTTGTCTTAGTTTGAGGGGTTGCTTTAGGTTGAGGGGCTGCCTTAGTTTGAGGGGCTGCCTTAGTTTGAGCGGTTACCTTAGTTTGAGTGGTTGCCTTAGTTGGAGGGGTTGCCTTAGTTTGAGGGGTTGCTTTAGGTTGAGGGGCTGCCTTAGTTTTAGTGGTTGCCTTAGTTTGAGTGGTTGCCTTAGTTGGAGGCTTTGCCTTAGTTTGAGGGGTTGCTTTAGGTTGAGGGGCTGCCTTAGTTTGAGGGGCTGCATTAGTTTGAGCGGCTGCCTTCTTTTGAGCGGATGCCTTAGTTTGAGCGGTTGCCTTAGTTTGAGGGGTTGCTTTAGTTTGTGCGGCTGCCTTCTTTTGAGCGGATGCCTTAGTTTGAGCGGCTGCCTTAGATTCAGGGGTTGCTTTAGTTTGAGCGGCTGCCTTAGTTTGAGGGGCTGCCTTAGTTTGAGCGGTTGCCTTAGTTTGAGCGGATGCCTTAGGTTGAAGGGCTGCCTTAGATTGAGGGGTTGCCTTCGTTTGAGCGGCTGCCTTTTTTTGAGAGGTTGCCTTAGTTTGAGCGGCTGCCTCAGTGCGAGCGGCTGCCTTAGTTTGAGCGGATGCCTTCTTTTGAGCGGATGCCTTAGTTTGAGGGGCTGCCTTAGTTTGAGCGGCTGCCTTCTTTTGAGCGGATGCCTTAGTTTGAGCGGCTGCCTTAGTGTGAGCGGCTGCCTTAGTTTGAGGGGTTGCCTTAGTTTGAGCGGCTGCCTTAGTTTGAGTGGCTGCCTTAGTTTGAGCGGATGCCTTAGTTTGAGGAGTTGCTTTAGTTTGAGCGGCTGCCTTAGTTTGAGGGGTTGCCTTAGTTTGAGCGGCTGCTTAGTTTGAGCGGCTGACTTAGTTTGAGCGGATGCCTTCTTTTGAACGGATGCCTTAGTTTGAGGGGCTGCCTTAGTTTGAGCGGTTGCCTTAGTTTGAGGGGCTGCCTTAGTTTGAGGGGTTGCCTTAGTTTGAGCGGCTGCCTTAGTTTGAGGGGCTGCCTTAGTTTGAGGGGTTGCTTTCGTTTGTGAGTCTGCCTTAGTTTGAGGGCTTGCCTTAGTTTGAGCGGTTGCCTTAGTTAGAGCGTTTGCTTTAGTTTGAGAGTCCTCCTTAGTTTGAGGGGTTGCCTTATTTTGAGAGTCTGCCTTAGTTTGAGGGGTTGCCTTAGTTTGAACGTCTGCATCAGTTTGAGCGGATGCCTGAGTTGAGCGGTTGCCTTAGTTTGAGATTCTGCTTAGGTTGAGGGGCTGCCTTAGTTTGAGCGGTTGCCTTAGTTTGAGCGGCTGCCTAAGTTTGAGCGGATGCCTTAGTTTGAGGTGTTGCCTTAGTTAGAGCGGTTGCCTTATTTTGAGGGGCTGCCTTAGTTTGAGATTCTGCTTAGTTTGAGCGGCTGCCTCAGTTTTAGCGGTTGCCTTAGTTTGAGCGGCTGCCTTAGTTTGAGCGGTTCACTTAGATGGAGGGGCTGCATTAGTTTGTGGGGTTGCTTTGGTTTGAGCGGTTGCCTTAGTTTGAGGGGTTGCCTTAGTTTGAGCGGTTGCCTTAGATTGAGTGGTTGCCTTAGTTTGAGGGGTTGCCTTAGTTTGAGGGGCTGCCTTAGTTTGAGCGTTTGCCTCATTTTGAGTGGTTGCCTTATTTGGAGGGGTTGCCTTAGTTTGAGGGGTTGCTTTAGGTTGAGGGGCTGCCTTAGTTTGAGGGGCTGCCTGAGTTTGAGCGGTTGCCTTAGTTTGAGTGGTTGCCTTAGTTGGAGGGGTTGCCTTAGTTTGAGGGGTTGCTTTAGGTTGAGGGGCTGCCTTAGTTTTAGCGGTTGCCTTAGTTTGAGTGGTTGCCTTAGTTGGAGGCTTTGCCTTAGTTTGAGGGGTTGCTTTAGGTTGAGGGGCTGCCTTAGTTTGAGGGGCTGCATTAGTTTGAGCGGCTGCCTTAGTTTGAGCGGTTCCCTTAGTTTGCGGGGCTGCCTTAGTTTGTGGGGTTGCTTTATGTTGAGCGGTTGCCTTAGTTTGAGTGGGTGCCTCAGTTTGAGGGGTTGCCTTCGTTTGAGCGGATGCCTTAGTTTGAGCGGTTGCCTTAGTTTGAGGGGTTGCTTTAGTTTGTGCGGCTGCCTTCTTTTGAGTGGATGCCTTAGTTTGAGCGGCTGCCTTAGTTTGAGGGGTTGCTTTAGTTTGAGCGGCGGCCTTAGTTTGAGGGGCTGCCTTAGTTTGAGCGGTTGCCTTAGTTTGAGCGGATGCCTTAGGTTGAAGGGCTGCCTTAGATTGAGGGGTTGCCTTCGTTTGAGCGGCTGCCTTTTTTTGAGAGGTTGCCTTAGTTTGAGCGGCTGCCTCAGTGCGAGCGGCTGCCTTAGTTTGAGCGGATGCCTTCTTTTGAGCGGATGCCTTAGTTTGAGGGGCTGCCTTAGTTTGAGCGGCTGCCTTCTTTTGAGCGGATGCCTTAGTTTGAGCGGCTGCCTTAGTGTGAGCGGTTGCTTTAGTTTGAGCAGCTGCCTTAGTGTGAGCGGCTGCCTTAGTTTGAGGGGTTGCCTTAGTTTGAGCGGCTGCCTTAGTTTGAGTGGCTGCCTTAGTTTGAGCGGATGCCTTAGTTTGAGGAGTTGCTTTAGTTTGAGCGGCTGCCTTAGTTTGAGGGGTTGCCTTAGTTTGAGCGGCTGCTTAGTTTGAGCGGCTGACTTAGTTTGAGCGGATGCCTTCTTTTGAACGGATGCCTTAGTTTGAGGGGCTGCCTTAGTTTGAGCGGTTGCCTTAGTTTGAGGGGCTGCCTTAGTTTGAGGGTTGCCTTAGTTTGAGCGGCTGCCTTAGTTTGAGGGGCTGCCTTAGTTTGAGGGGTTGCTTTCGTTTGTGAGTCTGCCTTTGTTTGAGGGGTTGCCTTAGTTTGAGCGGTTGCCTTAGTTAGAGCGTTTGCTTTAGTTTGAGAGTCCTCCTTAGTTTGAGGGGTTGCCTTATTTTGAGAGTCTGCCTTAGTTTGAGGGGTTGCCTTAGTTTGAACGTCTGCATCAGTTTGAGCGGATGCCTGAGTTGAGCGGTTGCCTTAGTTTGAGATTCTGCTTAGGTTGAGGGGCTGCCTTAGTTTGAGCGGTTGCCTTAGTTTGAGCGGCTGCCTAAGTTTGAGCGGATGCCTTAGTTTGAGGTGTTGCCTTAGTTAGAGCGGTTGCCTTATTTTGAGGGGCTGCCTTAGTTTGAGATTCTGCTTAGTTTGAGCGGCTGCCTCAGTTTTAGCGGTTGCCTTAGTTTGAGCGGCTGCCTTATTTTGAGCGGTTCACTTAGATGGAGGGGCTGCCTTAGTTTGAGGGGCTGCCTTAGTTTGAGCGGTTACCTTAGTTTGAGTGGTTGCCTTAGTTGGAGGGGTTGCCTTAGTTTGAGGGGTTGCTTTAGGTTGAGGGGCTGCCTTAGTTTTAGTGGTTGCCTTAGTTTGAGTGGTTGCCTTAGTTGGAGGCTTTGCCTTAGTTTGAGGGGTTGCTTTAGGTTGAGGGGCTGCCTTAGTTTGAGGGGCTGCATTAGTTTGAGCGGCTGCCTTCTTTTGAGCGGATGCCTTAGTTTGAGCGGTTGCCTTAGTTTGAGGGGTTGCTTTAGTTTGTGCGGCTGCCTTCTTTTGAGCGGATGCCTTAGTTTGAGCGGCTGCCTTAGATTCAGGGGTTGCTTTAGTTTGAGCGGCTGCCTTAGTTTGAGGGGCTGCCTTAGTTTGAGCGGTTGCCTTAGTTTGAGCGGATGCCTTAGGTTGAAGGGCTGCCTTAGATTGAGGGGTTGCCTTCGTTTGAGCGGCTGCCTTTTTTTGAGAGGTTGCCTTAGTTTGAGCGGCTGCCTCAGTGCGAGCGGCTGCCTTAGTTTGAGCGGATGCCTTCTTTTGAGCGGATGCCTTAGTTTGAGGGGCTGCCTTAGTTTGAGCGGCTGCCTTCTTTTGAGCGGATGCCTTAGTTTGAGCGGCTGCCTTAGTGTGAGCGGTTGCTTTAGTTTGAGCAGCTGCCTTAGTGTGAGCGGCTGCCTTAGTTTGAGGGGTTGCCTTAGTTTGAGCGGCTGCCTTAGTTTGAGTGGCTGCCTTAGTTTGAGCGGATGCCTTAGTTTGAGGAGTTGCTTTAGTTTGAGCGGCTGCCTTAGTTTGAGGGGTTGCCTTAGTTTGAGCGGCTGCTTAGTTTGAGCGGCTGACTTAGTTTGAGCGGATGCCTTCTTTTGAACGGATGCCTTAGTTTGAGGGGCTGCCTTAGTTTGAGCGGTTGCCTTAGTTTGAGGGGCTGCCTTAGTTTGAGGGTTGCCTTAGTTTGAGCGGCTGCCTTAGTTTGAGGGGCTGCCTTAGTTTGAGGGGTTGCTTTCGTTTGTGAGTCTGCCTTTGTTTGAGGGGTTGCCTTAGTTTGAGCGGTTGCCTTAGTTAGAGCGTTTGCTTTAGTTTGAGAGTCCTCCTTAGTTTGAGGGGTTGCCTTATTTTGAGAGTCTGCCTTAGTTTGAGGGGTTGCCTTAGTTTGAACGTCTGCATCAGTTTGAGCGGATGCCTGAGTTGAGCGGTTGCCTTAGTTTGAGATTCTGCTTAGGTTGAGGGGCTGCCTTAGTTTGAGCGGTTGCCTTAGTTTGAGCGGCTGCCTAAGTTTGAGCGGATGCCTTAGTTTGAGGTGTTGCCTTAGTTAGAGCGGTTGCCTTATTTTGAGGGGCTGCCTTAGTTTGAGATTCTGCTTAGTTTGAGCGGCTGCCTCAGTTTTAGCGGTTGCCTTAGTTTGAGCGGCTGCCTTATTTTGAGCGGTTCACTTAGATGGAGGGGCTGCATTAGTTTGTGGGGTTGCTTTGGTTTGAGCGGTTGCCTTAGTTTGAGGGCCTGCCTTAGTTTGAGCGGTTGCCTTAGTTTGAGGGGTTGCCTTAGTTTGAGGGGCTGCCTTAGTTTGAGCGTTTGCCTCATTTTGAGTGGTTGCCTTATTTGGAGGGGTTGCCTTAGTTTGAGGGGTTGCTTTAGGTTGAGGGGCTGCCTTAGTTTGAGGGGCTGCCTGAGTTTGAGCGGTTGCCTTAGTTTGAGTGGTTGCCTTATTGGAGGGGTTGCCTTAGTTTGAGGGGTTGCTTTAGGTTGAGGGGCTGCCTTAGTTTGAGCGGTTGCCTTAGTTTGAGTGGTTGCCTTAGTTGGAGGCTTTGCCTTAGTTTGAGGGGTTGCTTTAGGTTGAGGGGCTGCCTTAGTTTGAGGGGCTGCATTAGTTTGAGCGGCTGCCTTAGTTTGAGCGGTTCCCTTAGTTTGCGGGGCTGCCTTAGTTTGTGGGGTTGCTTTAGTTTGAGCGGTTGCCTTAGTTTGAGTGGGTGCCTCAGTTTGAGGGGTTGCCTTCGTTTGAGCGGATGCCTTAGTTTGAGCGGTTGCCTTAGTTTGAGGGGTTGCTTTAGTTTGTGCGGCTGCCTTCTTTTGAGCGGATGCCTTAGTTTGAGCGGCTGCCTTAGTTTGAGGGGTTGCTTTAGTTTGAGCGGCTGCCTTAGTTTGAGCGGCTGTCTTAGATTGAGGGGTTGCTTTAGTTTGAGCGGCTGCCTTAGTTTGAGGGGCTGCCTTAGTTTGAGCGGTTGCCTTAGTTTGAGCGGATGCCTTAGGTTGAAGGGCTGCCTGAGATTGAGGGGTTGCCTTCGTTTGAGCGGCTGCCTTTTTTTGAGAGGTTGCCTTAGTTTGAGCGGCTGCCTCAGTGCGAGCGGCTGCCTTAGATTGAGCGGATGCCTTCTTTTGAGCGGATGCCTTAGTTTGAGGGGCTCCCTTAGTTTGAGCGGCTGCCTTCTTTTGAGCGGATGCCGTAGTTTGAGTGGCTGCCTTAGTGTGAGCGGTTGCCTTAGTTTGAGCAGCTGCCTTAGTGTGAGCGGCTGCCTTAGTTTGAGGGGTTGCCGTAGTTTGAGCGGCTGCCTCAGTTTGAGCGGCTGCCTTAGTTTGAGCGGATGCCTTAGTTTGAGGAGTTGCTTTAGTTTGAGCGGCTGCCTTAGTTTGAGGGGTTGCCTTAGTTTGAGCGGCTGCTTAGTTTGAGCGGCTGACTTAGTTTGACCGGATGCCTTCTTTTGAACGGATGCCTCAGTTTGAGGGGCTGCCTTAGTTTGAGCGGTTGCCTTAGTTTGAGCGGCTGCCTTAGTTTGAGCGGCTGCCACAGTTTGAGCGGTTGCCTTGCTTCGAGGGGCTGCCTTGGTTTGAGGGGTTGCCTTACTTTGAGCTGTTGCCTTAGTTTGAGGGGTTGCCTTAGTTTGAGCGGATGGCTTAGTTTGAGGGGTTGCTTTAGTTTGAGCGGCTGCCTTAGTTTGAGCGTTTGCCTTAGTTTGAACGGTTGCCTTAGTTTGACGGGTTGCTTTAGTTTGAGCGCCTGCCTTAGTTTGAGCGGTTGCCTTAGTTTGAGGGGTTGCTTTAGTTTGAGCGGCTGCGTTAGTTTGAGCGGTTGCCTTATTTTGAGGGGCTGCCTTAGTTTGAGGGGTTCTTTAAGTTTGAGTGGCTGCCTTAGTTTGAGGGGCTGCCTTCGTTTGAGGGGTTGACTTAGTTTGAGCGGTTGCCTTAGTTTGAGGGGTTCCCTTAGTTTGAGCGGTTGCCTTAGTTTGAGGGTTTGCCTTAGTTTGAGCGGTTGTCTTAGTTTGAGGGGCTGCCTTAGTTTGAGCGTTTGCCTTAGTTTGAGGGGCTGCCTTGGTTGAGCGGCTGCCTTAGCTTGAGCGGTTGCCTTAGTTTGAGCGGCTGCCTTTGTTTGAGGGGCTGCCTTAGTTTGAGGGGCTGCCTTAGTTTGAGCGGTTGCCTTAGTTTGAGCGGTTGCCTTAGTTTGAGGGGTTGCCTTAGTTTGAGCAGCTGCCTTAGTTTGAGCGGTTGCCTTAGTTTGAGGGGTTGCCTTACTTTGAGCGGCTGCCTTAGTTTGAGGGGCTGCCTTAGTTTGAGCTGCTGCCTTAGTTTGAGGGGTGGCCTTAGTTTGAGGGGCTGCCTTAGTTTGAGGGGTTGCCTTAGTTTGAGCGACTTCCTTAGTTTGAGCAGCTTCCTTAGTTTGAGCGGCTGCATTAGTTTGAGCGGTTGCCTTAGTTTGAGCGGCTTCCTTAGTTTGAGCGGCTGCCTTAGTTTGAGCGGTTCCCTTAGATGGAGCGGCTGCCTTAGTTTGTGGGGTTGCTTTAGTTTGAGCGGTTCCCTTAGTTTCAGGGGCTGCCTTAGTTTGAGCGGTTGCCTTAGTTTGAGTGGTTGCCTTAGTTTGAGGGGTTGCCTTAGTTTGAGGGGCTGCCTTAGTTTGAGCGGTTGCCTTAGTTTGAGTGGTTGCCTTAGTTGGAGGGGTTGCCTTAGTTTGAGGGGTTGCTTTAGGTTGAGGGGCTGCCTTAGTTTGAGGGGCTGCCTTAGTTTGAGCGGTTGCCTTAGTTTGAGGGGTTGCTTTAGTTTGAGCGGCTGCCTTAGTTTTTGCGTTTGCCTTAGTTTGAGCGGTTGCCTTCGTTTGACGGGTTGCTTTAGTTTGAGCGTTTGCCTCAGTTTGAGCGGTTGCCTTAGTTTGAGGGGTTGCTTTAGTTTGAGCGGCTGCGTTAGTTTGAGCGGTTGCCTTAGTTTGAGGGGCTGCCTTAGTTTGAGGGGTTCTTTAAGTTTGAGCGGCTGCCTTAGTTTGAGGGGCTGCCTTCGTTTGAGGGGTTGACTTAGTTTGAGCGGTTGCCTTAGTTTGAGGGGTTCCCTTAGTTTGAGCGGTTGCCTTAGTTTGAGGGGTTGCCTTAGTTTGAGCGGTTGTCTTAGTTTGAGGGGCTGCCTTAGTTTGAGCGTTTGCCTTAGTTTGAGGGGCTGCCTTGGTTGAGCGGCTGCCTTAGCTTGAGCGGTTGCCTTAGTCTGAGCGGCTGCCTTTGTTTGAGGGGCTGCCTTATTTTGAGGGGCTGCCTTAGTTTGAGTGGTTGCCTTAGTTTGAGCGGCTGCCTTATTTTGAGGGGTTGCCTTACTTTGAGCGGCTGCCTTAGTTTGAGCGGTTGCCTTAGTTTGAGGGGTTGCCTTACTTTGAGCGGCTGCCTTTGTTTGAGGGGCTGCCTTAGTTTGAGCTGCTGCCTTAGTTTGAGGGGTTGCCTTAGTTTGAGGGGCTGCCTTATTTTGAGGGGTTGCCTTAGTTTGAGCGGCTTCCTTAGTTTGAGCAGCTTCCTTACTTTGAGCGGCTGCTTTAGTTTGAGCGGTTGCCTTAGTTTGAGCGGCTTCCTTAGTTTGAGCGGCTGCCTTAGTTTGAGCGGTTCCCTTAGATGGAGGGGCTGCCTTAGTTTTTGGGGTTGCTTTAGTTTGAGCGGTTGCCTTAGTTTCAGGGGCTGCCTTAGTTTGAGCGGTTGCCTTAGTTTGAGTGGTTGCCTTAGTTTGAGGGGCTGCCTTAGTTTGAGGGGTTGCCTTAATTTGACCGGCTTTCTTAGTTTGAGCGGTTGCCTTAGTTTGAGAGTCTGCCTTAGTTTGAGGGGTTGCCTTAGTTTGAACGGCTGCCTGAGTTTGAGTGGCTGCCTTAGTTTGAGGGGTTGCCTTTGTTTGAGCGGTTGCTTTAGTTTGAGAGTCTGCTCTAGTTTGAGCGGCTGCCTTAGTTTGAGGGGTTGCCTTAGTTTGATCGGCTGCCTTAGTGTGAGCGGTTGCCTCAGTTTGAGGGGTTGCCTTAGTTTGAGCTGTTGCTTTAGTTTGTGAGTCCGCCTTAGTTTGAGGGGTTGCCTTAGTTTGAGGGGTTGCCTTTGTTTGAGCCGTGGCCTTAGTTAGAGCGGTTGCTTTAGTTTGAGAGTCTGCCTTAGTTTGAGGGGTTGCCTTATTTTGAGAGTCTGCCTTAGTTTGAGCGGATGCCTGAGTTTGAGCGGTTGCCTTAGTTTGAGATTCTGCTTCGTTTGAGAGGCTGCCTTAGTTTGAGCGGTTGCCTTAGTTTGAGCGGCTGCCTAAGATTGAGCGGATGCCTTAGTTTGAGGTGTTGCCTTAGTTAGTGCGGTTGCCTTATTTTGAGGAGCTGCCTTAGTTTGAGATTCTGCTTAGTTTGAGCGGCTGCCTCAGTTTTAGCGGTTGCCTTCGTTTGAGCGGCTGCCTTAGTTTGAGGGGCTGCCTTAGTTTGAGGGGTTGCCTTAGTTTGAGCGGCTGCATTAGTTTGAGCGGTTCCCTTAGTTTGAGGGGCTGCCTTTGTTTGTGGGGTTGCTTTAGTTTGAGCGGATGCCTCAGTTTGAGCGGCTGCCTCAGTTTGAGCAGTTGCCTCAGTTTGAGCGGCTGCCTCAGTTTGAACGGCAGACTTAGTTTTAACGGTTGCCTTAGTTTGAACGGTTGCCTTAGTTTGAGGGTTTGCCTTAGTTTGAACGGATGCCTTAGTTTGAGGGTTTCCCTTAGTTTGAGGGGTTGCCTCAATTTGAGCGGCTGCCTCAGTTTGAGCGGTTGCCTTAGTTTGAACGGTTGCCTTAGTTTGAGGGGTTGCCTTAGTTTGAACGGTTTCCTTAGTTTGAGGGTTTGCCTTAGTTTGAACGGATGACTTAGTTTGAGGGTTTGCCTTAGTTTGAGTGGTTGCCTTAGTTTGAACGGTTGCCTTAGTTTGAGTGTTTGCCTTAGTTTGAGGGGTTGCCTTAGTTTGAGGGTTTGCCTTAGTTTGAGGGGTTGCCTTAGTTTGAATGGTTGCCTTAGTTTGAAGGTTTGCCTTAGTTTGAACGGTTGCCTTAGTTTCAGGGTTTGCCTTAGTTTGAGGGGTTGCCTTAGTTTGAGGGGTTGCCTTAATTTGAGGGGCTGACTTAGTTTGAACGGTTGCCATAGTTTGAGGGTTTGCCTTCGTTTGAGGGGTTGCCTTAGTTTGAGGGGTTGCCTTATTTTGAGGGGTTGCCTTCGTTTGAGCGGCTGCCTTAGTTTGAGGGGATGCCTTAGTTTGAGCGGTTGCCTTAGTTTGAGGGGTTGCCTTCGTATGAGCGGCTGCCTTAGTTTGAGGGGTTGCCTTAGTTTGAGCAGTTGCCTTAGTTTGAACGGTTGCTCTAGTTTGAGAGTCTGCCTTAGTTTGAGCGGTTGCCTTAATATGAGGGGTTGCCTTAGTTTGAGCGGTTGCCTCAGTTAGAGCGGTTGCCTTATTTTGAGAGTCTGCCTTAGTTTGAGGGGTTGCCTTAGTTTGAGCATCTGCCTCAGTTTGAGCGTATGCCTTAGTTTGAGTGGTTGCCTTAGTTTGAGATTCTGCTTAGTGTGAGGGGCTGCCTTAGTTTTAGCGGTTGCCTTAGTTTGTGCGGCTGCCAAAGTTTGAGCGGCTGCCTTAGTTTGAGGGGTTGCCTTAGTTAGAGCGGTTGCCTTATTTTGAGGGGCTGCCTTAGTTTGAGGGGTTGCCTTAGTTTGAGCGGCTGCTTTAGTTTGAGGGGCTGCCTTAGTTTGAGGAGTTGCTTTCGTTTGTGAGTCTGCCTTAGTTTGAGGCGTTGCCTTAGTTTGAGCGGTTGCCTTAGTTAGAGCGTTTGCTTTAGTTTGAGAGTCCTCCTTAGTTTGAGGGGTTGCCTTATTTTGAGAGTCTGCCTTAGTTTGAGGGGTTGCCTTAGTTTGAACGTCTGCATCAGTTTGAGCGGATGCCTGAGTTGAGCGGTTGCCTTAGTTTGAGATTCTGCTTAGGTTGAGGGGCTGCCTTAGTTTGAGCGGTTGCCTTAGTTTGAGCGGCTGCCTAAGTTTGAGCGGATGCCTTAGTTTGAGGTGTTGCCTTAGTTAGAGCGGTTGCCTTATTTTGAGGGGCTGCCTTAGTTTGAGATTCTGCTTAGTTTGAGTGGTTGCCTCAGTTTTAGCGGTTGCCTTAGTTTGAGCGGCTGCCTTAGTTTGAGCGGTTCCCTTAGATGGAGGGGCTGCCTTAGTTTGTGGGGTTGCTTTAGTTTGAGCGGTTGCCTTAGTTTGAGGGCCTGCCTTAGTTTGAGGGGTTGCCTTAGTTTGAGTGGTTGCCTTAGTTTGAGGGGTTGCCTTAGTTTGAGGGGCTGCCTTAGTTTGAGCGTTTGCCTCATTTTGAGTGGTTGCCTTATTTGGAGGGGTTGCCTTAGTTTGAGGGGTTGCTTTAGGTTGAGGGGCTGCCTTAGTTTGAGGGGCTGCCTTAGTTTGAGCGGTTGCCTTAGTTTGAGTGGTTGCCTTATTGGAGGGGTTGCCTTAGTTGGAGCGGTTACCTTAGTTTGAGTGGTTGCCTTAGTTGGAGGGGTTGCCTTAGTTTGAGGGGTTGCTTTAGGTTGAGGGGCTGCCTTAGTTTTAGCGGTTGCCTTAGTTTGAGTGGTTGCCTTAGTTGGAGGCTTTGCCTTAGTTTGAGGGGTTGCTTTAGGTTGAGGGGCTGCCTTAGTTTGAGGGGCTGCATTAGTTTGAGCGGCTGCCTTAGTTTGAGCGGTTCCCTTAGTTTGCGGGGCTGCCTTAGTTTGTGGGGTTGCTTTATGTTGAGCGGTTGCCTTAGTTTGAGTGGGTGCTTCAGTTTGAGGGGTTGCCTTCGTTTGAGCGGATGCCTTAGTTTGAGCGGTTGCCTTAGTTTGAGGGGTTGCTTTAGTTTGTGCGGCTGCCTTCTTTTGAGCGGATGCCTTAGTTTGAGCGGCTGCCTTAGTTTGAGGGGTTGCTTTAGTTTGAGCGGCTGCCTTAGTATGAGCGGCTGCCTTAGATTCAGGGGTTGCTTTAGTTTGAGCGGCTGCCTTAGTTTGAGGGGCTGCCTTAGTTTGAGCGGTTGCCTTAGTTTGAGCGGATGCCTTAGGTTGAAGGGCTGCCTTAGATTGAGGGGTTGCCTTCGTTTGAGCGGCTGCCTTTTTTTGAGAGGTTGCCTTAGTTTGAGCGGCTGCCTCAGTGCGAGCGGCTGCCTTAGTTTGAGCGGATGCCTTCTTTTGAGCGGATGCCTTAGTTTGAGGGGCTGCCTTAGTTTGAGCGGCTGCCTTCTTTTGAGCGGATGCCTTAGTTTGAGCGGCTGCCTTAGTGTGAGCGGTTGCTTTAGTTTGAGCAGCTGCCTTAGTGTGAGCGGCTGCCTTAGTTTGAGGGGTTGCCTTAGTTTGAGCGGCTGCCTTAGTTTGAGTGGCTGCCTTAGTTTGAGCGGATGCCTTAGTTTGAGGAGTTGCTTTAGTTTGAGCGGCTGCCTTCGTTTGAGGGGTTGCCTTAGTTTGAGCGGCTGCTTAGTTTGAGCGGCTGACTTAGTTTGAGCGGATGCCTTCTTTTGAACGGATGCCTTAGTTTGAGGGGCTGCCTTAGTTTGAGCGGTTGCCTTAGTTTGAGGGGCTGCCTTAGTTTGAGGGGTTGCCTTAGTTTGAGCGGCTGCCTTAGTTTGAGGGGCTGCCTTAGTTTGAGGGGTTGCTTTCGTTTGTGAGTCTGCCTTAGTTTGAGGGGTTGCCTTAGTTTGAGCGGTTGCCTTAGTTAGAGGGGTTGCCTTAGTTTGAACGTCTGCATCAGTTTGAGCGGATGCCTGAGTTGAGCGGTTGCCTTAGTTTGAGATTCTGCTTAGGTTGAGGGGCTGCCTTAGTTTGAGCGGTTGCCTTAGTTTGAGCGGCTGCCTAAGTTTGAGCGGATGCCTTAGTTTGAGGTGTTGCCTTAGTTAGAGCGGTTGCCTTATTTTGAGGGGCTGCCTTAGTTTGAGATTCTGCTTAGTTTGAGCGGCTGCCTCAGTTTTAGCGGTTGCCTTAGTTTGAGCGGCTGCCTTAGTTTGAGCGGTTCTCTTAGATGGAGGGGCTGCATTAGTTTGTGGGGTTGCTTTGGTTTGAGCGGTTGCCTTAGTTTGAGGGCCTGCCTTAGTTTGAGCGGTTGCCTTAGTTTGAGTGGTTGCCTTAGTTTGAGGGGTTGCCTTAGTTTGAGGGGCTGCCTTAGTTTGAGCGTTTGCCTCATTTTGAGTGGTTGCCTTATTTGGAGGGGTTGCCTTAGTTTGAGGGGTTGCTTTAGGTTGAGGGGCTGCCTTAGTTGGAGGGGTTGCCTTAGTTTGAGGGGTTGCTTTAGGTTGAGGGGCTGCCTTAGTTTGAGCGGTTGCCTTAGTTTGAGTGGTTGCCTTAGTTGGAGGCTTTGCCTTAGTTTGAGGGGTTGCTTTAGGTTGAGGGGCTGCCTTAGTTTGAGGGGCTGCATTAGTTTGAGCGGCTGCCTTAGTTTGAGCGGTTCCCTTAGTTTGCGGGGCTGCCTTAGTTTGTGGGGTTGCTTTAGTTTGAGCGGTTGCCTTAGTTTGAGTGGGTGCCTCAGTTTGAGGGGTTGCCTTCGTTTGAGCGGATGCCTTAGTTTGAGCGGTTGCCTTAGTTTGAGGGGTTGCTTTAGTTTGAGTGGCTGCCTTAGTTTGAGCGGTTGCCTTAGTTTGAGCGGATGCCTTAGGTTGAAGGGCTGCCTGAGATTGAGGGGTTGCCTTCGTTTGAGCGGCTGCCTTTTTTTGAGAGGTTGCCTTAGTTTGAGCGGCTGCCTCAGTGCGAGCGGCTGCCTTAGATTGAGCGGATGCCTTCTTTTGAGCGGATGCCTTAGTTTGAGGGGCTCCCTTAGTTTGAGCGGCTGCCTTCTTTTGAGCGGATGCCGTAGTTTGAGTGGCTGCCTTAGTGTGAGCGGTTGCCTTAGTTTGAGCAGCTGCCTTAGTGTGAGCGGCTGCCTTAGTTTGAGGGGTTGACGTAGTTTGAGCGGCTGCCTCAGTTTGAGCGGCTGCCTTAGTTTGAGCGGATGCCTTAGTTTGAGGAGTTGCTTTAGTTTGAGCGGCTGCCTTAGTTTGAGGGGTTGCCTTAGTTTGAGCGGCTGCTTAGTTTGAGCGGCTGACTTAGTTTGACCGGATGCCTTCTTTTGAACGGATGCCTCAGTTTGAGGGGCTGCCTTAGTTTGAGCGGTTGCCTTAGTTTGAGCGGCTGCCTTAGTTTGAGCGGCTGCCACAGTTTGAGCGGTTGCCTTGCTTCGAGGGGCTGCCTTGGTTTGAGGGGTTGCCTTACTTTGAGCTGTTGCCTTAGTTTGAGGGGTTGCCTTAGTTTGAGCGGATGGCTTAGTTTGAGGGGTTGCTTTAGTTTGAGCGGCTGCCTTAGTTTGAGCGTTTGCCTTAGTTTGAGCGGTTGCCTTAGTTTGACGGGTTGCTTTAGTTTGAGCGGCTGCCTTAGTTTGAGCGGTTGCCTTAGTTTGAGGGGTTGCTTTAGTTTGAGCGGCTGCGTTAGTTTGAGCGGTTGCCTTATTTTGAGGGGCTGCCTTAGTTTGAGGGGTTCTTTAAGTTTGAGTGGCTGCCTTAGTTTGAGGGGCTGCCTTCGTTTGAGGGGTTGACTTAGTTTGAGCGGTTGCCTTAGTTTGAGGGGTTCCCTTAGTTTGAGCGGTTGCCTTAGTTTGAGGTTTGCCTTAGTTTGAGCGGTTGTCTTAGTTTGAGGGGCTGCCTTAGTTTGAGCGTTTGCCTTAGTTTGAGGGGCTGCCTTGGTTGAGCGGCTGCCTTAGCTTGAGCGGTTGCCTTAGTTTGAGCGGCTGCCTTTGTTTGAGGGGCTGCCTTAGTTTGAGGGGCTGCCTTAGTTTGAGCGGTTGCCTTAGTTTGAGCGGTTGCCTTAGTTTGAGGGGTTGCCTTAGTTTGAGCGGCTGCCTTAGTTTGAGCGGTTGCCTTAGTTTGAGGGGTTGCCTTACTTTGAGCGGCTGCCTTAGTTTGAGGGGCTGCCTTAGTTTGAGCTGCTGCCTTAGTTTGAGGGGTGGCCTTAGTTTGAGGGGCTGCCTTAGTTTGAGGGGTTGCCTTAGTTTGAGCGACTTCCTTAGTTTGAGCAGCTTCCTTAGTTTGAGCGGCTGCATTAGTTTGAGCGGTTGCCTTAGTTTGAGCGGCTTCCTTAGTTTGAGCGGCTGCCTTAGTTTGAGCGGTTCCCTTAGATGGAGCGGCTGCCTTAGTTTGTGGGGTTGCTTTAGTTTGAGCGGTTGCCTTAGTTTGAGGGGCTGCCTTAGTTTGAGCGGTTGCCTTAGTTTGAGTGGTTGCCTTAGTTTGAGGGGTTGCCTTAGTTTGAGGGGCTGCCTTAGTTTGAGCGGTTGCCTTAGTTTGAGTGGTTGCCTTAGTTGGAGGGGTTGCCTTAGTTTGAGGGGTTGCTTTTGGTTGAGGGGCTGCCTTAGTTTGAGGGGCTGCCTTAGTTTGAGCGGTTGCCTTAGTTTGAGGGGTTGCTTTAGTTTGAGCGGCTGCCTTAGTTTTTGCGTTTGCCTTAGTTTGAGCGGTTGCCTTAGTTTGACGGGTTGCTTTAGTTTGAGCGTTTGCCTCAGTTTGAGCGGTTGCCTTAGTTTGAGGGGTTGCTTTAGTTTGAGCGGCTGCGTTAGTTTGAGCGGTTGCCTTAGTTTGAGGGGCTGCCTTAGTTTGAGGGCTTCTTTAAGTTTGAGCGGCTGCCTTCGTTTGAGGGGCTGCCTTCGTTTGAGGGGTTGACTTAGTTTGAGCGGTTGCCTTAGTTTGAGGGGTTCCCTTAGTTTGAGCGGTTGCCTTAGTTTGAGGGGTTCCTTAGTTTGAGCGGTTGTCTTAGTTTGAGGGGCTGCCTTAGTTTGAGCGTTTGCCTTAGTTTGAGGGGCTGCCTTGGTTGAGCGGCTGCCTTAGCTTGAGCGGTTGCCTTAGTTTGAGCGGCTGCCTTTGTTTGAGGGGCTGCCTTATTTTGAGGGGCTGCCTTAGTTTGAGTGGTTGCCTTAGTTTGAGCGGCTGCCTTATTTTGAGGGGTTGCCTTACTTTGAGCGGCTGCCTTAGTTTGAGCGGTTGCCTTAGTTTGAGGGGTTGCCTTACTTTGAGCGGCTGCCTTTGTTTGAGGGGCTGCCTTAGTTTGAGCTGCTGCCTTAGTTTGAGGGGTTGCCTTAGTTTGAGGGGCTGCCTTATTTTGTGGGGTTGCCTTAGTTTGAGCGGCTTCCTTAGTTTGAGCAGCTTCCTTACTTTGAGCGGCTGCATTAGTTTGAGCGGTTGCCTTAGTTTGAGCGGCTTCCTTAGTTTGAGCGGCTGCCTTAGTTTGAGCGGTTCCCTTAGATGGAGGGGCTGCCTTAGTTTGTGGGGTTGCTTTAGTTTGAGCGGTTGCCTTAGTTTCAGGGGCTGCCTTAGTTTGAGCGGTTGCCTTAGTTTGAGTGGTTGCCTTAGTTTGAGGGGTTGCCTTAGTTTGAGGGGCTGCCTTAGTTTGAGCGGTTGCCTTAGTTTGAGTGGTTGCCTTAGTTGGAGGGGTTGCCTTAGTTTGAGTGGTTCCCTTAGTTGGAGGGTTTGCATTAGTTTGAGGTGTTGCTTTAGGTTGAGGGGCTGCTTTAGTTTGAGCGGCTGCCTTAGTTTGAGCGGTTGCCTGAGTTTGAGGGGTTGCTTTAGTTTGAGCGGCTGCGTTAGTTTGAGAGGTTGCCTTAGTTTGAGCGGCTGCCTCAGTTTGAGCGGCTGCCTTAGTTTGAGCGGATGACTTCTTTTGAGCGGATGCCTTAGTTTGAGGGGCTGCCTTAGTTTGAGCGGCTGCCTTTGTTTGAGCGGATGCCTTCTTTTGACCGGATGCCTTAGTTTGAGCGGTTGCCTTAGTTTGAGCGGCTGCCTCAGTTTGAGCGGCTTCCTTAGTTTGAGCGGCTGCCTTAGTTTGAGCGGTTCCCTTAGATGGAGTGGCTGCCTTAGTTTGAGGGGCTGCTTTAGTTTGAGCGGTTGCCTTAGTTTGAGGGGCTGCCTTAGTTTGAGCGGTTGCCTTAGTTTGAGTGGTTGCCTTAGTTTGAGGGGTTGCCTTAGTTTGAGGGGCTGCCTTAGTTTGAGCGGTTGCCTTAGTTTGAGTGGTTGCCTTAGTTGGAGGGGTTGCCTTAGTTTGAGTGGTTGCCTTAGTTGGAGGGTTTGCCTTCGTTTGAGGTGTTGCTTTAGGTTGAGGGGCTGCTTTAGTTTGAGCGGCTGCCTTAGTTTGAGCGGTTGCCTGAGTTTGAGGGGTTGCTTTAGTTTGAGCGGCTGCGTTTGTTTGAGCGGTTGCCTCAGTTTGAGCGGCTGCCTTAGTTTGAGAGGTTGCCTTAGTTTGAGCGGCTGCCTCAGTTTGAGCGGCTGCCTTAGTTTGAGCGGATGACTTCTTTTGAGCGGATGCCTTAGTTTGAGGGGCTGCCTTAGTTTGAGCGGCTGCCTTTGTTTGAGCGGATGCCTTCTTTTGACCGGATGCCTTAGTTTGAGCGGTTGCCTTAGTTTGAGCGGCTGCCTCAGTTTGAGCGGCTGCCTTAGTTTCAGCGGATGCCTTAGTTTGAGCGGCTTCCTTAGTGTGAGCGGTTGCCTTAGTTTGAGCGGCTGCCTTAGTGAGAGCAGCTGCCTTAGTTTGAGTGGTTGCCTTAGTTTGAGCGGCTGCCTTAGTGTGAGTGGCTGCGTTAGTTTGAGGGGTTGCCTTACTTTGAGCTGTTGCCTTAGTTTGAGGGGTTGCCTTAGTTTGAGCGGATGCCTTAGTTTGAGGGGTTGCTTTAGTTTGAACGGCTGCCTTAGCTTGAGGGGTTGCCTTAGTTTGAGCGGCTGCCTTAGTTTGAGCGGATGCCTTCTTTTGAGCGGATGCCTTAGTTTGAGGGGCTGCCTTAGTTTGAGCGGTTGCCTTAGTTTGAGCGGCTGCCTTAGTTTGAGCGGCTGCTTCAGTTTGAGCGGTTGCCTTGGTTTGAGGGGCTGCCTTAGTTTGAGGGGCTGCCTTACTTTGAGCTGTTGCCATAGTTTGAGGGGTTGCCTTAGTTTGAGCGGATGCCTTAGTTTGAGGGGTTGCTTTAGTTTGAGCGGCTGCGTTAGTTTGAGCGGTTGCCTTAGTTTGAGCGGTTGCCTAATTTTGAGGGGTTGCTTTAGTTTGAGCGGCTGCCTTAGTTTGAGCGGTTGCCTTAGTTTGAGGGGTTGCTTTAGTTTGAGCGGCTGCGTTAGTTTGAGCGGTTGCCTTAGTTTGTGGGGCTGCCTTAGTTTGAGGGGTTCCTTAAGTTTGAGCGGCTGCCTTAGTTTGAGGGCCTGCCTTAGTTTGAGGGGTTGCCTTAGTTTGAGCGGTTGCCTTAGTTTGAGGGGTTGCCTTAGTTTGAGCGGTTGCCTTAGTTTGAGGGGTTGCCTTAGTTTGAGTGGTTGCCTTAGTTTGAGCGGCTGCATTAGTTTGAGCGGTTGCCTTAGTTTGAGCGGTTCCCTTAGATGGAGGGGCTGCCTCAGTTTGTGGGGTTGCTTTAGTTTGAGCGGTTGCCTTAGTTTGAGCGGCTTCCTTAGTTTGAGCGGCTGCCTTAGTTTGAGCGGTTCCCTTAGATGGAGGGGCTGCCTTAGTTTGTGGGGTTGCTTTAGTTTGAGCGGTTGCCTTAGTTTGAGGGGCTGCCTTAGTTTGAGCGGTTGCCTTAGTTTGAGTGGTTGCCTTAGTTTGAGGGGGTGCCTTAGTTTGAGGGGCTGCCTTAGTTTGAGAGGTTGCCTTAGTTTGAGCGGTTGCCTTAGTTTGTGGGGCTGCCTTAGTTTGAGGGGCTCCCTTAGTTTGAGGGGCTGCCTTAGTTTGAGCGGTTGCCTTAGTTTGAGCGGCTGCCTTACTTTGAGGGGCTGCCTTAGTTTGAGGGGCTGCCTTATTTTGAGCGGTTGCCTTAGTTTGAGCGGTTGCCTTAGTTTGAGGGGTTGCCTTAGTTTCTGCGGCTGCCTTAGTTTGAGCGGTTGCCTTAGTTTGAGGGGTTGCCTTAGCTTGAGCGGCTGCCTTAGTTTGAGGGGATGCCTTAGTTTGAGCGGCTGCCTTAGTTTGAGGGGTTGCCTTAGTTTGAGGGGCTGCGTTAGTTTGAGGGGTTGCCTTAGTTTGAGCGGCTTCCTTAGTTTGAGCAGCTTCCTTAGTTTGAGCGGCTGCATTAGTTTGAGGGGTTGCCTTAGTTTGAGCGGCTTCCTTAGTTTCAGCGGCTGCCTTAGTTTGAGCTGTTGCCTTAGTTTGAGCGGCTTTCTTAGTTTGAGCGGTTGCCTTAGTTTGAGAGTCTGCCTTAGTTTGAGGGGTTTCCTTAGTTTGAGCGGCTGCCTTAGTTTGAGGGGCTGCCTTAGTTTGAGGGGTTGCCTTAGTTTGAGCGGCTGCCTTAGTGTGAGGGGTTGCCTTAGTTTGAGGGGTTGCCTTAGTTTGAGCGGTTGCCTGAGTTAGAGCGTTTGCTTTAGTTTGAGAGTCCTCCTTAGTTTGAGGGGTTGCCTTATTTTGAGAGTCTGCCTTAGTTTGAGGGGTTGCCTTAGTTTGAACGTCTGCATCAGTTTGAGCGGATGCCTGAGTTGAGCGGTTGCCTTAGTTTGAGATTCTGCTTAGGTTGAGGGGCTGCCTTAGTTTGAGCGGTTGCCTTAGTTTGAGCGGCTGCCTAAGTTTGAGCGGATGCCTTAGTTTGAGGTGTTGCCTCAGTTTTAGCGGTTGCCTTAGTTTGAGCGGCTGCCTTAGTTTGAGCGGTTCCCTTAGATGGAGGGGCTGCCTTAGATTGTGGGGTTGCTTTAGTTTGAGCGGTTGCCTTAGTTTGAGGGCCTGCCTTAGTTTGAGCGGTTGCCTTAGTTTGAGTGGTTGCCTTAGTTTGAGGGGTTGCCTTTGTTTGAGGGGCTGCCTTAGTTTGAGCGTTTGCCTCATTTTGAGTGGTTGCCTTATTTGGAGGGGTTGCCTTAGTTTGAGGGGTTGCTTTGGGTTGAGGGGCTGCCTTAGTTTGAGGGGCTGCCTTAGGTTGAGCGGTTGCCTTAGTTTGAGTGGTTGCCTTAGTTTGAGCGGTTGCCTTCGTTTGAGGGTCTGCCTTAGTTTGAACGGTTGCCTTAGTTTGAGTGGTTGCCTTAGTTGGAGGGGTTGCCTTAGTTTGAGGGGTTGCTTTAGGTTGAGGGTCTGCCTTAGTTTGAGCGGTTGCCTTAGTTTGAGTGGTTGCCTTAGTTGGAGGCTTTGCCTTAGTTTGAGGGGTTGCTTTAGGTTGAGGGGCTGCCTTAGTTTGAGCGGCTGCCTTAGTTTGAGCGGTTCCCTTAGTTTGCGGGGCTGCCTTAGTTTGTGGGGTTGCTTTAGTTTGAGCGGTTGCCTTAGTTTGAGTGGGTGCCTCAGTTTGAGGGGTTGCCTTCGTTTGAGCGGATGCCTTAGTTTGAGCGGTTTCCTTAGTTTGAGGGGTTGCTTTAGTTTGTGCGGCTGCCTTCTTTTGAGCGGATGCCTTAGTTTGAGCGGCTGCCTTAGTTTGAGGGGTTGCTTTAGTTTGAGCGGCTGCCTTAGTTTGAGCGGCTGCCTTAGATTGAGGGGTTGCTTTAGTTTGAGCGGCTGCCTTAGTTTGAGGGGCTGCCTTAGTTTGAGCGGTTGCCTTAGTTTGAGCGGATGCCTTAGGTTGAGGGGCTGCCTTAGATTGAGGGGTTGCCTTCGTTTGAGCTGCTGCCTTTTTTTGAGGGGTTGCCTTAGTTTGAGCGGCTGCCTCAGTGCGAGCGGCTGCCTTCTTTTGAGCGGATGCCTTAGTTTGAGGGGCTGCCTTAGTTTGAGCGGCTGCCTTATTTTGAGCGGATGCCTTAGTTTGAGCGGTTGCCTTAGTTTGAGCGGCTGCCTCAGTTTGAGCGGCTGCCTTAGTTTGAGGGGCTGCCTTAGTTTGAGCGGCTGCCTTATTTTGAGCGGATGCCTTAGTTTGAGCGGTTGCCTTAGTTTGAGCGGATGCCTTAGTTTGAGCGGCTGCCTTAGTGTGAGCGGTTGCCTTAGTTTGAGCGGCAGCCTTAGTGTGAGCGGCTGCCTTAGTTTGAGGGGTTGCCTTAGTTTGAGCGGCTGCCTTAGTGTGAGCGACTGCCTTAGTTTGAGGGGTTGCCTTACTTTGAGCGGCTGCCTTCTTTTGAGCGGATGCCTTAGTTTGAGGGGCTGCCTTAGTTTGAGCGGCTGCCTTATTTTGAGCGGATGCCTTAGTTTGAGCGGTTGCCTTAGTTTGAGCGGATGCCTTAGTTTGAGCGGCTGCCTTAGTGTGAGCGGTTGCCTTAGTTTGAGCGGCAGCCTTAGTGTGAGCGGCTGCCTTAGTTTGAGGGGTTGCCTTAGTTTGAGCGGCTGCCTTAGTGTGAGCGACTGCCTTAGTTTGAGGGGTTGCCTTACTTTGAGCTGCTGCCTTAGTTTGAGTGGATGCCTTAGTTTGAGGAGTTGCTTTAGTTTGAGCGGCTGCCTTAGTTAGAGGGGTTGCCTTAGTTTGAGCGGCTGCCTTAGTTTGAGCGGCTGCCTTAGTTTGAGCGGATGTCTTACTTTGAGCGGCTGCCTTAGTTTGAGCGGATGCCTTAGTTTGAGGGGTTGCTTTAGTTTGAGCGGTTGCCTTTCTTTGAGCTGTTGCCTTAGTTTGAGGGGTTGCCTTAGTTTGAGCGGATGCCTTAGTTTGAGGGGTTGCTTTAGTTTGAGCGGTTGCCTTAGTTTGAGCGGTTGCCTTCGTTTGACGGGTTGCTTTAGTTTGAGCGGCTGCCTTAGTTTGAGCGGTTGACTTAGTTTGAGGGGTTGATTTAGTTTGAGGGGTTGCCTTAGTTTGAGTGGTTGCCTTAGTTTGAGCGTTTGCCTCATTTTGAGTGGTTGCCTTATTTGGAGGGGTTGCCTTAGTTTGAGGGGTTGCTTTACGTTGAGGGGCTGCCTTAGTTTGAGGGGCTGCCTTAGTTTGAGCGGTTGCCTTAGTTTGAGTGGTTGCCTTAGTTTGAGCGGTTGCCTTAGTTTGAGGGGTTGCCTTAGTTTGAGTGGTTGCCTTAGTTTGAGCGGCTGCATTAGTTTGAGCGGTTGCCTTAGTTTGAGCGGTTCCCTTAGATGGAGGGGCTGCCTTAGTTTGTGGGGTTGCTTTAGTTTGAGCGGTTGCCTTAGTTTGAGCGGCTTCCTTAGTTTGAGCGGCTGCCTTAGTTTGAGCGGTTCCCTTAGATGGAGGGGCTGCCTTAGTTTGTGGGGTTGCTTTAGTTTGAGCGGTTGCCTTAGTTTGAGGGGCTGCCTTAGTTTGAGCGGTTGCCTTAGTTTGAGTGGTTGCCTTAGTTTGAGGGGTTGCCTTACTTTGAGCTGCTGCCTAGTTTGAGTGGATGCCTTAGTTAGAGGGGTTGCCTTAGTTTGAGCGGCTGCCTTAGTTTGAGCGGCTGCCTTAGTTTGAGCGGATGCCTTCTTTTGAGCGGATGTCTTAGTTTGAGGGGCTGCCTTAGTTTGAGCGGTTGCCTTACTTTGAGCGGCTGCCTTAGTTTGAGCGGATGCCTCAGTGTGTGCGGTTGTCTTGGTTCGAGGGGCTGCCTTAGTTTGAGGGGTTGCCTTTCTTTGAGCTGTTGCCTTAGTTTGAGGGGTTGCCTTAGTTTGAGCGGATGCCTTAGTTTGAGGGGTTGCTTTAGTTTGAGCGGTTGCCTTAGTTTGAGCGGTTGCCTTCGTTTGACGGGTTGCTTTAGTTTGAGCGGCTGCCTTAGTTTGAGCGGTTGACTTAGTTTGAGGGGTTGATTTAGTTTGAGCGGCTGCGTTAGTTTGAGCGGTTGCCTTAGTTTGAGGGGCTGCCTTAGTTTGAGGGGTTCCTTAAGTTTGAGCGGCTGCCTTCGTTTGAGGGGTTGCTTTAGTTTGAGCGGCTGCCTTAGTTTGACCGTTTGCCTCATTTTGAGTGGTTGCCTTATTTGGAGGGGTTGCCTTAGTTTGAGGGGGTGCCTTAGTTTGAGGGGCTGCCTTAGTTTGAGAGGTTGCCTTAGTTTGAGCGGTTGCCTTAGTTTGAGCGGTTGCCTTAGTTTGAGCGGCTGCCTTACTTTGAGGGGCTGCCTTAGTTTGAGGGGCTGCCTTATTTTGAGCGGTTGCCTAAGTTTGAGCGGTTGCCTTAGTTTGAGGGGTTGCCTTAGTTTCTGCGGCTGCCTTAGTTTGAGCGGTTGCCTTAGTTTGAGGGGTTGCCTTAGCTTGAGCGGCTGCCTTAGTTTGAGGGGATGCCTTAGTTTGAGCGGCTGCCTTAGTTTGTGGGGTTGCCTTAGTTTGAGGGGCTGCGTTAGTTTGAGGGGTTGCCTTAGTTTGAGCGGCTTCCTTAGTTTGAGCAGCTTCCTTAGTTTGAGCGGCTGCATTAGTTTGAGGGGTTGCCTTAGTTTGAGCGGCTTCCTTAGTTTCAGCGGCTGCCTTAGTTTGAGCTGTTGCCTTAGTTTGAGCGGCTTTCTTAGTTTGAGCGGTTGCCTTAGTTTGAGAGTCTGCCTTAGTTTGAGGGGTTTCCTTAGTTTGAGCGGCTGCCTTAGTTTGAGGGGCTGCCTTAGTTTGAGGGGTTGCCTTAGTTTGAGCGGCTGCCTTAGTGTGAGGGGTTGCCTTAGTTTGAGGGGTTGCCTTAGTTTGAGCGGTTGCCTGAGTTAGAGCGTTTGCTTTTGTTTGAGAGTCCTCCTTAGTTTGAGGGGTTGCCTTATTTTGAGAGTCTGCCTTAGTTTGAGGGGTTGCCTTAGTTTGAACGTCTGCATCAGTTTGAGCGGATGCCTGAGTTGAGCGGTTGCCTTAGTTTGAGATTCTGCTTAGGTTGAGGGGCTGCCTTAGTTTGAGCGGTTGCCTTAGTTTGAGCGGCTGCCTTAGTTTGAGCGGATGCCTTCTTTTGAGCGGATGCCTTAGTTTGAGGGGCTGCCTTAGTTTGAGCGGCTGCCTTCTTTTGAGCGGATGCCTTAGTTTGAGCGGCTGCCTTAGTGTGAGCGGTTGCTTTAGTTTGAGCAGCTGCCTTAGTGTGAGCGGCTGCCTTAGTTTGAGGGGTTGCCTTAGTTTGAGCGGCTGCCTTAGTTTGAGTGGCTGCCTTAGTTTGAGCGGATGCCTTAGTTTGAGGAGTTGCTTTAGTTTGAGCGGCTGCCTTCGTTTGAGGGGTTGCCTTAGTTTGAGCGGCTGCTTAGTTTGAGCGGCTGACTTAGTTTGAGCGGATGCCTTCTTTTGAACGGATGCCTTAGTTTGAGGGGCTGCCTTAGTTTGAGCGGTTGCCTTAGTTTGAGGGGCTGCCTTAGTTTGAGGGGTTGCCTTAGTTTGAGCGGCTGCCTTAGTTTAAGGGGCTGCCTTAGTTTGAGGGGTTGCTTTCGTTTGTGAGTCTGCCTTAGTTTGAGGGGTTGCCTTAGTTTGAGCGGTTGCCTTAGTTAGAGCGTTTGCTTTAGTTTGAGAGTCCTCCTTAGTTTGAGGGGTTGCCTTATTTTGAGAGTCTGCCTTAGTTTGAGGGGTTGCCTTAGTTTGAACGTCTGCATCAGTTTGAGCGGATGCCTGAGTTGAGCGGTTGCCTTAGTTTGAGATTCTGCTTAGGTTGAGGGGCTGCCTTAGTTTGAGCGGTTGCCTTAGTTTGAGCGGCTGCCTAAGTTTGAGCGGATGCCTTAGTTTGAGGTGTTGCCTTCGTTAGAGCGGTTGCCTTATTTTGAGGGGCTGCCTTAGTTTGAGATTCTGCTTAGTTTGGGCCGGTGCCTCAGTTTTAGCGGTTGCCTTAGTTTGAGCGGCTGCCTTAGTTTGAGCGGTTCCCTTAGATGGAGGGGCTGCCTTAGATTGTGGGGTTGCTTTAGTTTGAGCGGTTGCCTTAGTTTGAGGGCCTGCCTTAGTTTGAGCGGTTGCCTTAGTTTGAGTGGTTGCCTTAGTTTGAGGGGTTGCCTTTGTTTGAGGGGCTGCCTTAGTTTGAGCGGTTGCCTTAGTTTGAGCGTTTGCCTCATTTTGAGTGGTTGCCTTATTTGGAGGGGTTGCCTTAGTTTGAGGGGTTGCTTTGGGTTGAGGGGCTGCCTTAGTTTGAGTGGTTGCCTTAGTTGGAGGGGTTGCCTTAGTTTGAGGGGTTGCTTTAGGTTGAGGGTCTGCCTTAGTTTGAGCGGTTGCCTTAGTTTGAGTGGTTGCCTTAGTTGGAGGCTTTGCCTTAGTTTGAGGGGTTGCTTTAGGTTGAGGGTCTGCCTTAGTTTGAGCGGTTGCCTTAGTTTGAGTGGTTGCCTTAGTTGGAGGCTTTGCCTTAGTTTGAGGGGTTGCTTTAGTTTGCGGGGCTGCCTTAGTTTGTGGGGTTGCTTTAGTTTGAGCGGTTGCCTTAGTTTGAGTGGGTGCCTCAGTTTGAGGGGTTGCCTTCGTTTGAGCGGATGCCTTAGTTTGAGCGGTTTCCTTAGTTTGAGGGGTTGCTTTAGTTTGTGCGGCTGCCTTCTTTTGAGCGGATGCCTTAGTTTGAGCGGCTGCCTTAGTTTGAGGGGTTGCTTTAGTTTGAGCGGCTGCCTTAGTTTGAGCGGCTGCCTTAGATTGAGGGGTTGCTTTAGTTTGAGCGGCTGCCTTAGTTTGAGGGGCTGCCTTAGTTTGAGCGGTTGCCTTAGTTTGAGCGGATGCCTTAGGTTGAGGGGCTGCCTTAGATTGAGGGGTTGCCTTCGTTTGAGCGGCTGCCTTTTTTTGAGGGGTTGCCTTAGTTTGAGCGGCTGCCTCAGTGCGAGCGGCTGCCTTAGTTTGAGCGGATGCCTTCTTTTGAGCGGATGCCTTAGTTTGAGGGGCTGCCTTAGTTTGAGCGGCTGCCTTATTTTGAGCGGATGCCTTAGTTTGAGCGGTTGCCTTAGTTTGAGCGGCTGCCTCAGTTTGAGCGGCTGCCTTAGTTTGAGCGGATGCCTTATTTTGAGCGGCTGCCTTAGTGTGAGCGGTTGCCTTAGTTTGAGCGGCAGCCTTAGTGTGAGCGGCTGCCTTAGTTTGAGGGGTTGCCTTAGTTTGAGCGGCTGCCTTAGTGTGAGCGACTGCCTTAGTTTGAGGGGTTGCCTTACTTTGAGCTGCTGCCTTAGTTTGAGTGGATGCCTTAGTTTGAGGAGTTGCTTTAGTTTGAGCGGCTGCCTTAGTTAGAGGGGTTGCCTTAGTTTGAGCGGCTGCCTTAGTTTGAGCGGCTGCCTTAGTTTGAGCGGATGCCTTCTTTTGAGCGGATGTCTTACTTTGAGCGGCTGCCTTAGTTTGAGCGGATGCCTCAGTGTGTGCGGTTGTCTTGGTTCGAGGGGCTGCCTTAGTTTGAGGGGTTGCCTTTCTTTGAGCTGTTGCCTTAGTTTGAGGGGTTGCCTTAGTTTGAGCGGATGCCTTAGTTTGAGGGGTTGCTTTAGTTTGAGCGGTTGCCTTAGTTTGAGCGGTTGCCTTCGTTTGACGGGTTGCTTTAGTTTGAGCGGCTGCCTTAGTTTGAGCGGTTGACTTAGTTTGAGGGGTTGATTTAGTTTGAGCGGCTGCGTTAGTTTGAGCGGTTGCCTTAGTTTGAGGGGCTGCCTTAGTTTGAGGGGTTCCTTAAGTTTGAGCGGCTGCCTTCGTTTGAGGGGTTGCTTTAGTTTGAGCGGCTGCCTTAGTTTGACCGTTTGCCTCATTTTGAGTGGTTGCCTTATTTGGAGGGGTTGCCTTAGTTTGAGGGGTTGCTTTACGTTGAGGGGCTGCCTTAGTTTGAGGGGCTGCCTTAGTTTGAGCGGTTGCCTTAGTTTGAGTGGTTGCCTTAGTTTGAGCGGTTGCCTTAGTTTGAGGGGTTGCCTTAGTTTGAGTGGTTGCCTTAGTTTGAGCGGCTGCATTAGTTTGAGCGGTTGCCTTAGTTTGAGCGGTTCCCTTAGATGGAGGGGCTGCCTTAGTTTGTGGGGTTGCTTTAGTTTGAGCGGTTGCCTTAGTTTGAGCGGCTTCCTTAGTTTGAGCGGCTGCCTTAGTTTGAGCGGTTCCCTTAGATGGAGGGGCTGCCTTAGTTTGTGGGGTTGCTTTAGTTTGAGCGGTTGCCTTAGTTTGAGGGGCTGCCTTAGTTTGAGCGGTTGCCTTAGTTTGAGTGGTTGCCTTAGTTTGAGGGGGTGCCTTAGTTTGAGGGGCTGCCTTAGTTTGAGAGGTTGCCTTAGTTTGAGCGGTTGCCTTAGTTTGAGCGGTTGCCTTAGTTTGAGCGGCTGCCTTACTTTGAGGGGCTGCCTTAGTTTGAGGGGCTGCCTTATTTTGAGCGGTTGCCTTAGTTTGAGCGGTTGCCTTAGTTTGAGGGGTTGCCTTAGTTTCTGCGGCTGCCTTAGTTTGAGCGGTTGCCTTAGTTTGAGGGGTTGCCTTAGCTTGAGCGGCTGCCTTAGTTTGAGGGGATGCCTTAGTTTGAGCGGCTGCCTTAGTTTGAGGGGTTGCCTTAGTTTGAGCGGCTTCCTTAGTTTGAGCAGCTTCCTTAGTTTGAGCGGCTGCATTAGTTTGAGGGGTTGCCTTAGTTTGAGCGGCTTCCTTAGTTTCAGCGGCTGCCTTAGTTTGAGGGGTTGCCTTAGCTTGAGCGGCTGCCTTAGTTTGAGGGGATGCCTTAGTTTCTGCGGCTGCCTTAGTTTGAGCGGTTGCCTTAGTTTGAGGGGCTGCCTTAGTTTGTGGGGTTGCTTTAGTTTGAGCGGTTGCCTTAGTTTGAGTGGGTGCCTCAGTTTGAGCGGCTGCCTTAGTTTGAGCGGATGCCTTAGTTTGAGCGGCTGCCTTAGTGTGAGCGGCTGCCTTAGTTTGAGGGGTTGCCTTAGTTTGAGCGGCTGCCTTAGTGTGAGCGACTGCCTTAGTTTGAGGGGTTGCCTTACTTTGAGCTGTTGCCTTAGTTTGAGCGGATGCCTTAGTTTGAGGAGTTGCTTTAGTTTGAGCGGCTGCCTTAGTTTGAGGGGTTGCCTTAGTTTGAGCGGCTGCCTTCGTTTGAGCGGCTGCCTTAGTTTGAGGGGATGCCTTCTTTTGAGCGGATGTCTTAGTTTGAGGGGCTGCCTTAGTTTGAGCGGTTGCCTTACTTTGAGCGGCTGCCTTAGTTTGAGCGGATGCCTCAGTGTGTGCGGTTGTCTTGGTTCGAGGGGCTGCCTTAGTTTGAGGGGTTGCCTTTCTTTGAGCTGTTGCCTTAGTTTGAGGGGTTGCCTTAGTTTGAGCGGTTGCCTTAGTTTGAGCGGTTGCCTTCGTTTGACGGGTTGCTTTAGTTTGAGCGGCTGCCTTAGTTTGAGCGGTTGACTTAGTTTGAGGGGTTGATTTAGTTTGAGCGGCTGCCTTAGTTTGAGTGGCTGCCTTCGTTTGAGGGGTTGCTTTAGTTTGAGCGGCTGCCTTAGTTTGACCGTTTGCCTCATTTTGAGTGGTTGCCTTATTTGGAGGGGTTGCCTTAGTTTGAGGGGTTGCTTTACGTTGAGGGGCTGCCTTAGTTTGAGGGGCTGCCTTAGTTTGAGCGGTTGCCTTAGTTTGAGCGGTTGCCTTCATTTGAGGGGCTGCCTTAGTTTGAATGGTTGCCTTAGTTTGAGTGGTTGCCTTAGTTGGAGGGGTTGCCTTAGTTTGAGGGGTTGCTTTAGGTTGAGGGGCTGCCTTAGTTTGAGCGGTTGCCTTAGTTTGAGTGGTTGCCTTAGTTGGAGGCTTTGCCTTAGTTTGAGGGGTTGCTTTAGGTTGAGGGGCTGCCTTAGTTTGAGGGGCTTCCTTAGTTTGAGCGGCTGCCTTAGTTTGAGTGGTTCCCTTAGTTTGCGGGGCTGCCTTAGATTGTGGGGTTGCTTTAGTTTGAGCGGTTGCCTTAGTTTGAGTGGGTGCCTCAGTTTGAGGGGTTGCCTTCGTTTGAGCGGATGCTTTAGTTTGAGCGGTTGCCTTAGTTTGAGGGGTTGCTTTAGTTTGTGCGGCTGCCTTCTTTTGAGCGGATGCCTTAGTTTGAGCGGCTGCCTTAGTTTGAGGTTTTGCTTTAGTTTGAGCGGCTGCCTTAGTTTGAGGGGCTGCCTTAGTTTGAGGTTTTGCTTTAGTTTGAGCGGCTGCCTTAGTTTGAGCGGCTGCCTTAGTTTGAGGTTTTGCTTTAGTTTGAGCGGCTGCCTTAGTTTGAGCGGCTGCCTTAGATTGAGGGGCTGCTTTAGTTTGAGCGGCTGCCTTAGTTTGAGGGGCTGCCTTAGTTTGAGCGATTGCCTTAGTTTGAGCGGATGCCTTAGGTTGAGGGGCTGCCTTAGATTGAGGGGTTGCCTTTCTTTGAGCTGTTGCCTTAGTTTGAGGGGTTGCCTTAGTTTGAGCGGATGCCTTAGTTTGAGGGGTTGCTTTAGTTTGAGCGGTTGCCTTAGTTTGAGCGGTTGCCTTAGTTTGACGCGTTGCTTTAGTTTGAGCGGTTGACTTAGTTTGAGGGGTTGCTTTAGTTTGAGCGGCTGCGTTACTTTGAGCGGTTGCCTTAGTTTGAGGGGCTGCCTTAGTTTGAGGGGTTCCTTAAGTTTGAGCGGCTGCCTTAGTTTGAGGGGCTGCCTTAGTTTGAGGGGTTGCCTCAGTTTGAGCGGTTGCCTTAGTTTGAGGGGTTGCCTTAGTTTGAGCGGTTGCCTTAGTTTGAGGGGTTGCCTTAGTTTGAGGGGCTGCCCTAGTTTGAGCTGCTGCTTCAGTTTGAGGGTTTGCCTTAGTTTGAGGGGCTGTCTTAGTTTGATTGGTTGCCTTAGTTTGAGCGGATTCCTTAGTTTGAGCAGCTTCCTTAGTTTGAGCGGCTGCATTAGTTTGAGGGGTTGCCTTAGTTTGAGCGGCTTCCTTAGTTTGAGCGGCTGCCTTAGTTTGAGCGGTTCCCTTAGATTGAGGGGCTGCCCTAGTTTGTGGGGTTGCTTTAGTTTGAGCAGTTGCCTTAGTTTGAGGGGCTGCCTTAGAATGAGCGGTTGCCTTTGTTTGAGTGGTTGCTTAGTTTGAGGGGTTGCCTTAGTTTGAGGGGCTGCCTTAGTTTGAGCGGTTGCCTTAGTTTGAGTGGTTGCCTCAGTTGGAGGGGTTGCCTTAGTTTGAGTTGTTGCTTTAGGTTGAGGGGCTGCCTTAGTTTGAGGGGCTGCCTTAGTTTGAGCGGTTGCCTTAGTTTGAGTGGTTGCCTTAGTTGGAGGGGTTACCTTAGTTTGAGCGGTTGCCTTAGTTTGAGTGGCTGCCTTAGTTTGAGCGGTTGCCTTAGTTTGAGTGGTTGCCTTAATTGGAGGGGTTGCCTTAGTTTGAGGGGTTGCTTTAGGTTGAGGGGTTGCTTTAGTTTGAGCGGCTTCCTTAGTTTGAGCGGTTGCCTTAGTTTGAGGGGCTGCCTTAGTTTAAGGGGTTCCTTAAGTTTGAGCGGCTGCCTTAGTTTGAGGGGCTGCCTTAGTTTGAGCGTTGGCCTTAGTTTGAGGGGCTGCCTTAGTGTGAGCGGCTGCCTTAGTTTGAGCGGTTGCCTTAGTTTGAGCGGCTGCCTTTGTTTGAGGGGCTGCCTTAGTTTGAGGGGCTACCTTAGTTTGAGCCGTTGCCTTAGTTTGAGCGGTTGCCTTAGTTTGAGGGGTTGCCTTAGTTTGAGTGGCTGCCTCAGTTTGAGGGGCTGCCTTAGTTTGAGCTGCTGCTTCAGTTTGAGGGTTTGCCTTAGTTTGAGGGGCTGCCTTAGTTTGAGCGGCTTCCTTAGTTTGAGCGGCTTCCTTAGTTTGAGCAGCTTCCTTAGTTTGAGTGGCTGCCTTAGTTTGAGGGGTTGCCTTAGTTTGAGCGGCTTCCTTAGTTTGAGCGGTTCCCTCAGATGGAGGGGCTGCCTTAGTTTGTTGGGTTGCTTTAGTTTGAGCGGTTGCCTTAGTTTGAAGGGCTGCCTTAGTTTGAGCGGTTGCATAGGTTTGAGTGGTTGCCTTAGTTTGAGGGGCTGCCTTAGTTTGAACGTCTGCATAAGTTTGAGCGGATGACTTAGTTTGAGGTGTTGCCTTAGTTAGAGCGGTTGCCTTATTTTGAGGGGCTGCCTTAGTTTGAGCGGTTCCCTTAGATGGAGGGGCTGCCTTAGTTTGAGGGGCTGCCTTAGTTTGAGCGGTTGCCTTAGTTTGAGGGGCTGCCTTAGTTTGAGGGGCTGCCTTAGATTGAGCGGTTGCCTTAGTTTGAGCGGCTGCCTTAGTTTGAGGGGCTGCCTTATTTTGAGGGGCTGCCTTAGTTTGAGCGGTTGCCTTAGTTTGAGGGGTTGCCTTAGTTTGAGCGGCTTTCTTAGTTTGAGCGGTTGCCTTAGTTTGAGAGTCTGCCTTAGTTTGCGGGGTTGCCTTTCTTTGAGCGGTTGCTTTAGTTTGAGAGTCTGCTCTAGTTTGAGCGGCTGCCTTAGTTTGAGGGGTTGCCTTAGTTTGATCGGCTGCCTTAGTGTGAGGGGTTGCCTCAGTTTGAGGGGTTGCCTTAGTTTGAGCTGTTGCTTTAGTTTGTGAGTCTGCCTTAGTTTGAGGGGTTGCCTTAGTTTGAGGGGTTGCCTTTGTTTGAGCCGTTGCCTTCGTTAGAGCGGTTGCTTTAGTTTGAGAGTCTGCCTTAGTTTGAGGGGTTGCCTTATTTTGAGAGTCTGCTTAGTTTGAGAGGCTGCCTTAGTTTGAGCGGTTGCCTTAGTTTGAGCGGCTGCCTAAGATTGAGCGGATGCCTTAGTTTGAGGTGTTGCCTTAGTTAGAGCGGTTGCCTTATTTTGAGATTCTGCTTAGTTTGAGAGGCTGCCTGAGTTTGAGCGGTTGCCTTAGTTTGAGATTCTGCTTAGTTTGAGAGGCTGCCTTAGTTTGAGCGGTTGCCTTAGTTTGAGCGGCTGCCTAAGATTGAGCGGATGCCTTAGTTTGAGGTGTTGCCTTAGTTAGAGCGGTTGCCTTATTTTGAAGAGCTGCCTTAGTTTGAGATTCTGCTTAGTTTGAGCGGCTGCCTCAATTTTAGCGGTTGCCTTAGTTTGAGCGGCTGCCTTAGTTTGAGGGGCTGCCTTAGTTTGAGGGGTTGCCTTAGTTTGAGCGGCTGCATTAGTTTGAGCGGTTCTCTTAGTTTGAGGGGCTGCCTTTGTTTGTGGGGTTGCTTTAGTTTGAGCGGCTGCCTCAGTTTGAGCGGCTGCCTCAGTTTGAGCAGTTGCCTTAGTTTGAGCGGCTGCCTCAGTTTGAACGGCAGCCTTAGTTTTAACGGTTGCCTTAGTTTGAACGGTTGCCTTAGTTTGAGGGTTTGCCTTAGTTTGAACGGATGCCTTAGTTTGAGGGTTTCCCTTAGTTTGAGGGGTTGCCTCAGTTTGAGCGGCTGCCTCAGTTTGAGCGGTTGCCTTAGTTTGAACGGTTGCCTTAGTTTGAGGGGTTGCCTTGGTTTGAACGGTTGCCTTAGTTTGAGGGTTTGCCTTAGTTTGAACGGATGCCTTAGTTTGAGGTTTTGCCTTAGTTTGAGGGGTTGCCTTAGTTTGAATGGTTGCCTTAGTTTGAGGGTTTGCCTTAGTTTGAACGGTTGCCTTAGTTTCAGGGTTTGCCTTAGTTTGAGGGTTTGCCTTAGTTTGAACGGATGCCTTAGTTTGAGGGTTTGCCTCAGTTTGAGTGGTTGCCTTAGTTTGAACGGTTGCCTTAGTTTGAGGGGTTGCCTTAGTTTGAGGGGTTGCCTTAGTTTGAGGGTTTGCCTTAGTTTGAGGGGTTGCCTTAGTTTGAACGGTTGCCTTAGTTTGAGGGGTTTGCCTTAGTTTGAACGGCTGCCTTAGTTTCAGGGTTTGCCTTAGTTTGAGGGGTTGCCTTAGTTTGAGGGGTTGCCTTAGTTTGAGGGGCTGCCTTAGTTTGAACGGTTGCCTTAGTTTGAGGGTTTGCCTTCGTTTGAGGGGTTGCCTTAGTTTGAGGGGTTGCCTTATTTTGAGGGGTTGCCTTCGTTTGAGCGGCTGCCTTAGTTTGAGGGGATGCCTTAGTTTGAGCGGTTGCCTTAGTTTGAGGGGTTGCCTTAGTTTGAGCGGCTGCCTTAGTTTGAGGGGTTGCCTTAGTTTGAGCGGTTGCCTTAGTTTGAACGGTTGCTCTAGTTTGAGAGTCTGCCTTAGTTTGAGCGGTTGCCTTAATATGAGGGGTTGCCTTAGTTTGTGCGGCTGCCAATGTTTGAGCGGCTGCCTTAGTTTGAGGGGTTGCCTTAGTTAGAGCGGTTGCCTTATTTTGAGGGGCTGCCTTAGTTTGAGGGGTTGCCTTAGTTTGAGCGGCTGCCTTAGTTTGAGGGGCTGCCTTAGTTTGAGGGGTTGCTTTCGTTTGTGAGTCTGCCTTAGTTTGAGGGGTTGCCTTAGTTTGAGCGGTTGCCTTAGTTTGAGCGGCTGCATCAGTTTGAGCGGTTGCCTTAGTTTGAACGGTTGCCTTAGTTTGAGGGGTTGCCTTAGTTTGAACGGTTGCCTTAGTTTGAGGGGCTGCCTTAGTTTGAGGGGTTGCCTTAGTTTGAGCGGCTGCCTTAGTTTGAGGGGCTGCCTTAGTTTGAGGGGTTGCTTTCGTTTGTGAGTCTGCCTTAGTTTGAGCGGATGCCTGAGTTGAGCAGTTGCCTTAGTTTGAGATTCTGCTTAGGTTGAGGGGCTGCCTTAGTTTGAGCGGTTGCCTTAGTTTGAGCGGCTGCCTAAGTTTGAGGTGTTGCCTTAGTTAGAGCGGTTGCCTTATTTTGAGGGGCTGCCTTAGTTTGAGATTCTGCTTAGTTTGAGCGGCTGCCTCAGTTTTAGCGGTTGCCTTAGTTTGAGCGGCTGCCTTAGTTTGAGCGGTTCCCTTAGATGGAGGGGCTTCCTTAGTTTGTGGGGTTGCTTTAGTTTGAGCGGTTGCCTTAGTTTGAGGGCCTGCCTTAGTTTGAGCGGTTGCCTTAGTTTGAGGGGCTGCCTTAGTTTGAGGGGTTGCCTAATTTTGAGTGGTTGCCTTATTTGGAGGGGTTGCCTTAGTTTGAGGGGTTGCTTTAGGTTGAGGGGCTGCCTTAGTTTGAGGGGCTGCCTTAGTTTGAGGGGTTGCTTTCGTTTGTGAGTCTGCCTTAGTTTGAGGGGTTGCCTTAGTTTGAGCGGTTGCCTTAATTAGAGCGTTTGCTTTAGTTTGAGAGTCCTCCTTAGTTTGAGGGGTTGCCTTATTTTGAGAGTCTGCCTTAGTTTGAGGGGTTGCCTTAGTTTGAACGTCTGCATCAGTTTGAGCGGATGCCTGAGTTGAGCGGTTTCCTTAGTTTGAGATTCTGCTTAGGTTGAGGGGCTGCCTTAGTTTGAGCGGTTGCCTTAGTTTGAGCGGCTGCCTTCGTTTGAGCGGCTGCCTTTTTTTGAGAGGTTGCCGTAGTTTGAGCGGATGCCTTAGTTTGAGCGGTTGCCTTAGTTTGAGCTGCTGCCTTAGTGTGAGCGGCTGCCTTAGTTTGAGGGGTTGCCTTAGTTTGAGCGGCTGCCTTAGTGTGAGCGACTGCCTTAGTTTGAGGGGTTGCCTTACTTTGAGCTGTTGCCTTAGGTTGAGCGGATGCCTTAGTTTGAGGATTTGCTTTAGTTTGAGCGGCTGCCTTAGTTTGAGGGGTTGCCTTAGTTTGAGCGGCTGCCTTAGTTTGAGCGGCTGCCTTCGTTTGAGCGGTTGACTTAGTTTGAGGGGCTGCCTTAGTTTGAGCAGTTGCCTTACTTTGAGCGGCTGCCTTAGTTTGAGCGGATGCCTCAGTTTGTGCGGTTGTCTTGGTTCGAGGGGCTGCCTGAGTTTGAGGGGTTGTCTTTCTTTGAGCTGTTGCCTTAGTTTGAGGGGTTGCCTTAGTTTGAGCGAATGCCTTAGTTTGAGGGGTTGCTTTAGTTTGAGCGGTTGCCTTAGTTTGAGCGGTTGCCTTAGTTTGACGGGTTGCTTTAGTTTGAGCGGCGGCCTTCGTTTGAGCGGTTGACTTAGTTTGAGGGGTTGCTTTAGTTTGAGCGGCTGCGTTAGTTTGAGCGGTTGCCTTAGTTTGAGGGGCTGCCTTAGTTTGAGGGGTTCCTGAAGTTTGAGCGGCTGCCTTAGTTTGAGGGGCTGCCTTAGTTTGAGGGATTGCCTTAGTTTGAGGGGTTGCTGTGTTTGAGAGTCTGCCTTAGTTTGAGCGGTTGCCATAGTTTGAGGGGTTGCCTTAGTTTGAGCGGCTGCCTTAGTTTGAGCGGTTCCCTTAGTTTGCGGGGCTGCCTTAGTTTGTGGGGTTCCTTTAGTTTGAGCGGATGCCTTAGTTTGAGCGGTTGCCTTAGTTTGAGGGGTTGCTTTAGTTTGTGCGGCTGCCTTCTTTTGAGCGGATGCCTTAGTTTGAGCGGCTGCCTTAGTTTGAGGGGTTGCTTTAGTTTGAGCGGCTGCCTTAGTTTGAGGGGCTGCCTTAGTTTGAGCGGTTGCCTTAGTTTGAGCGGATGCCTTAGGTTGAGGGGCTGCCTTAGATAGAGGGGTTGCCTTCGTCTGAGCGGCTGCCTTTTTTTGAGAGGTTGCCTTAGTTTGAGGGGCTGCCTTAGTTTGAGCGGCTGCCTTCTTTTGAGCGGATGCCTTAGTTTGAGCGGTTGCCTTAGTTTGAGCGGCTGCCTCAGTTTGAGCGGCTGCCTTAGTTTGAGCGAATGCCTTAGTTTGAGCGGCTGCCTTAGTGTGAGCGGTTGCCTTAGTTTGAGCGGCTGCCTTAGTGTGAGCGGCTGCCTTAGTTTGAGGGGTTGCCTTAGTGTGAGCGACTGCCTTAGTTTGAGGGGTTGCCTTACTTTGAGCTGTTGCCTTAGTTTGTGAGTCTGCCTTAGTTTGAGGGGTTGCCTTAGTTTGAGGGGTTGCCTTTGTTTGAGCCGTTGCCTTAGTTAGAGCGGTTGCTTTAGTTTGAGAGTCTGCCTTAGTTTGAGGGGTTGCCTTATTTTGAGAGTCTGCCTTAGTTTGAGCGGATGCCTGAGTTTGAGCGGTTGCCTTAGTTTGAGATTCTGCTTAGTTTGAGAGGCTGCCTTAGTTTGAGCGGTTGCCTTAGTTTGAGCGGCTGCCTAAGATTGAGCGGATGCCTTAGTTTGAGGTGTTGCGTTAGTTAGAGCGGTTGCCTTATTTTGAGGAGCTGCCTTAGTTTGAGATTCTGCTTAGTTTGAGCGGCTGCCTCAGTTTTAGCGGTTGCCTTAGTTTGAGCGGCTGCCTTAGTTTGAGGGGCTGCCTTAGTTTGAGGGGTTGCCTTAGTTTGAGCGGCTGCATTAGTTTGAGCGGTTCCCTTAGTTTGAGGGGCTGCCTTTGTTTGTGGGGTTGCTTTAGTTTGAGCGGCTGCCTCAGTTTGAGCGGCTGCCTCAGTTTGAGCAGTTGCCTTAGTTTGAGCGGCTGCCTCAGTTTGAACGGCAGCCTTAGTTTTAACGGTTGCCTTAGTTTGAACGGTTGCCTTAGTTTGAGGGTTTCCCTTAGTTTGAGGGGTTGCCTCAGTTTGAGGGTTTCCCTTAGTTTGAGGGGTTGCCTCAGTTTGAGCGGCTGCCTCAGTTTGAGCGGTTGCCTTAGTTTGAACGGTTGCCTTAGTTTGAGGGGTTGCCTTAGTTTGAACGGTTGCCTTAGTTTGAGGGTTTGCCTTAGTTTGAACGGATTCCTTAGTTTGAGGGTTTGCCTTAGTTTGAGGGGTTGCCTTAGTTTGAATGGTTGCCTTAGTATGAGGGTTTGCCTTAGTTTGAGGGGTTGCCTTAGTTTGAGGGTTTGCCTTAGTTTGAGGGGTTGCCTTAGTTTGAATGGTTGCCTTAGTTTGTGGGTTTGCCTTAGTTTGAACGGTTGCCTTAGTTTCAGGGTTTGCCTTAGTTTGAGGGGTTGCCTTAGTTTGAGGGGTTGCCTTAGTTTGAGGGGCTGCCTTCGTTTGAACGGTTGCCTTAGTTTGAGGGTTTGCCTTCGTTTGAGGGGTTGCCTTAGTTTGAGGGGTTGCCTTATTTTGAGGGGTTGCCTTCGTTTGAGCGGCTGCCTTAGTTTGAGGGGATGCCATAGTTTGAGCGGTTGCCTCAGTTTGAGGGGTTGCCTTAGTTTGAGCGGCTGCCTTAGTTTGAGGGGTTGCCTTAGTTTGAGCGGTTGCCTTAGTTTGAACGGTTGCTCTAGTTTGAGAGTCTGGCTTAGTTTGAGCGGTTGCCTTAATATGAGGGGTTGCCTTAGTTTGAGCGGTTGCCTCAGTTAGAGCGGTTGCCTTATTTTGAGAGTCTGCCTTAGTTTGAGGGGTTGCCTTCGTTTGAGCGTCTGCCTCAGTTTGAGCGTATGCCTTAGTTTGAGTGGTTGCCTTAGTTTGAGATTCTGCTTAGTTTGAGGGGCTGCCTTAGTTTTAGCGGTTGCCTTAGTTTGTGCGGCTGCCAAAGTTTGTGCGGCTGCCTTAGTTTGAGGGGTTGCCTTATTTAGAGCGGTTGCCTTATTTTGAGGGGCTGCCTTAGTTTGAGGGGTTGCCTTAGTTTGAGCGGCTGCCTTAGTTTGAGGGGCTGCCTTAGTTTGAGGGGTTGCTTTCGTTTGTGAGTCTGCCTTAGTTTGAGGGGTTGCCTTAGTTTGAGCGGTTGCCTTAGTTAGAGCGTTAGCTTTAGTTTGAGAGTCCTCCTTAGTTTGAGGGGTTGCCTTATTTTGAGATTCTGCCTTAGTTTGAGGGGTTGCCTTAGTTTGAACGTCTGCATCAGTTTGAGCGGATGCCTGAGTTGAGCGGTTGCCTTAGTTTGAGATTCTGCTTAGGTTGAGGGGCTGCCTTAGTTTGAGCGGCTGCCTAAGTTTGAGCGGATGCCTTAGTTTGAGGTGTTGCCTTAGTTAGAGCAGTTGCCTTATTTTGAGGGGCTGCCTTAGTTTGAGATTCTGCTTCGTTTGAGCGGCTGCCTCAGTTTTAGCGGTTGCCTTAGTTTGAGCGGCTGCCTTAGTTTGAGCGGTTCGCTTAGATGGAGGGGCTGCCTTAGTTTGTGGGGTTGCTTTAGTTTGAGCGGTTGCCTTAGTTTGAGGGCCTGCCTTAGTTTGAGCGGTTGCCTTAGTTTGAGTGGTTGCCTTAGTTTGAGGGGTTGCCTTAGTTTGAGGGGCTGCCTTAGTTTGAGCGTTTGCCTAATTTTGAGTGGTTGCCTTATTTGGAGGGGTTGCCTTAGTTTGAGGGGTTGCTTTAGGTTGAGGGGCTGCCTTAGTTTGAGGGGCTGCCTTAGTTTGAGCGGTTGCCTTAGTTTGAGTGGTTGCCTTAGTTTGAGTGGTTGCCTTAGTTGGAGGGGTTGCCTTAGTTTGAGGGGTTGCTTTAGGTTGATGGGCTGCCTTAGTTTGAGCGGTTGCCTTAGTTTGAGTGGTTGCCTTAGTTGGAGGCTTTGCCTTAGTTTGAGGTGTTGCTTTCGGTTGAGGGGCTGCCTTAGTTTGAGGGGTTGCCTTAGTTTGAGCGGCTGCCTTAGTTTGAGGGGCTGCCTTAGTTTGAGGGGTTGCTTTCGTTTGTGAGTCTGCCTTAGTTTGAGGGGTTACCTTAGTTTGAGCGGTTGCCTTAGTTACAGCGTTTGCTTTAGTTTGAGAGTCCTCCTTAGTTTGAGGGGTTGCCTTATTTTGAGAGTCTGCCTTAGTTTGAGGGGTTGCCTTAGTTTGAACGTCTGCATCAGTTTGAGCGGATGCCTGAGTTGACCGGTTGCCTTAGTTTGAGATTCTGCTCAGGTTGAGGGGCTGCCTTAGTTTGAGCGGTTGCCTTAGTTTGAGCGGCTGCCTAAGTTTGAGCGGATGCCTCAGTTTGAGGTGTTGCCTTAGTTAGAGCGGTTGCCTTATTTTGAGGGGCTGCCTTAGTTTGAGATTCTGCTTAGTTTGAGCGGCTGCCTCAGTTTTTGCGGTTGCCTTAGTTTGAGCGGCTGCCTTAGTTTGAGCGGTTGCCTTAGTTTGAGGGGCTGCCTTAGTTTGAGCGTTTGCCTAATTTTGAGTGGTTGCCTTATTTGGAGGGGTTGCCTTAGTTTGAGGGGTTGCTTTAGGTTGAGGGGCTGCCTTAGTTTGAGGGGCTGCCTTAGTTTGAGCGGTTGCCTTAGTTTGAGTGGTTGCCTTATTGGAGGGGTTGCCTTAGTTTGAGCGGTTGCTTTAGTTTGAGTGGTTGCCTTAGTTGGAGGCTTTGCCTTAGTTTGAGGTGTTGCTTTCGGTTGAGGGGCTGCCTTAGTTTGAGTGGCTGCATTAGTTTGAGCGGCTGCCTTAGTTTGAGCGGTTCCTTTAGTTTGCGGGGCTGCCTTAGTTTGTGGGATTGCTTTAGTTTGAGCGGTTGCCTTAGTTTGAGTGGGTGCCTCAGTTTGAGGGGTTGCCTTCGTTTGAGCGGATGCCTTAGTTTGAGCGGTTGCCTTAGTTTGAGGGGTTGCTTTAGTTTGAGCGGCTGCCTTAGTTTGAGCGGCTGCCTTAGATTGAGGGGTTGCTTTAGTTTGTGCGGCTGCCTTCTTTTGAGCGGATGCCTTAGTTTGAGTGGTTGCCTTAGTTTGAGGGGTTGCCTTATTTTGAGAGTCTGCCTTAGTTTGAGGGGTTGCCTTCGTTTGAGCGTCTGCCTCAGTTTGAGCGTATGCCTTAGTTTGAGTGGTTGCCTTAGTTTGAGATTCTGCTTAGTTTGAGGGGCTGCCTTAGTTTTAGCGGTTGCCTTAGTTTGTGCGGCTGCCAAAGTTTGTGCGGCTGCCTTAGTTTGAGGGGTTGCCTTATTTAGAGCGGTTGCCTTATTTTGAGGGGCTGCCTTAGTTTGAGGGGTTGCCTTAGTTTGAGCGGCTGCCTTAGTTTGAGGGGCTGCCTTAGTTTGAGGGGTTGCTTTCGTTTGTGAGTCTGCCTTAGTTTGAGGGGTTGCCTTAGTTTGAGCGGTTGCCTTAGTTAGAGCGTTAGCTTTAGTTTGAGAGTCCTCCTTAGTTTGAGGGGTTGCCTTATTTTGAGATTCTGCCTTAGTTTGAGGGGTTGCCTTAGTTTGAACGTCTGCATCAGTTTGAGCGGATGCCTGAGTTGAGCGGTTGCCTTAGTTTGAGATTCTGCTTAGGTTGAGGGGCTGCCTTAGTTTGAGCGGCTGCCTAAGTTTGAGCGGATGCCTTAGTTTGAGGTGTTGCCTTAGTTAGAGCAGTTGCCTTATTTTGAGGGGCTGCCTTAGTTTGAGATTCTGCTTAGTTTGAGCGGCTGCCTCAGTTTTAGCGTTTGCCTTAGTTTGAGCGGCTGCCTTAGTTTGAGCGGTTCGCTTAGATGGAGGGGCTGCCTTAGTTTGTGGGGTTGCTTTAGTTTGAGCGGTTGCCTTAGTTTGAGGGCCTGCCTTAGTTTGAGCGGTTGCCTTAGTTTGAGGGGTTGCCTTAGTTTGAGGGGCTGCCTTAGTTTGAGCGTTTGCCTAATTTTGAGTGGTTGCCTTATTTGGAGGGGTTGCCTTAGTTTGAGGGGTTGCTTTAGGTTGAGGGGCTGCCTTAGTTTGAGGGGCTGCCTTAGTTTGAGCGGTTACCTTAGTTTGAGTGGTTGCCTTAGTTGGAGGGGTTGCCTTAGTTTGAGGGGTTGCTTTAGGTTGAGGGGCTGCCTTAGTTTGAGGGGCTGCCTTAGTTTGAGCGGTTGCCTTAGTTTGAGGGGTTGCCTTAGTTTGAGCGGTTACCTTAGTTTGAGTGGTTGCCTTAGTTGGAGGGGTTGCCTTAGTTTGAGGGGTTGCTTTAGTTTGAGTGGTTGCCTTAGTTGGAGGCTTTGCCTTAGTTTGAGGTGTTGCTTTCGGTTGAGGGGCTGCCTTAGTTTGAGGGGCTGCATTAGTTTGAGCGGCTGCCTTAGTTTGAGCGGTTCCTTTAGTTTGCGGGGCTGCCTTAGTTTGTGGGGTTGCTTTAGTTTGAGCGGTTGCCTTAGTTTGAGTGGGTGCCTCAGTTTGAGGGGTTGCCTTCGTTTGAGCGGATGCCTTAGTTTGAGCGGTTGCCTTAGTTTGAGGGGTTGCTTTAGTTTGTGCGGCTGCCTTCTTTTGAGCGGATGCCTTAGTTTGAGCGGTTGCCTTAGTTTGAGAGTTTGCCTTAGTTTGAGCGGCTGCCTTAGTTTGAGCGGCTGCCTTAGATTGAGGGGTTGCTTTAGTTTGAGATTCTGCTTAGGTTGAGGGGCTGCCTTAGTTTGAGCGGTTGCCTTAGTTTGAGCGGCTGCCTAAGTTTGAGGTGTTGCCTTAGTTAGAGCGGTTGCCTTATTTTGAGGGGCTGCCTTAGTTTGAGATTCTGCTTAGTTTGAGCGGCTGCCTCAGTTTTAGCGGTTGCCTTAGTTTGAGCGGCTGCCTTAGTTTGAGCGGTTCCCTTAGATGGAGGGGCTTCCTTAGTTTGTGGGGTTGCTTTAGTTTGAGCGGTTGCCTTAGTTTGAGGGCCTGCCTTAGTTTGAGCGGTTGCCTTAGTTTGAGGGGCTGCCTTAGTTTGAGCGTTTGCCTAATTTTGAGTGGTTGCCTTATTTGGAGGGGTTGCCTTAGTTTGAGGGGTTGCTTTAGGTTGAGGGGCTGCCTTAGTTTGAGGGGCTGCCTTAGTTTGAGGGGTTGCTTTCGTTTGTGAGTCTGCCTTAGTTTGAGGGGTTGCCTTAATTAGAGCGTTTGCTTTAGTTTGAGAGTCCTCCTTAGTTTGAGGGGTTGCCTTATTTTGAGAGTCTGCCTTAGTTTGAGGGGTTGCCTTAGTTTGAACGTCTGCATCAGTTTGAGCGGATGCCTGAGTTGAGCGGTTTCCTTAGTTTGAGATTCTGCTTAGGTTGAGGGGCTGCCTTAGTTTGAGCGGTTGCCTTAGTTTGAGCGGCTGCCTAAGTTTGAGCGGATGCCTTAGTTTGAGGTGTTGCCTTAGTTAGAGCGGTTGCCTTATTTTGAGGGGCTGCCTTAGTTTGAGATTCTGCTTAGTTTGAGCGGCTGCCTCAGTTTTAGCGGTTGCCTTAGTTTGAGCGGCTGCCTTAGTTTGAGCGGTTCCCTTAGATGGAGGGGCTGCCTTAGTTTGTGGGGTTGCTTTAGTTTGAGCGGTTGCCTTAGTTTGAGGGCCTGCCTTAGTTTGAGCGGTTGCCTTAGTTTGAGTGGTTTCCTTAGTTTGAGGGCCTGCCTTAGTTTGAGCGGTTGCCTTAGTTTGAGTGGTTTCCTTAGTTTGAGGGGTTGCTTCAGGTTGAGGGGCTGCCTTAGTTTGAGGGGCTGCCTTAGTTTGAGCGGTTGCCTTAGTTTGAGTGGTTGCCTTATTGGAGGGGTTGCCTTAGTTTGAGCGGTTACCTTAGTTTGAGTGGTTGCCTCAGTTGGAGGGGTTGCCTTAGTTTGAGGGGTTGCTTTAGGTTGATGGGCTGCCTTAGTTTGAGCGGTTGCCTTAGTTGGAGGCTTTGCCTTAGTTTGAGGTGTTGCTTTCGGTTGAGGGGCTGCCTTAGTTTGAGGGGCTGCATTAGTTTGAGCGGTTCCCTTAGTTTGCGGGGCTGCCTTAGTTTGAGCGGTTGCCTTAGTTTGAGTGGGTGCCTCAGTTTGAGGGGTTGCCTTCGTTTGAGCGGATGCCTTAGTTTGAGCGGTTGCCTTAGTTTGAGGGGTTGCTTTAGTTTGTGCGGCTGCCTTCTTTTGAGCGGATGCCTTAGTTTGAGCGGCTGCCTTAGTTTGAGAGTTTGCTTTAGTTTGAGCGGCTGCCTTAGTTTGAGCGGCTGCCTTAGATTGAGGGGTTGCTTTAGTTTGAGCGGCTGCCTTAGTTTGAGGGGCTGCCTTAGTTTGAGCGGTTGCCTGAGTTTGAGCGGATGCCTCAGGTTGAAGGGCTGCCTTAGATTGAGAGGTTGCCGTAGTTTGAGCGGCTGCCTCAGTGCGAGCGGCTGCCTTAGTTTGAGCGGATGCCTTCTTTTGAGCGGATGCCTTAGTTTGAGGGGCTGCCTTAGTTTGAGCGGCTGCCTTCTTTTGAACGGATGCCTTAGTTTGAGCGGATGCCTTAGTTTGAGCGGTTGCCTTAGTGTGAGCGGTTGCCTTAGTTTGAGCTGCTGCCTTAGTGTGAGCGGCTGCCTTAGTTTGAGGGGTTGCCTTAGTTTGAGCGGCTGCCTTAGTTTGAGGGGTTGCCTTACTTTGAGCTGTTGCCTTAGGTTGAGCGGATGCCTTAGTTTGAGGGGTTGCCTTAGTTTGAGGGGTTGCCTTAGGTTGAGCGGATGCCTTAGTTTGAGGGGTTGCCTTAGTTTGAGGGGTTGCCTTAGTTTGAGGGGTTGCCTTAGTTTGAGCGGCTGCCTTAGTTTGAGCGGCTGCCTTAGCTTGAGCGGATGCCTTCTTTTGAGCGGATGTCTTAGTTTGAGGGGTTGTCTTTCTTTGAGCTGTTGCCTTAGTTTGAGGGGTTGCCTTAGTTTGAGCGGATGCCTTAGTTTGAGGGGTTGCTTTAGTTTGAGCGGTTGCCTTAGTTTGAGCGGTTGCCTTAGTTTGAGGGGTTGCTTTAGTTTGAGCGGCTGCGTTAGTTTGAGCGGTTGCCTTAGTTTGAGGGGCTGCCTTAGTTTGAGGGGTTCCTGAAGTTTGAGCGGCTGCCTTAGTTTGAGGGGCTGCCTTAGTTTGAGGGGTTGCCTTAGTTTGAGCGTTTGCCTCATTTTGAGTGGTTGCCTTATTTGGAGGGGTTGCCTTAGTTTGAGGGGTTGCTTTAGGTTGAGGGGCTGCCTTAGTTTGAGGGGCTGCCTTAGTTTGAGCGGGTGCCTTAGTCTGAGTTGTTGCCTTAGTTTGAGCGGTTGCCTTCGTTTGAGGGGCTGCCTTAGTTTGAACGGTTGCCTTAGTTTGAGGGGCTGCCTTAGTTTGAACGGTTGCCTTAGTTTGAGTGGTTGCCTTAGTTGGAGGGGTTGCCTTAGTTTGAGGGGTTGCTTTAGGTTGAGGGGCTGCCTTAGTTTGAGCGGTTGCCTTAGTTTGAGTGGTTGCCTTAGTTGGAGGCTTTGCCTTAGTTTGAGGGCCTGCCTTAGTTTGAGCGGTTCCCTTAGTTTGCGGGGCTGCCTTAGTTTGTGGGGTTCCTTTAGTTTGAGGGGTTGCTTTAGTTTGTGCGGCTGCCTTCTTTTGAGCGGATGCCTTAGTTTGAGCGGCTGCCTTAGTTTGAGGGGCTGCCTTAGTTTGAGCGGCTGCCTTAGTTTGAGCGGTTCCCTTAGTTTGCGGGGCTGCCTTAGTTTGTGGGGTTCCTTTAGTTTGAGGGGTTGCTTTAGTTTGAGCGGCTGCCTTAGTTTGAGCGGCTGCTTTAGATTGAGGGGTTGCTTTAGTTTGAGCGGCTGCCTTAGTTTGAGCGGTTGCCTTAGTTTGAGTGGGTGCCTCAGTTTGAGGGGTTGCCTTCGTTTGAGCGGATGCCTTAGTTTGAGCGGTTGCCTTAGTTTGAGGGGTTGCTTTAGTTTGAGCGGCTGCCTTAGTTTGAGCGGCTGCCTTAGATTGAGGGGTTGCTTTAGTTTGAGCGGCTGCCTTAGTTTGAGGGGCTGCCTTAGTTTGAGCGGTTGCCTTAGTTTGAGCGGATGCCTTAGGTTGAGGGGCTGCCTTAGATTGAGGGGTTGCCTTCGTTTGAGCGGCTGCCTTTTTTTGAGAGGTTGCCTTAGTTTGAGCGGCTGCCTCAGTGCGAGCGGCTGCCTTAGTTTGAGCGGATGCCTTCTTTTGAGCGGATGCCTTAGTTTGAGGGGCTGCCTTAGTTTGAGCGGCTGCCTTAGTTTGAGCGGTTGCCTTAGTTTGAGCGGCTGCCTTAGTGCGAGCGGTTGCCTTAGTTTGAGCGGCTGCCTTAGTGTGAGCGGCTGCCTTAGTTTGAGCGGTTGCCTTAGTTTGAGCGGCTGCCTCATTTTGAGCGGCTGCCTTAGTTTGAGCGGATGCCTTAGTTTGAGCGGCTGCCTTAGTGCGAGCGGTTGCCTTAGTTTGAGCGGCTGCCTTAGTGTGAGCGGCTGCCTTAGTTTGAGGGGTTGCCTTAGTTTGAGCGGCTGCCTTAGTGTGAGCGACTGCCTTAGTTTGAGGGGTTGCCTTACTTTGAGCTGTTGCCTTAGTTTGTGAGTCTGCCTTAGTTTGAGGGGTTGCCTTAGTTTGAGGGGTTGCCTTTGTTTGAGCCGTTGCCTTAGTTAGAGCGGTTGCTTTAGTTTGAGAGTCTGCCTTAGTTTGAGGGGTTGCCTGAGTTTGAGCGGTTGCCTTAGTTTGAGATTCTGCTTAGTTTGAGAGGCTGCCTTAGTTTGAGCGGTTGCCTTAGTTTGAGCGGCTGCCTAAGATTGAGCGGATGCCTTAGTTTGAGGTGTTGCCTTAGTTTGAGCGGCTGCATTAGTTTGAGCGGTTCCCTTAGTTTGAGGGGCTGCCTTTGTTTGTGGGGTTGCTTTAGTTTGAGCGGCTGCCTCAGTTTGAGCGGCTGCCTCAGTTTGAGCAGTTGCCTTAGTTTGAGCGGCTGCCTCAGTTTGAACGGCAGCCTTAGTTTTAACGGTTGCCTTAGTTTGAACGGTTGCCTTAGTTTGAGGGTTTGCCTTAGTTTGAACGGATGCCTTAGTTTGAGGGTTTCCCTTAGTTTGAGGGGTTGCCTCAGTTTGAGCGGCTGCCTCAGTTTGAGCGGTTGCCTTAGTTTGAACGGTTGCCTTAGTTTGAGGGGTTGCCTTAGTTTGAACGGTTGCCTTAGTTTGAGGGTTTGCCTTAGTTTGAACGGATTCCTTAGTTTGAGGGTTTGCCTTAGTTTGAGGGGTTGTCTTAGTTTGAGGGTTTGCCTTAGTTTGAGGGGTTGCCTTAGTTTGAATGGTTGCCTTAGTTTGAGGGTTTGCCTTAGTTTGAACGGTTGCCTTAGTTTCAGGGTTTGCCTTAGTTTGAGGGGTTGCCTTAGTTTGAGGGGTTGCCTTAGTTTGAGGGGCTGCCTTCGTTTGAACGGTTGCCTTAGTTTGAGGGTTTGCCTTCGTTTGAGGGGTTGCCTTAGTTTGAGGGGTTGCCTTATTTTGAGGGGTTGCCTTCGTTTGAGCGGCTGCCTTAGTTTGAGGGGATGCCATAGTTTGAGCGGTTGCCTCAGTTTGAGGGGTTGCCTTAGTTTGAGCGGCTGCCTTAGTTTGAGGGGTTGCCTTAGTTTGAGCGGTTGCCTTAGTTTGAACGGTTGCTCTAGTTTGAGAGTCTGCCTTAGTTTGAGCGGTTGCCTTAATATGAGGGGTTGCCTTAGTTTGAGCGGTTGCCTCAGTTAGAGCGGTTGCCTTATTTTGAGAGTCTGCCTTAGTTTGAGGGGTTGCCTTCGTTTGAGCGTCTGCCTCAGTTTGAGCGTATGCCTTAGTTTGAGTGGTTGCCTTAGTTTGAGGTGTTGCCTCAGTTAGAGCGGTTGCCTTATTTTGAGAGTCTGCCATAGTTTGAGGGGTTGCCTTCGTTTGAGCGTCTGCCTCAGTTTGAGCGTATGCCTTAGTTTGAGTGGTTGCCTTAGTTTGAGATTCTGCTTAGTTTGAGGGGCTGCCTTAGTTTTAGCGGTTGCCTTAGTTTATGCGGCTGCCAAAGTTTGAGCGGCTGCCTTAGTTTGAGGGCTTGCCTTATTTAGAGCGGTTGCCTTATTTTGAGGGGCTGCCTTAGTTTAAGGGGTTGCCTTAGTTTGAGCGGCTGCCTTAGTTTGAGGGGCTGCCTTAGTTTGAGGGGTTGCTTTCGTTTGTGAGTCTGCCTTAGTTTGAGGGGTTGCCTTAGTTTGAGCGGTTGCCTTAGTTAGAGCGTTAGCTTTAGTTTGAGACTCCTCCTTAGTTTGAGGGGTTGCCTTATTTTGAGAGTCTGCCTTAGTTTGAGGGGTTGCCTTAGTTTGAAAGTCTGCATCAGTTTGAGCGGATG